>NC_083591.1:60393603-60706103 GCF_027579695.1 Neoarius graeffei | reverse complement strand
CCAGCAGGGCTTGGACAGTGTTTCTGGTTGAAATATAAACAACAGTTTCAATTATAAATGCTCTCCTTCTAAAATATTATAATTTCTAATGTCACTAACAAGCTTTTTCATGACACTAAGAGTGATTGTTTTATTGAAATACCACAAATGCATTGAAAATGATGGAAGAATTAAAAAGAGAAAATTATTTTCAGAGAGATTAAAGTTTGAAGAAAAAATATTTCAGGCTTCTTAATGTTTATGGGTGACGATAAAAGGTCAGAAAGGAGAAATGAAAAAAGTGTGTGAATGTAGTGAGCATGTGATCATTGTGAGTGTGTGACTATAGTGTGTGATCATCGTGAGTGTATTAGTCTGTTACACAGGTGTTTTTTGTGCCTTTGACATGTGAAGCTTCACTTTTAATCAGCTATTTTTATTTATTCAGTGTTTATCAGCGTGAAACACATACAAATATAAGCTTATTAAAATATAAATCATTTTTCCTTTTGCAGGTATTGCCAAGCGGGAGGAGCAGATCTGTCACTCGATCCGACACTTTGAGAACAAGTTTGTAATGGATACGCTGATTTGTGATGTGCCCTGAATCTTAACTTCCACCTCACATGACTCTCATTTCCTATCTTAATGATTAGTTTATTTATTTCATGCTTTAATTGATTTCTTGATAACAGTGCTTCCATTAATCACCCAGTAGCACTGTGTGTGTGTGCGTGCGTGTGTGTAATATGAAGTATATGTTCATCTGCACATTGAACCACATTTTAAAATAGCATTAGTTGACTAAAAGTAATAATGGCAATTATTGAAAACACATTTGACTCTCCCACATGTACAGGGAAGTGCAGTAATGGTAGCTTACCATGTGGTGAACATGATTATCACTGTATGTTGTATAATGGATTATTAGCATAGGACCAGTTATTTCCTTGTCTAACCCTTGACTATGCACTTGTCCAGTCCATGTAGCACTTAATACCCTGTAACTGTGTTCATTTATCTGTATCAACATTTTCACTGATTGTTGTTTCTATAGCTGGAATATTTAGTTTGTCTTTACATTGCATGAATCTCTACACATTAAACAGCAAATAATTGAATGTAAATTGAAAAATCTATTTAAATGTGGATTGTGTGAATTTTCAAACCGAACCTTCTCCTTATCTGAGTAATGTAGCTAAACATCTGAGCAAATAAAGAAATTACACACATTAACACTGTGTGAATAGTCTTTTTCTTTTAATGAATGCTTTTGTACAGTAGCTTGTCTCGGTGAAGTCATTCAGAAATGTTCAGACAAAAATGGAAAATTTCACTCAGTATTAATGAGGTTAGGGTTTATATATAATATGCACACACACAGGGTGTTTCAAAACTTTAATATCATTTCACAATCTAATAACTTTGCCAATTCTCATTCACCTGGCCTCAAATTTTAACAGCATGTGTGGAAACAGGTTAAAATTTTGTTTAATGTTTTTTGTTTTCATCTTTTTAGGTATAGAAATGCCACTCTCTGGAAAAGAAAAGGTGTTTTGTGCGTTAGAGTGCCGTGTCTCAGGCGGCACACATATTGAAAATTTGTGAAATCATTCATGGAATCCACATACCTTTGAATTTCTCATTCAGATTTTGAGGAATAAATCTTATATTGCTCAACATTAAGCCTGTTCAGTTTCATTTGCCTAGACTATGTAGTTTCTGGGACATTTACATCTCAAATAATATCACATTTTTTGAAGCACCCTGTATATCAGTGATTAGAATGTTTTACTCACCTTCAAGTGGCCAAACTAATTTCATTAATTTCCTCATTAAACTCTTCAACTTCTGCTAAATCCTTACTTACACAAAACTTCAAGCAGATAATAACAGAAGCAATCAAAACTCTTCTCAAAATAATCAATTTGTCCTTTAGCCCTGGCTATGTACAACCCCGATTCCAAAAAAGTTGGGACAAAGTACAAATTGTAAATAAAAACGGAATGCAATAATTTACAAATCTCAAAAACTGATATTGTATTCACAATAGAACATAGACAACATATCAAATGTCGAAAGTGAGACATTTTGAAATTTCATGCCAAATATTGGCTCATTTGAAATTTCATGACAGCAACACATCTCAAAAAAGTTGGGACAGGGGCAATAAGAGGCTGGAAAAGTTAAAGGTACAAAAAAGGAACAGCTGGAGGACCAAATTGCAACTCATTAGGTCAATTGGCAATAGGTCATTAACATGACTGGGTATAAAAAGAGCATCTTGGAGTGGCTCTCAGAAGTAAAGATGGGAAGAGGATCACCAATCCCCCTAATTCTGTGCCGGCAAATAGTGGAGCAATATCAGAAAGGAGTTCGACAGTGTAAAATTGCAAAGAGTTTGAATGTATCATCATCTACAGTGCATAATATCATCAAAAGATTCAGAGAATCTGGAAGAATCTCTGTGTGTAAGGGTCAAGGCCGGAAAACCATACTGGGTGCCCGTGATCTTCGGGCCCTTAGACGGCACTGCATCACATACAGGCATGCTTCTGTATTGGAAATCACAAAATGGGCTCAGGAATATTTCCAGAGAACATTATCTGTGAACACAATTCACCGTGCCATCCGCCGTTGCCAGCTAAAACTCTATAGTTCAAAGAAGAAGCCGTATCTAAACATGATCCAGAAGCGCAGACATCTTCTCTGGGCCAAGGCTCATTTAAAATGGACTGTGGCAAAGTGGAAAACTGTTCTGTGGTCAGACGAATCAAAATTTGAAGTTCTTTATGGAAATCAGGGACGCCGTGTCATTCGGACTAAAGAGGAGAAGGACGACCCAAGTTATCATCAGCGTTCAGTTCAGAAGTCTGCATCTCTGATGGTATGGGGTCGCATTAGTGCGTGTGTCATGGGCAGCTTACACATCTGGAAAGACACCATCAATGCTGAAAGGTATATCCAGGTTCTAGAGCAACATATGCTCCCATCCAGACAACGTCTCTTTCAGGGAAGACCTTGCATTTTCCAACATGACAATGCCAAACCACATACTGCATCAATTACAGCATCATGGCTGCGTAGAAGAAGGGTCCGGGTACTGAACTGGCCAGCCTGCAGTCCAGATCTTTCACCCATAGAAAACGTTTGGCGCATCATAAAATGGAAGATACGACAAAAAAGACCTAAGACAGTTGAGCAATTAGAATCCTACATTAGACAAGAATGGGTTAACATTCCTATCCCTAAACTTGAGCAACTTGTCTCCTCAGTCCCCAGACGTTTACAGACTGTTGTAAAGACAAAAGGGGATGTCTCACAGTGGTAAACATGGCCTTGTCCCAACTTTTTTGAGATGTGTTGCTGTCATGAAATTTAAAATCACCTAATTTTTCTCTTTAAATGATACATTTTCTCAGTTTAAACATTTGATATGTCATCTATGTTCTATTCTGAATAAAATATGGAATTTTGAAACTTCCACATCATTGCATTCCATTTTTATTTACAATTTGTACTTTGTCCCAACTTTTCTGGAATTGGGGTTGTACAATATGTACTTTGTCCCAACTTTTTTGGAATCGGGGTTGTACATAAATCTTTTAAACTAAGTTATCAAATCCCTGATTAAAAAATAAACAAACTGACCTGTCAGCTGTCCAACTATAGGCCAATATCAAACCTCCTCTTTATCGCCAAGATCCCCCCCCCCCCAAAAAAAAAAAAAACTGTGGCACAGTAGTTATGCTCATATCTACATAGGAATAACATTCATGAAATGTATCAGTCATGATTTAGACCTCATCATAGCACAGAGACAGCACTGGTTAAAGTAGTAAATGTCATTTGACCTTAGTGCAGCCTTTGATACCACTGATCATTCCATTCTCCTGGATAGACTAGAAAATGTTTTGGGAGTTAAGGGAACGGCCCTCTCCTTATTTAACTGGTCTTATTTAACTGATCACTATCAGTATGTTGATGTAAATGGTGATTGTTCTAGACATACTGAGGTAAAGTTTGGTGTTCCACAAGGTTCTGTCTTAGGCTCACTGCTTTTTTCTTTATATATGTTCCCTCTGGGTGATATTATTCGTAAGCATGGTATTAGTTTCCACTGTCATGTTTCTGCAAAACCATATGAGACACCAGTTTAATAAAATTGAGTAATGTGTAAAGGACATTAGACATTGGATGTTTATTAACTTCCTTCTGGGTCCGTCTCAGAAACTGGTCTCTCATTTGGGAGATTATGGTCAAAAAGTAAATTTTCTAATTTTACTATTTTTTTTGCATTTACCTAACACTCAATGTTTCTTTTGTCATGTTTAATAAGAATAAAGATAGCATCTTGCTTTATCTGGCCTCCACTGTGGAATTTTTTTTCATTACAATTCAAATGCTTTTGTAAAATGTATTTACATATAAAATAACTACATCATGAAGAATTAAAGCCCCTCCTTCACAGATGAGTGAAAATATTGAATAAATTTCCTCTTTTTGATTGCTTGGATTAAAAATGCCAAGTTATGATGACTGAATTGATTATTCACTTAAATATGAAGAGTTGTTTGCGCTGAGTCCTTTTTTCCCGCGAGTGCCGGCGTTAATTACTAATCCTTTTTTAAACTTTTTTCTACAAATAAATTTCCAGTATCCTCTTCATTTTTATTATACTGTCGCTTTCCTTTTTGTACTTTTCACTTTCGCTTTCTTTTTTCTGGTTTTTTTTTCCGGTTTTTCTCTCTCTTTTTTCGGAAGAACGCCGAGACCGGAAGCTTTCTTTTTCTCTCCTCCTGTGTAAAGACCACAAGTGGAGGCCATCCACATCTGATCTGCTTTAATATCAACAGATCTTCGTTTAAGGTACGTGAATCTTTTCATCATGGCACACCTTCAGCCTGTTCAGTGTGCTGAGTGCAGGATGTTTAGTCATTCTTCCTCCGTCGCTAGCGATAGCTTTATTAGCTTTACTTGTGATAAGTGCAGATTAGTTAGCTCTCTGACGGAGAAGATTACAGTGCTAGAAGCGCGTGTCCAGGTGTGATGGCCCTAGCGGGCTACTTGTAATTGTTCTCAGTTTTTACTACAGGTATTGCAGCTGTGGGCGTGTCGTTTTAACATCTAATTGGCAGCACCGGCGCGCAGTGTTGCCTTCCTATAAGTAGTGCCCTGCTGATGTCCCCCAGGATGCTCCTTTGTTTTCTTTTTGGCTCGGCTTCTACTGTAACATCCAGGCGGCTGCTCTTTTTTTTTCTCTCTTTATGATTGTTATTTTTGTTGTTTAAATAAATGTAATTAATTGTGCACACGTCTCCGTCCTCTTTTATTGCCAAGGTGTCCCCTAGGCCTTGACAATATGGGGGCTCGTCCGTCGTATTTTTTTTCAGTATGCCTGAATTGCCACTGAGTATTCTATTTTATCTGTGTGGCTGACTGCTCGCGCAGTCTGCTTTTTGTGGGGGCGTAGGGCGTGCGTTGCACTTAGTTTGGTTATGGTTTGGTTTTTTTTGTTTGTTTGTTTTGTATATTAATTTTTGGACACTCGTGTAATACCATCGGTTAATTTAGGCCCTTTTTCTGTTCATGTTTGGCTTATGAGTATCTTCCCTGGTAGGTATAGGAGACGCCTCTGGGGGTCTCATTTATTGTTTTGACCTGTGATGGTCGAACGGGGAAGGTAGGTAGAGCGATTTGTCTCGGGAGCACGTCCGGAGATTCGAGAGGCTGCAGTTTTGGAGTGTCTCGTTCTCCTGGTTTCAGGTGCATAACAACCCCCTACCGGTACCTGTCGAAGACTAGGGTCTACGTAGGTTAGATAATTTTTTTTTTCGTAGCTATAATAGATGGGGTTGTATACTCATGGGTCTAATTTTGAACAGTGGGCGTAATTTGGGTGTCCGGGGGATTCTCAGTTTATTTTATTATTGGGTAGAATTTGTTTGGGGTGTTATTAGTGGCCATGTCAGAAATTGACATTTTTGTTGCCACTCCCACTCGGGAGGCGTTTGATGCCTTCACTAAGGACCAGTTGATCCTCTTAGCTGAGCATTATGAAGTACCCTTGAGCAGTTATGATAAAAGGAGGAAGCCGGTGGTGAAAACACTTGTTCACGAGGAACTGGTGAAAAGAGAAATTTTGCCTCCAGTTCCTTTTGATGAGTTAGTTTCCAGTGCCCTAACATTCGAACAGCAGAAAGAACTCTTGTTGCTCCAGCTTGATAACAGCAAGCAACATCTGAAGAAGCAAGAGTTTCTCGCTGAAAAAGGCAGGTTGGAACGCGATATCAAGCTGGGGAAACAAGAGCTTGAACGAGAGAGATTGGCGCTTGAACGTATGCTTCTAGGCTTAATTGAGGAGGGTAAAATCGAGTTTGTCGTGAGTAATTCTGACATTACGAAAAACATTCGGCTTTTGCCTAAATTTGATGAGTCTGACGTTGATACGTTTTTCAATCTCTTTGAGCGAGTGGCTGATCTGTATAATTGGAAGGATGCGGCGCGCTGTTTACTGTTGCAATGTACTTTAAGCGGTCGAGCAGCGCAGGTTTATTCAGCGCTTGGCGCTCGTGATAACCGTACCTACTCGTGTGTTAAAAAAGCGGTATTGAAAGCGTATGAGTTGGTGCTGGAGGCATATCGCCAAAAATTCCGGGGTATGCGTAAACAGTCCAGTCAAACTTATGTGGAATTCGCAGATGAGTTGTCCATTCAGTTCAAGCATTGGTGTATGGCCACGGAGGTTGAATCCCAGGAAGATTTGTCCAATCTGATCCTGGTTGAACAATTTAAAAATTGTCTTCCCGAAGACATTGCAACTTATGTAAGCGAACATCAGGTTGCAACTGTATCCGAAGCCGCCGTTTTGGCCGACAATTATGCGCTGATCCACAAAACTAAGTTTCTGCACGCGCCAACAATCCGTAGTGATCGCACATACAGGGGTCGCCCAGTTCCGTATACAGTTGCCACTTCGCCCGTTAACCCTCGCTCTGGGTGTCCTTCAACCACCGTGGACCCCACTAGAACCTGTAACTATTGTCTTGGGGTGGGGCATTGGAAATTTGAGTGTGAGAAGTTGAAACGGAAAAATGGAAACAGATTTAGATACCGCAAACCAGCTAGGGATGTAGTCCATCTGTGGCAGCGGGGGCGTGGTCAAGCACCGGTCTGTGACAGGAGGGTGGAGTCAGGGAAGGTAAGTGGCAGAATCACGACACCTGAGAACAATTAACCTGTGTTTGTGTGTGTCTTCCCAGTGACAGCGCCCTATTTAAGGAGGGAGAGTGAGAGCAGAGGGGCTGATCTCCGGACTAGGCGCTGGCTGTGTGTGTCTGTCTGTCTAGCCCATAAGATTGTTCACTGAAAAGTGTGGCAATAAAGCCATTTTGCAAACCTGATCTCTGTCCTGCCGTCCTTAGTGCTCCACCCACACGTAGGGAGCGTTACAGTGGTGCCGAAACCCGGGAAGTGGAGCACCAAATCAGCAGCCCCATGGAATCCTCCCCGTTCGCCGATCTGGTCCACGCCCTCGCCACGGCTCAGCAAAGCCAGCACCAGGCACTCGTCACGCTCCGAAAGGAGCAGGAGCAGCGCTTCGAAGCCCTGGTGCTGGCCCAGCAGGAAGACCGCGAGGCGTTCCGGCATCTCCTCGCGTCGGCGGGGTCCACCAGCGCTCCGGCCGCGGGCCCGTCTCCCCTCATCGTCACCAAGATGGGCCCGCAGGACGACCCCGAGGCGTTCATCACGTTGTTCGAACAGGTCGCCGAAGCCTCGGGGTGGCCGATGGAGCAGCGCGCGGCGCGCCTCCTTCCCCTGCTCACGGGAGAGGCACAGCTGGCCGCGCTACAGCTCCCCGCCGACCGCCGGCTGGCCTACGCGGACCTCCGCCGGGCCGTCCTCCAGCGCGTGGGGCGCACCCCAGAGCAACAGCGCCAGCGCTTCCGCGCGCTGCGACTGGAGGAAGTTGGCCGGCCGTTCGCGTTTGGCCAGCAGCTCCGGGACGCCTGCTGGCAGTGGCTGAGGGCCAACAATCGCGACGCCGAGGGAATCGTCGACCAGGTGGTACTGGAACAGTTCGTCGCCCGCTTACCAGCCGGAACCGCGGAGTGGGTCCAGTGCCACCGCCCGGCGTCGCTGGATCAGGCAGTCGAGCTGGCGGAGGATCATCTGGCGGCTGTCCCGGCGGCAGGACAGCAGATGGCATCGTCTCTTCTCTCCTCTTCTCTCTCTCTCTCTCCCTCTCCTCCTGTGTCCCGTCCTCGCCCCATTCCCCCACCGCGGAGGCGGGGGCCGGCTCCACCCCAGCCGGCCCGCCGCACCCGCGGTGCCCTCCCGTTTCTCCCTTCTGTGTCTGTCTCTCCCCCACCTCAGGTGAGTGAGCCCCAGATCACCGGTGCAGAGGGAAAGCCCGGGCCGGTTTGCTGGCGCTGCGGGGAGCCGGGCCACCTTCATCAGCAGTGCACAGCAATGGAAGTGGGCGCGGTGGTTCGGATCCCCGACGCGCCAGAAGCCGCCCTCGATCGGGCCGGAGCGTATCGCATACCGGTGAGTATCCAAGGGGCTACATATCAGGCGTTGGTGGATTCTGGTTGTAATCAGACCTCAATTCGCCAAAGCCTGGTTCAAAACGAGGCATTGGGGGGAGCACAAGGGGTGAAGGTGTTATGTGTGCACGGGGATGTTCACAGCTACCCTTTGGTGTCGGTCCACATTATTTTCAGAGGGGAAAAATTTATAGTGAAGGCGGCGGTTAATCCTCGCCTTACCCACTCTTTAATTTTGGGGACTGATTGGCCGGGATTTCGGGGTTTAATGACACGCCTAGTCGAGAGTGGGTCCTGGCATTTGACAGGGGGAGGTCCCGGTGTCGCTTTGGCGGGAGCAGCTGTCACAGAGCCGTCTACGTCATCTCCGCGTCAGAGTGAGGAGCCGCCGGCTCCTCCTCTCTCTATTGGGGAATCCCTCGCGGATTTCCCATTAGAGCAGTCGCGAGACGAGACTCTGCGGCATGCGTTTGACCAAGTGAGAGTAATCGATGGTCAAACGCTCCCGCCGAACGCCACCCCGTCCTTCCCCTACTTCGCTATTATGAAGGATAGATTATACCGAGTGACGCAGGACACTCAAACTAAAGAGCGAGTCACGCAGCTTTTAATTCCGAAAAGCCACCGGGAATTGGTATTCCAGGCGGCTCACTTTAATCCCATGGCTGGACACTTGGGGCAGGATAAAACACTAGCCCGAATAATGGCCCGATTCTATTGGCCGGGGATTCGCGGCGATGTTCGTAGGTGGTGTACGGCATGCCGCGAATGCCAGTTAGTAAACCCAGCGGCCATTCCAAAAGCGCCTTTGCGCCCTCTACCGTTAATCGAGACCCCGTTTGAGAGAATTGGGATGGATCTCGTCGGGCCATTAGATCGGTCAGCACGAGGGTACCGCTTTATATTAGTTCTGGTGGACTATGCAACGCGATACCCGGAAGCAGTGCCTCTGCGCAATATCTCAGCACGCAGTATTGCAGAGGCACTCTTCCGCGTCATCTCCCGAGTTGGAATCCCGAAAGAGATTCTGACTGATCAAGGCACTACGTTTATGTCACGGACACTGCGCGAACTGTATGGGTTATTGGGGATTAAGCCGATCCGCACCAGCGTGTATCACCCACAAACGGACGGTTTGGTAGAACGATTCAACCGCACCCTCAAAAATATTATTAAAAAATTCGTAAGTGAGGACGCACGTAATTGGGATAAGTGGCTCGAACCCTTGCTGTTCTCAGTGCGAGAGGTCCCCCAAGCCTCCACGGGGTTCTCCCCGTTTGAATTATTATATGGGCGTAAGCCGCGCGGCATCCTGGACGTGCTGCGGGAAAATTGGGAGGAGGGACCTTCACAAAGTAAGAATGAAATTCAGTACGTTATGGACCTGCGCGCAAAACTCCACACGCTCACCCACCTAACTCAGGAGAATTTGCGGCAGGCCCAGGAACGGCAAGCCCGCCTGTACAACAAGGGTACGCGCCTTAGAGAGTTCACTCCGGGAGATAAGGTACTCGTACTGTTGCCCACGTCGAGCTCCAAATTGATCGCCAAGTGGCAAGGACCCTTTGAGGTCACACGGCGAGTCGGGGATGTCGACTATGAGGTGAGGCGAACGGACAGGGGTGGGGCGCTACAGATTTACCACCTCAACCTGCTTAAACTCTGGAACGAGGAGGTCCCCGTGGCGTTGGTGTCGGTAGTTCCGGAGAAGGCGGAGCTGGGGCCGGAGGTTCAAAAAGGAACATTGGCATCACGTACCTCTCCGGTCCCCTGTGGAGACCACCTCTCCCCGACCCAACTCACGGAGGTCGCCCAGTTGCAGACCGAGTTTTCGGATGTGTTCTCGCCCCTGCCCGGTCGCACTAACCTCATAGAGCACCACATAGAGACACCCCCGGGGGTGGTAGTGCGTAGCCGCCCTTACAGGCTACCCGAACACAAAAAAAAGGTGGTTCGGGAAGAACTTCAGACCATGCTCGAAATGGGCATCGTCGAGGAGTCCCACAGTGACTGGAGCAGCCCGGTGGTCTTGGTACCCAAGGCCGACGGGTCGGTCCGGTTCTGTGTGGACTATAGAAAAGTCAACGCGGTGTCTAAATTCGACGCATACCCAATGCCTCGTATTGATGAGCTGCTCGATCGACTCGGCACTGCTCGATTTTATTCGACACTGGATTTGACGAAGGGATATTGGCAGATCCCCTTGACTCCACTATCCCGAGAAAAAACGGCCTTTTCCACACCGTTTGGTTTACACCAATTCGTCACCCTTCCGTTTGGGCTGTTTGGGGCGCCTGCGACATTTCAGCGGCTGATGGACAGAGTCCTCCGCCCTCACGCCACGTATGCGGCAGCATATTTAGATGACATCATCATCTATAGCAATGACTGGCAGCGGCACCTTGAACATCTGAGGGCCGTCCTTAGGTCGCTGAGGCGAGCGGGGCTCACAGCCAACCCAAAGAAGTGTGCGATTGGGCGGGTGGAAGTACGGTACCTGGGCTTCCACTTGGGCAACGGGCAGGTGCGTCCCCAAATTAATAAGACGGCAGCAATTGCGGCCTGCCCGAGGCCCAAGACCAAAAAGGGGGTGAGACAGTTCCT
This sequence comes from Neoarius graeffei, assembly GCF_027579695.1. Classification (NCBI taxonomy): domain Eukaryota; kingdom Metazoa; phylum Chordata; class Actinopteri; order Siluriformes; family Ariidae; genus Neoarius; species Neoarius graeffei. The sequence continues at coordinate 60,694,971 of NC_083591.1, read as the reverse complement.
GGGGCTGGCTGGCTATTATCGTAGGTTTATACCTAATTATTCGGACGTCACCAGCCCGCTGACTGATCTCACTAAAAAGGGGGCACCAGATCCGGTCCAGTGGACGGAGCAGTGCCAGCGGGCTTTCTCAGAGGTAAAGGCTGCACTGTGTGGGGGGCCACTTCTACACTCCCCTGACTTTTCTCTCCCCTTTGTGTTGCAGACCGATGCGTCGGACAGGGGGCTGGGGGCGGTTTTGTCCCAGGAGGTGGAGGGGGAGGACCGCCCTGTCCTGTATATCAGCAGGAAGCTGTCGGTGCGTGAGGGGCGCTACAGCACCATAGAGAAGGAGTGTCTGGCCATCAAGTGGGCGGTTCTCGCCCTCCGGTACTACCTACTGGGGCGCCCTTTCACCCTCTGTTCGGACCACGCGCCCCTCCAGTGGCTCCACCGCATGAAAGATGCCAACGCGCGGATCACCCGTTGGTATCTGGCGCTCCAACCCTTTAATTTCAAGGTGGTCCACAGGCCGGGGGCGCAGATGGTCGTGGCGGACTTCCTCTCCCGTCAAGGGGGGGGGGAGTCGGCTGCAGGCCGGACGGCCGCCCGGCCTGAGTCGGGCGGTGGGGGTATGTGGCAGCGGGGGCGTGGTCAAGCACCGGTCTGTGACAGGAGGGTGGAGTCAGGGAAGGTAAGTGGCAGAATCACGACACCTGAGAACAATTAACCTGTGTTTGTGTGTGTCTTCCCAGTGACAGCGCCCTATTTAAGGAGGGAGAGTGAGAGCAGAGGGGCTGATCTCCGGACTAGGCGCTGGCTGTGTGTGTCTGTCTGTCTAGCCCATAAGATTGTTCACTGAAAAGTGTGGCAATAAAGCCATTTTGCAAACCTGATCTCTGTCCTGCCGTCCTTAGTGCTCCACCCACACGTAGGGAGCGTTACACCATCCTTCTGTGCTGGCGGTATCTACGTCTGGTCCACTTGGTTATAAACTTGGAAATAATTTCGAATCTAGTTTCGCTCCTTTTATTTCATCTGGCTCTGTGTCACTAACTTCTAATGGTAAAAAGATGCCGATTAAAATATTAAGGGATACTGGTTCTGTTGAGTCTTTTATTTTACAATCGGTATTACCGTTTTCGTCCAAATCTGATTCTGGCCAATTTGTCTATGTACGTGGTATTGATATGAATGTGGTGTCTGTACCATTACATAAAGTGTATATATCCTCAGGTTTAATCAACGGAGAAGTGTTGGTGGGGGTGCGGCCTGCGCTTCCACTATATGGGGTTTCAATGCTTTTGGGAAATGGTTTGGCCAAATCTTTGGTGTGGGCGGAGAGTTCGCCTCTAGAAGGTGAGGTTGCTTGGGAACCTAATCTACTGCCTTTTTGCGATGAGGAGCAGATTCCCTGTGAGTCACCAGTTTCGGTTGTAACGCGGGCTGCTGAGCACGCTGTGGTTCAGGCAGCTAGTGACAGTTCTGTGCTGTCACTATTAACTGGCTTGCCCAATTCCATCTCGCGTAAGCAGTTAATGGACGCACAGACAGCAGATACTTCGTTACAACCTTTATTTGATAAAACCAACAGTGAGAGCGGGGATATTACCCACGGCTATGTAATTAAAGAGGGAGTACTTTTGCGAAAACGTCTATCTCGTAGCGGTCTTGATTCGGTGTGGCAAGTAGTGGTACCATGCTCACTGCGTAAAATTGTTTTGACAACTGCTCACGATGATGCTGGTAATATGGGTGTCAAAAAGACGTATGACCGAATTGTTCATCATTGTTATTGGCCTCGTATAAAACGTGATGTGGTATCTCATGTTAAGACCTGTCACGTATGCCAGTTAACTGGAAAACCAAACCAAATGCCTAAACCTGTGCCACTTAGGCCGATTACACCTGCGCTTAAACCTTTTGAACATTTAGTGATAGATTGTGTTGGTCCGTTACCCCGTTCTAAGTCTGGTTGCATATATTTGCTTACTGTCATGTGCCAAGTAACACGGTACCCTGCCGCCTATCCACTGCGTTCTATTACAGTCAAGCCCGTAGTTAAAGCTTTATCTCAGTTTATATCAATTTTTGGACTGCCTAAAATAATACAGTCAGACCGTGGTACCAACTTCACGTCTAAAACGTTTGCTCAGGTATTGCAGGTACTGAAGGTAAAGCATAAGTCCTCTGCTAGGCATCCGCAGAGCCAAGGTGTGCTTGAAAGATTTCATCAGACGTATAAGTCTATGCTTCGAGCATACTGCGTTGAGTTAGGCAGGGACTGGGAGGATGGTCTCCCCCGGCTGCTTTTAGCGGTCAGGGAAGTGACACAGGCTAGTACTGGGTTTAGCCCTAATGAATTGGTTTTCGGACATGCGGTGAGAGGGCAGGTGTCAACACTGTTCGATGACTGTGTAACTAGTGAGCCACCCGAGTCATTGACTGATTATGTCAATGGGTTTCGAAGGCGTTTGTGTCAGGCTGGCGCACTGGCTATGAAGCAGTTAAAAAAGGCACAGTTAAAAATGAAACGGATCTATGACCGGAAAACCGAAGTTCGTTCGTTTACAACTGGGGATAAAGTGATGGTCCTTTTGCCAGTAGTTCATTCTCCCTTCCAAGCCAGGTTCACTGGTCCTTATGAAATTCTGCGATGTGAGAGGAATGACAATTACATAGTATCCATGCCAGACCGGAAAAGGCGCACGCAATTGTGTCATGTCAACTTACTCAAGCCTTACTATGATCGTGATTGTGTTTTAAAAGTCCCAAACATTTCCAGTTCTGCCCTTAGTCCAGTGGTGGCGGCACCGGATGGAGCCAGCGCCGTTTGTCCTACATCTTCCGTCGCACCTGCTCCAGTAGTGGCAGCATTGGAGGAGGTTGCGGTCTGTGCTTGTATTTTGGTTAAGAAAGCGAATGGGGGTAACCGCTTTTGCACGGATTATCGGAAATGAAATACTGTAACAAAGCCTGATTCATTCCCACTTCCTCGTATGGAGGATTGTGTGGATGAAATTGGTTCAGCAAAGTTTGTTACAAAAATAGATTTGTTGAAAGGGTACTGGCAGATACCATTAACTAAGCGCGCCGGTGAGGTGTCCTCGTTTATTACACCTAGCGGCTTGTATTCATACAAAGTGATGCCATTTGGCTTAAGAAACGCAGCCGCCACGTTTCAAAGATTAATGAATCAAGTTGTAGTGAATTTGGAGGGGTGTACAGTTTACTTGGATGACGTGGTAATATTTAGTGATACTTGGGAGTCACATCTTGACCGTCTCCATCAGTTGTTTACCCGCCTTGCCCAGGCCAATCTCACTGTCAATCTGGCGAAGTGTGAGTTCGCCAGGGCAACAGTGACTTATTTGGGCAAGGTTGTTGGTCAGGGTTTTGTTCGTCCGGTGCGCGCTAAGGTCCTCGCCATAGATGCCTTTCCTCCTCCATCTAATAGGCGTGAACTTATGAGGTTCCTTGGCATGATCGGTTATTACCGGAGTTTTTGTTCCAACTTTTCCTCCGTGGTGGTACCATTGACGGCCTTGCTGAAAAAGGATCGCTCATTCGTTTGGACGTCTGCCTGTCAGTCTGCGTTTGAGAAAGCAAAGTCTCTCCTCACTTCTGCGCCTCTTCTTGCAGCTCCTCAAATGAATAGACTGTTTAAGCTGCAAGTAGACGCGAGTAAGGTCGGTGCTGGCGCCGTCTTACTGCAAGATGATGATGATGCCGTTGAACGCCCGGTTTGCTATTTTTCGAGGAAGTTCAATTCTTACCAACTAAATTACTCGATTATAGAAAAGGAAGCCCTAGCTTTGATTTGGGCTTTGCAAACATTCGAAGTATACCTTGGAGGTACCGGTAGTACGACACCCATTGTTGTATTTTGTGATCATAACCCACTTGTTTTTCTTAATTCCCTCCAAAACCCGAACGCACGTTTAATGCGTTAGTTTATTTCTCCAGCCCTATAACCTTCAGATTATTCATATCAAGGGCAAGGCTAACGTGACAGCGGACGCGCTGTCGCGTGTTCCTGCCCTTTAGTGTTTGTGTGAGTAATGTGTTATTCTGTTGTCTATTTTTCAGGGCCCGGAATTTTGGACAGCAGTTTATAGGTTGGGTAAACTCAACATTTTTGGTTGGTAATTTGGATGGGATAAATTATTGGAAAAATTGTATTGGTAAATTGTGTTTATCAGATTTGGAATTGTTATACTGAATATGCATAATGGTTGTGTCCCTTTAGAAGGGTAATATGTCTGAAATGTTTGTGGTGGCACAGGTGTTGGTTATTGGATGTTTGTTTTGGTGTAGACCTACTTTAAAAAAAAAAAAGGTTAATGTTTTTGAATATTTAATGTTATATTGAATAGTGTAATTGAATTTATTGAATACTGGTTTAAGTATTCAAGTTGATGTTTTTAATGATTTGAGCAGTTGCTGACGTTGTTCGTTAATCCTCTTTGGTCCCCACATTGTTTGTGATCCTGGAGGATCCCTTTTATGGGGGGTGACGGCCCTAGCGGGCTACTTGTAATTGTTCTCAGTTTTTACTACAGGTATTGCAGCTGTGGGCGTGTCGTTTTAACATCTAATTGCCAGCACCGGCGCGCAGTGTTGCCTTCCTATAAGTAGCGCCCTGCTGACGTCCCCCAGGATGCTCCTTTGTTTTCTTTTTGGCTCGGCTTCTAACATCCAGGCGGCTGCTCTTTTTTTTCTCTCTTTATGATTGTTATTTTTGTTGTTTAAATAAATGTAATTAATTGTGCGCACGTCTCTGTCCTCTTTTATTGCCAAGGTGTCCCCTAGGCCTTGACACCAGGCTTTAGAGCAGGTTCGTGAGCGTGAGAACAGTGTAGCTTCTGTAGGGGAAAGTCTGGGTGCCCTAGGTGGAGTTAGTAATCCCCCAACTCCGGCATTAGAGCCCTTACAGCGGGGCGAATGGGTGACGGCTCGGCGGCATAAGCGTAGAGCCAAAGCTACTGCTGAGGCTCACCCACAGGACCACCACTCCTCTCTGCGTCACGTGCCGAACAGGTTTGCTCTCCTTAGTGACGCACCCACTGAGAAACCTGAAAGAACTCTGGTTATAGGGGACTCTATCATACGGCATGTGAAATTAGCTCAGCCTTTAGGGGCACCAGCAGCTTTAGTCAGGTGTATTCCAGGAGCCAGGGTGCCGGACATAGCAGGTAATCTTAGGGTCCTAGGCAAGCACAGGTTCTCAAAGAGAGTTATCCATGCAGGAGCTAATGATATACACCTTCGTCAGTCTGAGGTTACTAAGAGTAACTTTGTAGAGGTGTTTAAATTAGCGAAGGCGATGTCTGATGCTGTAGTATGCTCTGGCCCCATCCCAATGCAGCGTGGCGATGTAGCTTACAGCTGGTTATGGTCGCTGAACTGCTGGCTGTCCAGGTGGTGCTCTGAAAACAGTGTGGGCTTTATAGATAATTGGGCTAATTTTGAGGGCACTGCTGGCCTGTTAGGGCGGGACGGTATCCATCCCACTCGGGAAGGTGCTGCTCTCATTTCCTGCAGCATAGGTCATAGTCTCAGAACAGGCCTAGTTAATTCCTGACAATCCATAGCCAAGGCCAGGGAGCAGATGAACAGGCTAAACCGACTGTCTGCTAGCTGCACAGAGTCGTCACTCAGGGTCCACTACATCGAGACTGTGTCTGTTCCCCGAGCTCAACAAAAAGGTAGAAATTTTCAGTTTGTTCCAGTAACCTAATCAATATAAAATTAGATCATACTGACTGTACAGCCGCTGCCAGCACCTTTGATCTAAAGGTGGGGCTATTAAATATTAGATCTCTTACATCTAAAGCGCTAATGGTTAATGAACTCATTACTGATCAGGAGTTTAATGTACTGTGTTTAACTGAAACATGGATTAAGCCAAATGAATATATAGCATTAAATGAAGCGAGTCCTCCTGGATACAGTTATATACACCAGCCTCGTCTAACTGGCAGAGGAGGAGGCGTCGCGGTTATTTATAACGATTATCTAAGTGTAACACAAAAACCTGGTTATAAATTTAATACATTTGAAGTTCTTCATACTCATATAATGTATGTAGCCTCGAAAAATAAGTCTACCCAGTTAATTCCATTGCTTATTATTTACAGGCCCCCGGGGCCATATTCTGAGTTTCTTTCTGAATTTGCAGATTTTATCTCAGATCTGGTTATTTCCTTAGACAAAGCTTTAGTTGCTGGAGATTTTAATATTCACTTCGATAACCCAGAAGACCCTTTAAAAACAGCGTTTGTGTCCATCTTAGATTCAGTCGGGATTAAGCAGAATGTCATAGGACCGACCCATAATGGTGGTCACACCCTTGATCTAATACTAACATTCAGATTAAACGTAGACATAGTTTGAATGAGATGAGATAATGATCTGAGATAACTTCAGACTGTGGAAGTATGACTATATAAATAATAATAATAATAATAATAATAATAATAATAAGCAATGGAATTAACTGGGTAGACTTAACTTCATACTTCCACAGTCTGAAGTTATCTCAGATCATTATCTCATCTCATTCAAACTATGTCTGAGTAATAATATATGCACCTCACCACGCTGCTGTATTAAACGTACTTTCACGTCAACTACTGCACAGAGCTTTATAAATGATCTCCCAGAGTTGTCAACTTTGATTGGGTCACTGTCAGCCCCTGCAGAACTTGATCAGGCAACTGAATGCTTAGAGTCAACATTCCGCCATACTTTAGATAATGTAGCTCCTCTAAAAAGGAAAATGGTCAGAGACAAAAAATTAGCACCCTGGTATAATGATGACACTCACACATTAAAACAGCCCACTCGAAAATTGGAACGTAAATGGCGTCAAACAAAATTGGTAGCGTTCAAATTAGCTTGGAAGGAGAGCTTCCTGAAGTATAGAAAAGCTCTTAGTGCTGCGAGATCAACATATTTCTCCTCCCTAATAGAAGATAACAAAAATAATCCTAGATTCCTATTTAATACTGTAGCAAAATTAACCAGGAATAAGTCCACTATAGACACATGCACACCTGCAGTATGTAGTAGCAACGACTTCATGAATTTTTTTAATGACAAAATTGAGAATATCCGACAAAAAATTCAAACTACTAATTTAAGGTCAGACAATGAAAGTGACCTTGTAGTTAACTATATAACTGTATCAGATCATCAGTTAGAATGTTTTACTCCCCTTAAAGAAACTGAATTACTTTCATTAATCTCTACATCAAAAGCCTCAACTTGCGTACTAGATCCCTTACCTACACATCTATTCAAACAGATAATGCCTGGAGTAATTGAACCACTTCTAAAAATAATAAATTCTTCTCTTACGATTGGCTATGTACCCAAATCCTTTAAACTAGCAGTTATCAAACCCCTGATTAAAAAACCTGACCTTGATCCCTGTCAGCTGTCCAATTATCGGCCAATATCAAACCTCCCCTTTATCTCCAAGATCCTTGAAAAAGCTGTGGCACAGCAGTTATGCTCATATTTACATAGGAATAACATCCATGAAATGTATCAGTCAGGATTTAGACCTCATCATAGCACAGAGACAGCACTGGTTAAAGTAGTAAACGACCTACTGTTGGCGTCTGATCAGGGCTGTGTCTCGCTGCTTGTGTTGCTTGACCTTAGTGCAGCATTTGATACCATTGATCATTCCATTCTTCTGGATAGACTAGAAAATGTTGTGGGAGTTAAGGGAATGGCCCTCTCCTGGCTCAGGTCTTATCTAACTGATCGTTATCAGTATGTTGATATAAATGGTGATGTTTCTAGATGTGCCGAGGTAAAGTTTGGTGTTCCACAAGGTTCTGTCTTGGGTCCACTGCTTTTTTCTCTATATATGTTGCCTCTGGGTGATATTATTCTTAAACATTGTATTAGTTTCCACTGTTATGCTGATGACACACAGTTGTATGTCTCTGCAAAACCTGATGAGAGACACCAGCTTAATAGAATTGAGGAATATGTTAAGGACATTAGACACTGGATGCTTATTAACTTCCTTCTGCTTAACTCTGACAAGACTGAAGTACTTGTACTAGGACCACATATAGCTAGAAGTAAGTTTTCTGATTCCACAGTGACTCTGGATGGCCTTTCTGTTTCTTCACGTGCAGCAGTAAAAGACCTCGGAGTGATTATTGACCCCAGTCTTTCATTCGAAACTCACATTGATAACATCACCCGGATAGCTTTCTTTCATCTCAGAAATATTGCAAAGATAAGAAATTTAATGTCATTGCATGACGCAGAAAAACTAGTCCATGCTTTCGTTACCTCCAGGTTGGATTATTGTAATGCCTTACTGTCTGGATGTTCCAATAAGTGCATAAATAAGCTCCAGTTAGTTCAAAATGCAGCAGCAAGAGTCCTTACTAGAACTAGAAAATATGACGACATCACGCCTGTCTTATCCACACTGCATTGGCTCCCAATCAAATTTCGTATTGATTATAAAATACTACTATTGACCTTTAAAGCACTAAATGGTCTCGCACCACAGTACCTGAGTGAACTTCTGCTCCTCTATGACCCGCCACGCCTACTTAGATCAAAAGGTGCAGGCTATCTGCTGGTACCTCGTATAGTGAAGGCTACATCAGGGGGCAGAGCCTTTTCTTACAAAGCCCCACAGTTATGGAACAGCCTTCCAAGTAGTGTTCGGGAATCAGACACAGTCTCAGTGTTTAAGTCTCTGCTGAAAACAGATCTGTTTAGTCAAGCCTTGTGTTAATGGTGTTTATGAGGTAAAGGTGTAGATCTAGAGGGTCCTCAGACATAGAGTGTTTTGGTAAACTGGGATGTATATATGCTGTCAGTCCCCCACTCACTTGCTCACTTGAGTTTGTTGACGGTGTAGTGGCTGGCTGCTTTATGTCCCGGGGCTCCCTCATGCCTGTGTTACCTTCTGGCTCTCTCCTTTTAGTTATGCTGTCATAGTTAGTTGCCGGAGTCCCTGCTTGTACTCGGTGCAATATGTATACTGCTCCTACTTATTCAGGTGACATCGGGCATACCTAACAACCTGTGTTTTCTTTCCCTCCTCCCCACCCCAAATCTGTCCCTCTGAGTTACATGGAGTCAACAGGAAATCTTTTGGTGGAGAGGGTGGAGACCTCGACTGGCTATCGTAGCCTGCAGGGAATCGGCCGTCAGACTTTCTGTCGCATGTCCCAGACCCGGTGAAATGTAACTGAATTGTCTTGGCCAGCCCTAAGGGTCCCATCTGCATCTCATCATTGCTGAGGAGTGTGCTCCCATCACCCAATCAAGCATCCAGCCAGAGCAGGTCATGATATATTTTTTACCATATTAACATGCCATTGTTGTGTGTTATGCCTGATGTAAAGACTCTCGTCTCTGCGAGCCTACCACACAGATTTAATACTTGTCATTTTTAGGGCATACCTAACAGCATGTGTTTTCTTTCTCTCTCTCTTCCCCCCCCCAATCTGTCCCTCTGAGTTACATGTTGATCCTGGGATTGAGATCCTGGCCTCTTCTGCCCCTCGGACCTGCTTGATCCATCCTGGTGCCCTGTGTCTGGTCGGAGTCTTATCGCACCGTTCCTGTGAAGGACGGCCCCATAAGGACAGTTGAGGGTTATACCTGGAAGACGCTCTGGACTCTTACAGTAATGCTTTTATGGCTGAGGACGACAGTTGTCTTGCTAACTTTAGGACTGCAGTTGTCATGAACAGTTTTGTACTCAAGTTTCCATCAATGAAGAGTTATAACATCAACGAAACTGTCCTCATGTTAAAACTGTTAATATTATAGTCAGGCTGTCTGTTGTTGCCCAAATGAGGATGGGTTCCCTTTTGAGTCTGGTTCCTCTTGAGGTTTCTTCCTCATGTCGTCTGAGGGAGTTTTTCCTTGCCACCGTCGCCACAGGCTTGCTCATTGGGGATAGATTAGGGATAAAATTAGCTCATGTTTTAAGTCGTTCAAATTCTGTAAAGCTGCTTTGCGACAATGTTTATTGTTAAAAGCACTATACAAATAAACTTGACTTGACTATGATACATTTTGGGTATTTGATGTGGCGAAATAGGACACAATGGAAAATCAAGAACACACCGGAAAGATGAGAATAATGGCGGTGGTAAAAGAACAGTGACTGTACCGGCTGAAGGTCGCGCGGGTCTCTGTTGCGGCGCGTGAGCAACGGGACATCACTACCGCACCGGACGGAGTGCGAAGTGGGGGCAGGGCAAAATGACTGGCCGTAGATTCTATCAAAAGTTCAATCTAAATTGACCATGGTTGCAAAATATTGTCCAAAAATACGCAAACACTACGAAATATGAAAGTAAGATGAAAAAGAAACATTCTGTTGCCTTATACTGCAAGACTAAAACAAAATAAAACTGTCAAAGGTCACCTTTTCAGTGATAACGTCCAAACAGATAATCTGCGTAACAGAAAGACCGCAAATGGAAGCACGATCAACTTCTAACTGCTGGAGTGGAAAATTCCATTCTATGCATACAAATTGTTAATGCATGTCCTTCCCCACACACAAATAACACGCTACGGTAAAAAATAGACCACAACTCATTTTATAGCTCAGAAATTCATACAAGACCAGCTACTATCGTAACATATTCTGTAAGAAACATATTCTATACCTAACTTTCAGCTTTTGTTTTAAAAAACAAAATCGCAAATTTATGACTACATTTTTATACGGCTGTGGCAGCGGGGGCGTGGTCAAGCGCCGGTCGGTGACAGGAGGGCGGAGTCAGGGAAGGTAAGTGGCAGAATCACGACACCTGAGAACAATTAACCTGTGTTTGTGTGTGTCTTCCCAGTGACCGCGCCCTATTTAAGGAGGGAGAGTGAGAGCAGAGGGGGATCTCCGGACTAGACGCTGGCTGTGTGTGTGTGTCTGTCTAGTCACCGTAACGATTGTTCACTGAAAAGTGTGGCAATAAAGCCTTTTCCCAAACCTGATCTCTGTCCTGCCGTCCTCAGTGCTCCACCCACACGTAGGGAGTGTTACAGTGGTGCCGAAACCCGGGACGTGGAGCACCAAACCAGCAGCCCCATGGAATCCTCCCCGTTCACCGATCTGGTCCACGCCCTCGCCACGGCTCAGCAAAGCCAGCACCAGGCACTCGTCACTCTCCGAAAGGAGCAGGAGCAGCGCTTCGAAGCCCTGGTGCTGGCCCAGCAGGAAGATCGCGAGGCGTTCCGGCATCTTCTCGCGTCGGCGGGGTCCACCAGCGCTCCGGCCGCGGGCCCGTCTCCCCTCATTGTCACCAAGATGGGCCCGCAGGACGACCCCGAGGCGTTCATCACGTTGTTCGAACAGGTCGCCGAAGCCTCGGGGTGGCCGATCGAGCAGCGCGCGGCGCGCCTCCTCCCCCTGCTCACGGGAGAGGCGCAGCTGGCCACGCTACAGCTCCCCGCCGACCGCCGGCTGGCCTACGCGGACCTCCGCCGGGCCGTCCTCCAGCGCGTGGGGCGCACACCGGAGCAACAGCGCCAGCGCTTCCGCGCGCTGCAACTGGAGGAAGTCGGCCGGCCGTTCGCGTTCGGCCAGCAGCTCCGGGACGCCTGCTGGCGGTGGCTGAGGGCCAACAATCGCGACGCCGAGGGAATCGTCGACCAGGTGGTACTGGAACAGTTCGTCGCCCGCTTACCAGCCGGAACCGCGGAGTGGGTCCAGTGCCACCGCCCGGCGTCGCTGGATCAGGCAGTCGAGCTGGCGGAGGATCATCTGGCGGCTGTCCCGGCGGCAGGACAGCAGATGGCATCGTCTCTTCTCTCCTCTTCTCTCTCTCTCTCTCCCTCTCCTCCTGTGTCCCGTCCCTGCCCCATTCCCCCACCGCGGAGGCGGGGGCCGGCTCCACCCCAGCCGGCCCGCCGCACCCGCGGTGCCCTCCCGTGTCTCCCTTCTGTGTCTGTCTCTCCCCCATCTCAGGTGAGTGAGCCCCAGATCACCGGTGCAGAGGGAAAGCCCGGGCCGGTTTGCTGGCGCTGCGGGGAGCCGGGCCACCTTCATGAGCAGTGCACAGCAATGGAAGTGGGCGCGGTGGTTCGGATCCCCGACGCGCCAGAGGCCGCCCTCGATCGGGCCGGAGCGTATCGCATACCGGTGAGTATCCAAGGGGCTACATATCAGGCGTTGGTGGATTCTGGTTGTAATCAGACCTCAATTCGCCAAAGCCTGGTTCAAAACGAGGCATTGGGGGGAGCACAGGGGGTGAAGGTGTTGTGTGTGCACGGGGATGTTCACAGCTACCCTTTGGTGTCGGTCCACATTATTTTCAGAGGGGAAAAATTTATAGTGAAGGCGGCGGTTAATCCTCGCCTTACCCACTCGTTAATTTTGGGGACGGATTGGCCGGGATTTCGGGGTTTAATGACACGCCTAGTCGAGAGTGGGTCCTGCCATTTGACAGGGGGAGGTCCCGGTGTCGCTTTGGCGGGAGCAGCTGTCACAGAGCCGTCTACGTCATCTCCGCGTCAGAGTGAGGAGCCGCCGGCCCCTCCTCTCTCTATTGGGGATTCCCTCACGGATTTCCCATTAGAGCAGTCGCGAGACGAGACTCTGCGGCATGCGTTTGACCAAGTGAGAGTAATCGATGGTCAAACGCTCCAGCCGAACGCCACCCCGTCCTTCCCCTACTTCGCGATTATGAAGGATAGATTATACCGAGTGACGCAGGACACTCAAACTAAGGAGCGAGTCACGCAGCTTTTGATTCCAAAAAGCCGCCGGGAATTGGTATTCCAGGCGGCTCACTTTAATCCCATGGCTGGACACTTGGGGCAGGATAAAACACTAGCCCGAATAATGGCCCGTTTCTATTGGCCGGGGATTCGCGGCGATGTCCGTAGGTGGTGTACGGCATGCCGCGAATGCCAGTTAGTAAATCCAGCGGCCATTCCAAAAGCGCCATTGCGCCCTCTACCGTTAATCGAGACCCCGTTTGAAAGAATTGGGATGGATCTCGTCGGGCCATTAGATCGGTCAGCACGAGGGTACCGCTTTATATTAGTTCTAGTGGACTATGCAACGCGATACCCGGAAGCAGTGCCTCTGCGCAATATCTCAGCACGCAGTATTGCAGAGGCACTCTTCCGCGTCATCTCCCGAGTTGGAATCCCGAAAGAGATTCTGACTGATCAAGGCACTACGTTTATGTCACGAACACTGCACGAACTGTATGGGTTATTGGGGATTAAGCCGATCCGCACCAGTGTATATCACCCACAAACGGACGGTTTAGTAGAACGGTTCAACCGCACCCTCAAAAATATCATTAAGAAATTCGTAAGTGAGGACGCACGTAATTGGGATAAGTGGCTCGAACCCTTGCTGTTCTCAGTGCGAGAGGTCCCTCAAGCCTCCACGGGGTTCTCCCCGTTCGAATTATTATATGGGCGTAAGCCGCGCGGCATCCTGGACGTGCTGCGGGAAAATTGGGAGGAGGGACCTTCACAAAGTAAGAATGAAATTCAGTACGTTATGGACCTGCGCGCAAAACTCCACACGCTCACCCACCTAACTCAGGAGAACTTGCGGCAGGCCCAGGAACGGCAAGCCCGCCTGTACAACAAGGGTACGCGCCTTAGAGAGTTCACACCGGGAGATAAAGTACTCGTACTCTTGCCCACGTCGAGCTCCAAATTAATCGCCAAGTGGCAAGGACCCTTTGAGGTCACACGGCGAGTCGGGGACGTCGACTATGAGGTGAGGCGAACAGACAGGGGTGGGGCGCCACAGATTTACCACCTCAATCTGCTCAAACTCTGGAACGAGGAGGTCCCCGTGGCGTTGGTGTCGGTAGTTCCGGAGAAGGCGGAGCTGGGGCCGGAGGTTCAAAAAGAGAGTTTGGCATCACGTACCTCTCCGGTCCCCTGTGGAGACCACCTCTCCCCGACCCAGCTCACGGAGGTCGCCCAGTTGCAGGCCGAGTTTTCGGATGTGTTCTCGCCCCTGCCCGGTCGCACTAACCTCATAGAACACCACATAGAGACACCCCCGGGGGTGGTAGTGCGTAGCCGCCCTTATAGACTACCCGAACACAAAAAAAAGGTGGTTCGGGAAGAACTTCAGGCCATGCTCGAAATGGGCATCGTCGAGGAGTCCCACAGCGACTGGAGCAGCCCGGTGGTCTTGGTTCCCAAGGCCGACGGCTCGGTCCGGTTCTGTGTGGACTATAGAAAAGTCAACGCGGTGTCTAAATTTGACGCGTACCCAATGCCTCGTATTGATGAGCTGCTCGATCGACTAGGCACGGCTCGCTTCTACTCGACACTGGATTTAACGAAGGGATATTGGCAGATCCCCTTGACTCCATTATCCCGGGAGAAAACGGCCTTTTCCACACCGTTTGGCTTACACCAGTTCGTCACACTTCCGTTTGGGCTGTTTGGGGCGCCCGCTACGTTTCAGCGGCTGATGGACCGGGTCCTCCGGCCCCACGCCACCTATGCGGCCGCCTACCTGGACGACATTATCGTTTATAGTAACGACTGGCAGCGGCACCTGCAACACCTGAGGGCCGTCCTTAGGTCGCTGAGACGGGCGGGGCTCACTGCCAACCCAAAGAAGTGTGCGATTGGGCGGGTGGAAGTACGGTATCTGGGCTTCCACTTGGGCAACGGGCAGGTGCGTCCCCAAATTAATAAGACAGCAGCGATTGCGGCCTGCCCGAGGCCCAAGACCAAAAAGGGGGTGAGACAGTTCCTGGGGCTGGCTGGCTACTATCGTAGGTTTATACCTAATTATTCGGACGTCACCAGCCCGCTGACTGACCTCACTAAAAAGGGGGCGCCAGATCCGGTCCAGTGGACGGAGCAGTGCCAGCGGGCTTTCTCGGAGGTAAAGGCTGCACTGTGTGGGGGGCCACTTTTACACTCCCCTGACTTCTCTCTCCCTTTTATGTTACAGACGGATGCGTCGGACAGAGGGCTGGGGGCCGTTTTGTCCCAGCAGGTGGAGGGGGAGGATCGCCCGGTCTTATACATCAGCCGGAAGCTGTCAGTGCGTGAGGGGCGCTACAGCACGATTGAAAAGGAGTGCCTGGCGATCAAATGGGCGGTCCTCGCCCTCCGGTACTACCTGCTGGGGCGCTCTTTCACCCTCTGTTCGGACCACGCGCCCCTCCAGTGGCTCCACCGCATGAAAGATGCCAACGCGCGGATCACCCGTTGGTATCTGGCGCTCCAACCCTTTAATTTCAAGGTGGTCCACAGGCCGGGGGCGCAGATGGTCGTGGCGGACTTCCTCTCCCGTCAAGGGGGGGGGGAGTCGGCTGCAGGCCGGACGGCCGCCCGGCCTGAGTCGGGCGGTGGGGGTATGTGGCAGCGGGGGCGTGGTCAAGCGCCGGTCGGTGACAGGAGGGCGGAGTCAGGGAAGGTAAGTGGCAGAATCACGACACCTGAGAACAATTAACCTGTGTTTGTGTGTGTCTTCCCAGTGACCGCGCCCTATTTAAGGAGGGAGAGTGAGAGCAGAGGGGGATCTCCGGACTAGACGCTGGCTGTGTGTGTGTGTCTGTCTAGTCACCGTAACGATTGTTCACTGAAAAGTGTGGCAATAAAGCCTTTTCCCAAACCTGATCTCTGTCCTGCCGTCCTCAGTGCTCCACCCACACGTAGGGAGTGTTACAACGGCATAGTTATTTTAAGTTACTACTTTTGGTGAGGTAGTGACCTTGACCCTGAGGCTTTCCGTTTAGATCAAAACACATGATCATATTGGTTTTGGGTATGCGGAAAATGGAGTTACAATGGTGATCAAATATTTTGCATGATGTTTTATTACGGTTATGATTATTCTGTGAGCGCACCAATCCTTAGGTGTATAAAGTTACAACTTAAAATACAATTAGTGATAACTGTAGACTTTTCAGTGGACTACAACCTCTAAGGGAATGCGATGTAGGCAACCATTTATCATGTCCCAGATCAAGCCGCCATTTTTCCACAAATTTGCAGAATTTTTGGAAAATTCTGAATAGAGTATTCACATCAAAGATTTAGTTTTATCTGTATTATTTCTTTCATCATTTTATTTCAAATTAAAACCAACATCACCATTCAAAACCATATTGTCAGGGGAAACAGATGAGGACCCAAGAGCACAAGTTAAATGTTGAGTTTTATTGATAACAGGGGAAAGGGAGTTGGGAGGATGTGCATGTGTGGAGTTCAGTGGCAGAAGGACTGAGAGGCAGGGATGGCTGGTGGGAGCATGGTGGTGATGTCTGCGGTCTCCCATCCAAGTACTGACCAGGCTTGACCCTGCTTAGCAGCAGAGATCAGACGGGATCAGGTGTTGTCAGAGTAGGGAGGCTGTAAGCTGACGGCACTAGGTGTTCAGGCAGTCTCCCAGCGAGCAGTCCCTCAGCAGACAGACAGGACAGCACAACAGGCAGGAGTGGGGAACAGGCTGGAACACAGAGTCACAGATCAGGTAGCAAGATAAGGGACAGAAATGCAGGGTCAGGTTACTAGGACTGAAGAGTTGACGGAGTCGACGCCTAGAAGACGATCTGACACTGAAGCTTGGGAGGACAGCAGCTTAAATACACACAGAGGAGGAGCAGGTGATAGGCAACAGCCAATGACAGCTACTGAGAGTTAATAAGAGGAAGTGTATGCGGGCGTGGCCGGTAATGCTGAGTGGAGAGGAGTGGAGATGTTACCTGAAGAGAGGAAACCCACAGGTAGGACCATGACAGAACCCCCCCTCAAGGGACGGCTCCAGAAGTCCCTAGCCACAGATCCTCCAAGACGGGCGGGAGGAGGGGGAATCCCAGTGGAGGGTCAGAATTCCTCTGACCGGTCAATGTCCATAGCCTCCGCACCATCTTCACTGTCGGAAGACTCGTCATCCAAGGGCCCCCGCCCAGGATTCGGTTCAGTGTCAGGCTCGGGCACTGGAGCAGGGGCAGGGTCCAGAAGGGGATCTGCACGGTGAGAACCCCTACGTCGACCCCGTCGGATGGAGGGCTGGTCAGGGTGTAGTCAATGGAAGTTGGCGATGAGGGCCGGATCCAGAATCCTTCCAGCAGGGACCCATGCCCTCTCCTCAGGACCATAACCCTCCCAGTCTACCAAGTATTGGATGCCCCTACCCCTACGTTGCGAGCGGAGCAGTCGCCGGACCGTGTAGACTGGTCCACCATCAATGAAGTGTGGAGGAGGAGGCGGCGGTGTTGCCGGGACCAGGGGGCTCTCGTGCACCGGTTTGAGTTTGGAGACGTGGAAGGTGGGATGTATCCTCATGGTCTTGGGCAGCAGCAGCCGAACTGCCGTGGGACTGATGACCTTCTGTACGGGAAAGGGTCCGATGTAGCGAGGCGCCAATTTGCATGACTCCACCCGTAGTAGTAGGTCTCGAGCCGACAACCATACCTTCTGGCCGACATGGTAAACAGGTGCAAGGGTCCTCCGCCGGTTAGCCCCAATAGCATAGCTGGTACTGGACTTCAGGAGTGTGGTGCGGGCCTGGGCCCACGTGCAGCGGCGGGCGTAGGCGAGAGCAGACGGGCAGGTGGCTTCTCCCTCCTGGCTGGTAAACAGAGGTGGTTGATACCCATACACACACTGGAATGGGGAGAGTCCGGTGGCAGAGCTGGTGAGGGAGTTGTGGGCATATTCCACCCAGAGCAGATGTTGAGCCCAGGCGTGGGGGTTGCGCGAAGCCACACACCTAAGTGCCTTCTCCAGTTCCTGATTCATGCGCTCAGTTTGGCCATTTGACTGTGGGTGAAACCCGGACGACAGACTGGCAGTGGCCCTGAGGAGGTGGCAGAATTCCCTCCAGAAACTGGTGGAGAACTGTGGGCCCCGGTCGGAAACGATATCCCTGGGCAAGCCGTGGACCCGAAAGACGTGTTCTAAGACGACCCAGGCAGTCTCCTTAGCAGTTGGCAGTTTTGGGAGAGGCACAAAGTGGGTCATCTTACTGAAGCAGTCCACGATGGTGAGGATGACCATATTACCTTCCGATGGAGGAAGACCAGTAACAAAGTCCAGGGAGACATGGGACCAGGGACGCATGGGTACTGGCAGGGGCTGGAGTAATCCGGCTGGGGGCTGCCTGGGGGACTTGTGCTGGTTGCAAGTGGGGCAGGCTCTCACAAAATCCTGGATGTCCCTCCTCATCGACGGTCACCAGAATCGCTGAGACAGCAGATGGAGGGAGCGTGTGACCCCGGGGTGACAGGCCAGGCGGGAGTCGTGTCCCCATTGAATCACCTGAGACCTCAGGTCGGCTGGGACGTAGAGACGGTTGGAGGGGCAAGCGCTGGGGCCTGGCTGGTCCCTGATGGCCTCTCGAACCTGCTCCTCGATGTCCCAGGTCAGGGCAGCAACGACACAGGGGCTTGGGAGGATGGGTGTTAATTCCTCCTTGGAAGCCTCATCCCTCTGAAACATCCGGGAGAGTGCATCCGGTTTGATGTTGCGGGAGCCAGGACGGTAGGAAAGGACAAAGTTGAAGCGGATGAAGAATAGTGACCACCGGTGCTGGCAGGAGTTTAGCCTCCTGGCTGTCCGGATATATTCCAGGTTTTTGTGGTCTGTCCAGACCACAAACGGAACCTTAGACCCCTCCAACCAGGGGCGCCACTCCTTGAGGGCGAGCTTGACCGCCAGTAGCTCGCGATTGCCGATGTCATAATTGCTTTCTGCTGGGGTCAGTCTTCAGGAGTAGAAGGCGCAGGGGTGCATTTTTCCATCCTCAGCTGCCCGCTGGGAAAGCACAGCCCCGACTCCCACATCCGAAGCATCTACCTCCACCACAAACTGCCGCTCGGCGTCAGGCATCCGGAGGATGGGAGCTGAAGTGAAGCAGGCCTTGAGGGTTTCGAAGGCTTTATCAGCTGCTGCCGTCCATTGGAAGGGCTGTTTGATGCTGGTCAGTGCAGTGAGTGGGGCTGCCACGGTGCTGTAGCCCCGGATGAACCTCCTATAGAAGTTGGCGAACCCCAGGAACTGCTGCAGCTTCTTACGGCTCTCTGGGACCGGCCACGATGTCACTGCCGACACCTTCGCAGGGTCCATTTGTATGCTGCCCTCGGTAACCACATATCCCAGGAACGAGACAGACTGAGCGTGGAACTCGCACTTCTCGGCTTTCACAAACGACGAATTCTCAAGCAGGCGGCGCAGGACCAACTGGACGTGGTGGGTGTGTTCATACAGGGTTTTAGAGAAAATCAATATGTCATCCAAGTAAACGAAAACGAACTTGTTGAGCATGTCTCTGAGGATGTCGTTTACCAGCACCTAGAACACTGCTGGGGCATTGATGAGACCGAATGGCATGACCAGATATTCATAGTGTCCCGTCGGGGTGTTGAACGCAGTCTTCCACTCGTCGCCTTCTCTCACTCGCACCAGATGGTAAGCGTTCCAGAGATCTAGCTTGGTGAACACTGTGGCCCCTTGCAGTAGTTCAAAGGCAGAGGAGAGTAGTGGCAGAGGGTAGAGGTTCTTAACCGTAATGTCGTTCAAGCCCCGGTAATCTATGCATGGGTGAAGAGAACCATCCTTCTTCCCCATGAAGAAAAATCCAGCTCCGGCAGGAGAGGACAATGGACGGATTAGGCCGGCAGCCAGAGAGTCATTTATGTAGTCCTCCATGGCCTTTCTCTCCAGGGCTGACAGGGAGTAGAGACGGCCCTTAGGGGGTGCGGTGCCTGGCAGGAGGTCGATGGCGCAGTCGTATGGTCGGTGTGGGGGCAACAACGTGGCCTTGGACTTGTTGAACACCTCCCTCAGGTGGTGATAGCAGACAGGAACCTTGGATATGTCGGGGGTGGAGCTGGTGGTCTCCTGGTTGGCAGGACGGCTCCCTTCTAGCAGGTCTGATGGCAGCCCCTTCCCCACTCTCGTATGGTGCCAGTCTCCCAGTCGAGTTGGGGGTTGTGTAGGCGGAGCCACGGGTACCCTAGGATGAATGGTTGGCCGGGTGAGTGTAGGAGGTGGAATTGGATGGACTCCTGGTGGTTTCCTGACAGCAGCATTGTCACGGGGGCTGTGATGTGTGTAACTGTGCTGAGACGATGTCCACCCAGCGCTCGTACAGGAATGGGTGGAGTAAGATGGTGGCACCCCACACCCAGCTGCCGTGCGAGCTCTGTGTCCATGATGTTAGCTTCGGCTCCAGAGTCCACCAGGGCGGCCAGGGCACAAGCAGTGTCGGGAAGCTGAAGGCGGAGCTGAAGCAGGGGTTTACGGATGGAGGTTAGGCGGTGCTGTTGCTCCTCGGGGGTGAGGGAGGCACGGCCGATCTCCATGGGCTCAGACTGATTATGTCGGCTTTGGGGCGTGACAGGCGGGAACTGGGCAGCGGAAGACTCACCCCGAGTGCGGGTGGCAGGTTGACTAGGACGCCCCTTCTCTCGTCTGCGGATCTGGATACGGTGATCGATGTGTACGGCAAGGGCAATGGCCTCATCGAGTGTCGGGGGTTGCTAATGGGAAACGAGCTCGTCCTTGACGTAGTCCACCAAACTGTGGAGGAAGGTGTCCACCAGTGCCGCCATGTTCCATGAACTGCGCCTCGCCAGGATGCGGAAGTCGATGGAGTAGTCTGCCACCGTCCGGTTGCCCTGACGGATACTCATCAGTGCTCGTGACGCCTCTGTTCTTGACGAGCCCAGGTCGAACACCTTTAACATCTCCTCAGCGAAGGCACTGAAGGAGGCACAGGCCGGAGTCTGCTGGTCGAATTCAGCTGTCCCCCACAGCCAAGCCCGGCCAGTCAGGTGAGTGATGACATACCCCACCTTGGCTCCCTCCGTCGAGAAGGTCCTGGGCTGCAGAGAGAACTGGATACGGCAGCTGATCAGGAATGGCCGGACCTGGTTTGGGTCACCATTGAAACGTTCCGGATTACCGATCTTCGGTTCCGGGTCACCGGGAGCCAGAGCAGGTGGAACATGAGCGGATGGAGTGGTGAGGTTGGTGAGAACTTGCAGGACCTGGGTTAGCTGATGCTGCTGTTGTTGGAGCTGTTGCTGTTGTTGTTGAAATAGTTGTTGCTGCTGGTTGAACTGCTGTCGTTGTTGGTGGTCAAGCTGAAGCAGAGGTGCAATGTCGCTGGCCATCCGCTTTATTTCTCCCTCTGGGCCCTGTACTACGAACGGAGGTCAACCTACCCAGAAGTAACCCAGGGTTTCCCCGCTAAACCGGGGTTGACAAAACCTGGTTATCTTGTTTGGGGTTAAACGGTACTACAACGCCAGTTATGAAGTTGATTTGTTGAACCTGTGTTAACCTAATCAGGGTTAATGCGCGTTCACATGAAAGGGGAGGTTATCAGCGCAAATCACCACTGTTCACAATGGCACGGTCGCCGTACTTCACAGAGGAAGAATGCGCTGTCATAATGCAAAGCTACGAGGAGTTCTAAACAACATTAAGAGCAAAATCTAACACAGCGGCTGCCAATAAGGAGCGGCAAGCATGTTGGCAATGAATTGCCGATCGGGTTAATGCGTAAGTACATTCTTCCTTCTACATGTTCCAGAACAGAAGTATAGGATGAGAGAAAGCTTCATGATCAATCACAAGTCACAGAAAATGGTCCTTCGACGTGGCCCCAGTCATATATAGCTTGTTTAATGTCCGAAAAATCCTGAATAAAATTTGGTATGGTAAATTCATGGAGTAGCCTACTTAAGCTGATCTGTGCACAGAGTCACATGAATTAGGACGAGTGACTGTTCAGTCCCTTTGACTAAGTTGGTGTATGTCCTGTGAACATTTCAGAGGCAACAGCAGTGCCAAACGCACCTGGCAACAGGTGAAAATGAAATATAAAAACATCATTCATAATGGTAAGTGTGTGTGTGTGCGCGTGCAAGCAAGCATTCATTTGGCTTTTCTGTCTTTTCTTTTCAGGAACGGGAGAACTTGAATAAATAAATACAGTAGGAATGAGTGGTGATTTTGGCTTTTCTTTATTTTGTGTTACTGCCTGAAAAATTGACATCACCTAACGCAAAATGGGACCAGTACTGACAGGTTGATTTGAGGTATGGACATGACCTATTTGAATGTGGGCCTATATGAAGTAGACCTTTTACCTGTACGTTGATGCTATGGAAGGATTTTCTATTCACATAATCCCCCTCATGCTCTCCCAGGGGTGCACTGATTCGGATGTGAGTGCAGTCAATGGCTCCTATTACTCTTGGGAAACCTGTATATTTTGTTAGTCATATCAATTGTCAGTCACAATTGTCTCTATGAGAGTAGGCAAACAGACACAATTTGATATTAGTAATTACCTGCGATTGCATAAAACCCTTCTTTGATCTGAAGTGCGGTTAAATGCCCAGGGAACACGACAAATGCATTCATCAGTTTGGTTAGGGCAAGTATCACTTTGTGAATCATACGACATGCAGTGTTCTTACTGAGGTTTTCAGCATCACCGATGGAATACATATATTGTCCACTGGCAAAGTAACGCAATGACAAGCACATAATTTGCTCGATTGTGAGGGCCTGGCTTCGGCGGGTTACATTGCAGACGTCTGCCTCGATCAGCTGGCAAAGGTAACGAATTCCCTCAGCTGAGAATCTATATAGTTCATGAAGAACATCGTCCGGGTATGCCAGCGGATTCTGGCGGTCTCTAAATACCCTCGCCCTCCGGAGAGAGCCCCTCACAATCTGCACTAGTGTTGTGACTCTCAAGTCTCGAGCTGGGGGAGCTGTTTTTTCTGTCATTCTTTTTCTGTACTGTGTTTCAGATGAAAAAGCTTTTGCCCAAGGACAAGAACTAGGCTAAACAGCATTTGCCTTTTATTTATTCAAGTTTTATCTGTTTGCCTAATAGTTCAAATTGTTTTGTATATAGTTTATAATGTTGTTGTGTGATATTAATGATAATATTGTGGGAAAACTACTTTGCATGGACGTTCATTTAATTTATTCTATCGTCATTTTGTTTGTTCTATTTTTGTGTATTTTATTTATTTATCTGTTTGTCTAGTATCTATTTTTCTAATATATTTTTTGCATTAATAGATTGTTTTTTCCTATTAAAATAATCTTGTGTTCTTGTTATAACTTTATCTATTTATCTGACTGTTTAGTTGTATCTATTTTTGTTACAATTTCAATATTTTTAATATAGAAAGTTTTTTTTTCTATTAAAATGTTCTTGTGTGATGACTAGTTCTTGTGTTATATTTATTGTAGTTGTATCTATTTTGTATCTCAGACTTAAATATTTTTGTAAAACAAGTGTTTTTCTATAAAATATTCTTGCGTTCTTGGTAACTATGTTCTTGAGTGGGTTTTTTTTTTACAGAAAAGCCGTTCTGCATGGACATTCATTGAAGCCCTCATTGTTTTTTAATGGTTATTTATGAGCATTTAGGGGTTACAGTAATGTAAGTCTAGGTTGCTTTATATAAAAGGTATGTCCAGAAATATTGATGTCACTGTCTAAGCAGAAGGATCTGGCTTCTTTAGACGCTGTCTTCTTAAAACTGAATAAATATTTAAAAGAGCCAAATGAGCCAGTCTTTTGAACAGCTCTTTTCAAAGAACGGATCACAAAGATGCGGATCCCATCAAAGAGCCATAAATCCCATCTCTAATCTGCGCTCCGATATCGCATGGGTCATCCAGGTACGCTGGCATTGTCTCTAGAGGAAATGTCGGTGGAGAGGTGGTGTTTAAAAAGGGTGTGGTTAATTGGAAACCTCGGGTTAACCAAGAACATAACCTGAGATGAGCAGGTTTGAGATGCAGCGCAAGTTGCCATGGCAGCATACCTCGGTTTGAACATAGCCAACTTTCGTAGTATGGGTTAATCGGGAAGTTACGCTGCACGTGATCAAGTTACTCTTGAAGTTACCCTGGTAAGCCAGAAAACCCCCTTTGTAGTACAGGGCCCTGTACGTTCCAGTCGCTGCAGGGCAGTCACTTCAGGCTCAATCACCATGCTGGTCAGGGAAGGCACTGGGTCCATGATGGTCAGATCGTTCTGTCAGGGGAAACAGACGAGAACCCAAGAGCACAAGTTAAATGTTGAGTTTTATTGATAACACGGGAAAGGGAGTTGGGAGGATGTGCATGTGTGGAGTTCAGTGGCAGAAGGACTGAGAGGCAGGGATGGCTGGTGGGAGCATGGTGGGGATGTCTGCGGTCTCCCATCCAAGCACTGACCAGGCTCAACCCTGCTTAGCTTCAGAGATCAGATGGGATCAGGTGTTGTCAGAGTAGGGAGGCTGTAAGCTGACGGCACTAGGTGTTCAGGCAGTCTCCCAGCGAGCAGTCCCTCAGCAGACAGACAGGACAGCACAACAAGCAGGAGTGGGGAACAGGCTGGAACACAGAGTCACAGATCAGGTAGCAAGATAAGGGACAGAAATGCAGGGTCAGGTTACCAGGACTGAAGAGTTGACGGAGTCGACGCCTAGAAGACGATCTGACACTGAAGCTTGGGAGGACAGCAGCTTAAATACACACAGAGGAGGAGCAGGTGATAGGCAACAGCCAATGACAGCCACTGAGAGTTAATAAGAGGAAGTGTATGCGGGCGTGGCCGGTAATGCTGAGTGGAGAGGAGTGGAGATGTTACCTGAAGAGAGGAAACCCACAGGTAGGACCATGACACGTATAGTTTATTGATTGTGAGTATATTTAGTGGGGTACCCCCACAGTCTGAGACAGACCTTTCTACTTAACTCTGACAAGACAGAAGTACTTGTAGCTGGACCACATGCAGCTAGAAGTAGGTTTTCTGATTACATAGTAACTCTGGATAGCTTTTCTGTTTTTTTGTATGCAAACCTCGGGGTGATTATTGACCCCAGTCTTTCATTTGAAACTCATATCAATAACATTACCCGAATAGCCTTCTCTCATCTCAGAAATATTGCTAAGATAAGAAATTTAATGGCACCACACAATGCAGAAAAACTAGTTCATTCCTGTGTTACCTCTAGGTTGGATTATTGTAATGCCTACTGTCTGGATGTTCCAGTAGGTGAATAATCAAGCTCCAGTTAGTCCAGAATGTAGTAGCAGGAGTCCTTGCTAGAACCAGAAGATATGACATCACAC
Source organism: Neoarius graeffei (assembly GCF_027579695.1). NCBI lineage: Eukaryota > Metazoa > Chordata > Actinopteri > Siluriformes > Ariidae > Neoarius > Neoarius graeffei. The sequence goes on along the minus strand of NC_083591.1, from coordinate 60,669,891 downwards.
CTGTCTTAGCCACACTGTACTGGCTCTCAATCAAGTTTTGCATGGATTATAAAATATTACTATTGACCTACAAAGCACTGAATGGTCAAGTCAAGTTTATTTGTATAGCGCTTTTAACAATAAACATTGTCGCAAAGCAGCTTTACAGAATTTGAACGACTTAAAACATGAGCTAATTTTATTCCTAATCTATCCCCAATGATGAAGCCTGTGGCAACGGTGGCAAGGAAAAACTCCCTCAGACGACATGAGGAAGAAACCTCGAGAGGAACCAGACTCAAAAGGGAACCCATCCTCATTTGGGCAACAACAGACAGCATGACTATAACATTAACAGTTTTAACATGAGGACAGTTTCGTTGATGTTATAAACTCTTCGTTGATGGAAACTTGAGTGCAAAACTGTTCATGGTAACTGCAGTCCTAAAGTTAGCAAGTCAACTGTAGTCCTCAGCCATAAAAGCATTACTGTAAGAGTCCAGAACGTCCTCCAGGTGTAACCCTCAACTGTCCTCATGGGGCCGTCCTCCACAGGAACGATGCGATGAGACTCCAACCAGACACAGGGCACCAGGATGGATCAGGCAGGTCCGAGGAGCAGAAGAGGTTCAGCATCTTGATCCCAGGACCGACATGCAACTCAGAGGGACAGATTTTATTTTTTTTGGGGGGGGGACACAGGTTGTTAGGTATGCCCAATGTCACCTGAATAAGTAGGAACAGTATATATATATTGCACCGAGTACAAGCAGGGACTCCGGCAACTAACTATGACAGCATAACTTAAAGGTGAGAGCCAGAAGGTAACACAGGAATGAGGGAGCCCCGGGACATAAAGCAGCAGCCACTACACCGTCAACAAACTCAAGTGAGCAAGCGAGTGGGGACTGACAGCATCCATACATCCCAGTTTACCAAAACACTCTGTCTGAGGTTCCTCCAGATCTACACCTTTACCTCATAAACACCATTAACACAAGGCTTAACTAAACAGATATGTTTTCAGCCTAGACTTAAACGCTGAGACTGTGTCTGATTCCCGAACATGGTCTCACTTTACAGTACCTGAAAGATCTTCTGGTCTTTTATGATCCAGTATGCCTACTTAGATCAAAAGGTGCAGACTATTTGCTTCAGATAGTGAAAGCTATGGCAGGCTACTCTCTGTCTCTTTTTGTTGAGTTACATGTCACTCCTGACATAGCAGTGATGCTGGCTTCTCCTGCTCTCTGGACCTGTCTGATCCATCTTGATGCCCTGCTTCTGGCTATGATGGTGCTATGATGACTTAGGACTACAATCACCATAACTTTAGGACTGCAGCTGTCATGAACAGTTTTACACTCAAGTCTCCATCAATGAACAGTTGATAACTTCGACAAAACCAACTTCATGTTAAACTATAATGAATTTCCTGGGTGACACAGTTGCATTTCTTGACCATCCAGGACACACTTATAGAAGTGAGTTATTTATAATCATGCTATCTGTTATCATCCAGATGAGGATGGGTTCCCCTTTTATGCCTCCACCACCATAAGGTGCCAGAGGCATTATGTTTTTGGGTTGTCCGTGCGTCCGTGCGTGCATCCGTGCGTGCGTCCATCCCAAAACCTTGTGAACGCAATATCTCAAAGGCTACTAAAAGGAATTTCACCAAACTTTCACCATTTGTGCGCTCTGGGACAAACATGAACTGATTAGATTTTCAGATCAAAAGGTCTAAGGTCAAGGTCACTGTGAGGTCAAATGTCTGTCCGAAAACCTTGTGAACGCAATATCTCCAAGGCAGATGAAAGGAATTTCACCAAACATTCAGCATTTGTACATTTGGGGACACATATAAACTGATTAGATTTTCAGATCAAAGGGTCTAAGGTCAAGGTCACTGTGAGGTCAAATGTCTGTCTGAAAACCTTGTGAACACAATATCTCCAAGGCTAATACAAGTAATTTCACCAGGTCAAGATGACTGTGAGGTCAAATGTCCATCCCCAAATCACAACTTAATAAGGCATGTAGTCTACCGGGCGGAGGCATCCCCATCGACGCCGTTGGCGTCGAGTTCTATCTATTTTTCTTTTACTTTGCACTACATTGTATTATTTCTTCCACCTATTTATTTATTTGTATTTTAATTGGCATTCATGGTGGACAGCAAACTAAGAATTTCATTGTGCAAGAGGACATGTCCTTATTGTGCATATGACAATAAACATTTTGAACTTTGAACTTGAGTCTGGTTCCTCTCAAGGTTTCTTCTCATGTTGTCTCTGGCAGTTTTTCTCATCTCATCTCATTATCTCAAGCCGCTTTATCCTTCTACAGGGTCGCAGGCAAGCTGGAGCCTATCCCAGCTGACTACGGGTGAAAGGCAGGGTACACCCTGGACAAGTTGCCAGGTCATCACAGGGCTGACACATAGACACAGACAACCATTCACACTCACATTCACACCTACGGTCAATTAGAGTCGCCAGTTAACCTAACCTGCATGTCTTTGGACTGTGGGGGAAACCGGAGCACCCGGAGGAAACCCACGCGGACATGGGGAGAACATGCAAACTCCACACAGAAAGGCCCTCGCCGGCCCCGGGCTCGAACCCAGGACCTTCTTGCTGTGAGGCGACAGCGCTAACCACTACACCACCATACCGTCTGGCAGTTTTTGCTTGCCACCATCACGTCAGGCTTGCTCTATCTATCTATTTTGGGATATCACTGCAGTGACATGGATGCTCTGATGGCTTTTCTTCCAGCCTTCAAAGTTTCTAGGGAAGATTTACAGTAGTGGTTTTCCGTTGCGTTTGACTGGATTATTATAGAGGTTTTCTCCTCTCAACTATGCACACCTCTGGGGGATTTAGAGTAGCCAGTTAACCTAACAGCATGTCTGTGGACTGTGGGGGAAACCAGAGCACCTGGAGGAAACCCACGCAGACACAGGGAGAACATGCAAACTCCACACAGAAAGGCCCCTGTCAGCCGTGAGGCTCAAACCCAGAACCTCCTTGCTGTGAGACAACAGTGATAACCACTGCACTACCGTGTTGCCTCAGGTTTGCTCATTAGGAATACATTTATAGGTTGGGGGCTGGGGTGGGGACCAGCCCCCAAGATGTGATCCAAAGCCACAAAAAAGGAGAGGAAAGAGCTGGTGGTCTCAGAAGTCACCAGAATGGAGGATGAAGAGCTAAGGATCAGAGTTGTGAGCCAGCGTCAGCAAGGAAGGTGGACAAACTGGGAGGCAGTTACCAGCAGAGTCATAAAGTGGACCGACATGTGGAAGATCCCTCAAGCAAGACTGAGCTTCCTCATCAGGTCCACCTATGACACCCTCCCAAGCTCCCAGAATGTGCACCTCTGGTATACCTCAGAAACCTGCTGCAGCCTTTGTGATGCACAAAATACAAGCTTGCAGCACATCCTCACTGGCTGCAAAACAGCTCTGACCCAGGGCCAATACAGATGGCGCCACAACCAAGTGCTCTGGAAACTGACAGAGGTGTTGGAGGAATGCAGGCTCGAATCCAACAGAGCCAGCCCATCATCCTCCAAACCATGGATACGTTTTGTTAAACAAGGAGTGGAAGCAGGAAACATCAGCCAGAGGGAGTGGTCCATCTTGAAATCTGGATGCAAGTGGCAGATGAAGGTTGACCTCGACCAGCAGCTCAAGTTCCCTCCTGAAATAGTCATTACTTTCCTATGGCCAGACATTGTTCCATGGTCCACCTCTGCTAATACGGTAATCTTGGCAGAACTCACAGTACCATGGGAAGAAATGATGGAGGCAGACTTCAAAAGAAAAAAGGAGAAGTGCAGTGAGCTTGCTGCAGCTTGTACAGAAGCAGGGTGGAAGGTATGTGCCTGCCCTGTCAAAGTTGAATGCAGAGGCTTCGTTGGAAAATCCACTCAGCAGCTACTGAAGACCCTTGGAGTCACCAGGTCCAAGCAGAAGAAGGCCCTCAGGGAACTGGCTGAGGAGGCAGAGAAAGGGAGCATCTGGCTCTGGCTCAGAAGAAGAGACCCAAAGTGGGGGAATCAAGGATCTTAGGGCCAGCCACAGGGTGTGGTAGGGAGACGTCCCTACCACTGCCCCACCACCTACAGATGTTCTGGGTTCAAAGGGGTGAAACATCTGTGAAGGGTGGCTCCCAGCTGACGACCCTGTGGCTGGCCCACTGGCACCGGTAGAGGTGCAACAGGCAGAAATGCCCTGCAGGTAACAAACACCCGTGCTTCCAAATAAATTCATAAGTTTAAAATTTATATTTTTCTGTAAAGTTGTTTTGTGATAATGTCTATTGTTAAAAGCATTATACAGATAAATTGACATGACCTTGCAGAGACAGCAGGTATAGAGGACATGACCTCACTAAGAGAGCGGGTATAGAGAACAAAAGGATTCAGCACTGAGCTTGTGGGATACCAGCAGAGCATCTGACTGTCCCTCCAGGTAATAAACAAACAACCACCATGTTGTGACACAAATTCCAAGACTTATGAGGATGGACAGGAGAGAATTGTTATTGTCCAAACTTCTCAACCTGCTGCCACTGTGACCAGGCGTGGTTTTAAGGGGTGGCAAAAGGTGGCAGTTGCCACCGTAAAATATGTCTTGCCACCCCAGTTGCCCCCCTATTTTAAAAAGAATTATTTATTAAAATACATTTTTGAAATTCAATTATCTATCTACAGAGATACTAAGCCCTCATCTCTACCTACCATTATTTATGTTATTTCACACCCCACCCCACCCCCGGAATTTTGAAATGGTTTCACCCAGAGAGAGACGTTCTTCTGTTATGATTCTTCTGAATGCTCAACTTCTGATGAGGCAACGTGCTGGAGCAAAGAGGTTGGTCAAATTGTTTTCACCTGATAGAACACAGTCTTGTCCTTTCTATGTTAAATGCATTTTGGTACGCAATTATTCTTTTAGCCCAGCTATCTTTATTATCAATATTTTTTATATTGGTCGGTCAGCAACTAGACTAGCACGCTAGTCTTGCTCCACTAGCATAGAAGCTTTAGTTAGCTATCTGTCCCATGATCTGTCCTGACCTTAGTTTGCAGAGATTACACTAGCAGTAGCTCGCTAATCAATGTGTAACTAACATTTTGTCAAGGCTGGCATTATGCCCTACCTATACTGTTAATGAAGTAATGTATTTATCATTCGGTTAAAATGTGCTGGTGGGGTCCGTTTTGCTTTTGTGCCAGGGAACCTTAACACTAGCGCCCCTGTGCTACTTAGTGAGATTAGCTAGCCAATGGTGGTATGGTAGTTTAATGTGTTGACATTTGACAAAGACAGATTACCCTTTTAGAACTTTTATATGTAGCTATATCTGGAAACTGCACTTAATTTACATACAATAGCTACATGACATGGTTTTAATCTACTAATAACTTTTCATATTGGTCTCTAATGTATATTGATATTGCAGACAGTTTACAATCAGAGACGTTAGTTTTTCTAAAACGTTAGTTTTTTGTTGGATGCAGTAGGCTATACAGTCATTGGTTGGATGTATGGAGTGCTGTCTCGCTAGGTTCGGGTAGTAGCTCTACCTGTAAGTTGTGTTTTACTTTGTGTATGCTAGGCAATGAAATGAAAGCTAATAGTTTTGTAAAGTGATAGGCTTTAGAAAGTAAACAACTTGTGTGTTGATGTGGTATCCTGAATAATTATAGTGACATGCATTACCACCCCATGCCACCAGAGGGTATAATACCTGTTGAACCATTGAGTAAATACACTTAGATAAGAGAATACCTAGACGAGACAGGGAACGTGTATGTGAGTAGTTGTGTTCGTGTGCAATAAAGAGACAAACAACAGGCCTTGGATCCACCGAGTGATTTTATAATTTAGTACACATTATCACATATTGGCGACGAGGATACTGGACGTACAAAAACAAGTGCTTGGCTGAAGACGGACAGTGGATTGAAACACGGGGCGAACGGTAAAAAAAATTTTAAAAAAGGACAAAACTGGCTAAAGGGCGAACACGGGATCAGGCGGTGAGCACGTGAAAAGCGAACATGAATGTGATGGTAGGAAACCTGTCAGCATTTGATGCGAAAGAGCAGACTTAGGAAGAGTACTGCGAGATTCTCGATCAGTTTTTTGAGGCTAATGGAATTAATGATGGAGACAAGCAAAGAGCTATCCTCATTAGCGTTGTGGGACCAGCCACATACAAGCTCATAAGGAACCTGGTGAGTCCAGATAAGCCCAGTTCGAAAACATATGACCAGATAGTAACTATGATGAAAGCCCACTTCAATCCTAAACCGAGCGAGATTGTGCAGAGATACAAATTTGACTCTCGTTCCCGTCAGCCTGGTGAAACTGTGAGTGCATACGTAGCAGAGCTGCGACGGCTAGCTCAGGATTGTAACTTTGGCACTACTCTGGAGCAAATGTTAAGGGATCGCCTCGTATGCGGTATCAATGATGATAGGATTCAGAGACATTTATTGTCTGAAACCGACTTAACATTTGAGAAGGCATTTCAGATTGCCGTAGCTACCGAAGCTGCCAGTAAAAATGTCCAAGACCTACAGACCAAAGCCCCGTTGGCATGCAACAGCCTTAAAACAGAGGGAAAGGAGAGAAGGGGAGATTGGAAAAAGAAACAATGCTACAGATGCAACGGAAAACAACACAGTGCAGCTGAGTGCAGATTTAAAGAAGTAAAGTGCCACTGCTGCGGAAAAGTAGGACACATCGCCAAGGCATGTAGAAATAAAAGTAAAGGGAGCTCGCGACCAGATGATAGGAATCCAAACAGAGAAGAGCGGCGCGTGCGTCCACAGAAAGCACACAAGGTATGTGAGAGGCAAGATGGTGGTAGTTCTTCAGAGCAAGAAGAAGCATTCACATTAGCTTGCATTAAAGCAGAAACCTCAATTAGGGGAATTAAGCCATTTGAAGTAAATGTGGAAGTGAATAGGAAGGAAGAAAGCTTTGAAATTGACACTGGATGTAGTGTAAGTGTGATGAATGAGACAAAATTTAATGAAACGTGGAAAGGGAACAAGCGCCCACATCTAAAACAAACCCAACTCACACTGAAATCGTACACAGGAGAGAAAATTAAAGTTGTAGGAGTAGCAGATGTGGAAGTAGCATATGCCCAGCAAGTGAAGACATTGCCCCTAGTGGTGGTGAAGGGTACTGGACCTAGTTTGCTAGGAAGAGCATGGCTGGAGACACTAAAGCTGAAATGGGATGAGATAAAACATGTCAGAACAGAGACACAAGGGCTACAGCAAGTGCTCTCAAAGCATGAAGATGTTTTTAAAGAAGAACTAGGCATGTTAAAAGGCATGAAAGCAACAATTCGAGTGTCAGCTGAAGCCTGTCCCAAGTTCTACAGACCCCACTCAGTCCCGTATGCCATGAGAACAAAGGTAGAAGAGGAGCTAGAGAGACTACAGAGAGAAGGCATCATAGAACCAGTTAAGTATGCTGAGTGGGCAGCACCCATCGTACCTGTTCTGAAGCCAGATGGTTCTGTCAGGATCTGCGGCGATTATAAACTAACAGTTAACAGGGCCTCCTCACTAGAGCAGTACCCCATTCCCCGCGTCGAAGATTTGTTTAATACACTGGCAGGAGGGAAACAGTTCTCCAAATTAGATCTAAGTCATGCTTATCAGCAGATTGTGATGGACGAGGAGTCCAAGAAATACCTAACGGTCAACACACATCGTGGCCTGTTTACTTACAATAGGCTCGCCTTTGGATTGTCATCTGCTCCAGCAATTTTCCAGCGAACCATGGAAAGCTTGCTACAGGGCCTGCCTAGAGTAGCAGTGTATCTAGATGACATATTATTAATAGGGAGAGATGAAGCCGAGCATCTACGCACGTTGGACGAGGTACTGAGGAGATTGAAGGAAGCTGGCCTGCGGCTTCACAGAGGCAAGTGTGCGTTCTTAAGAAATGAGGTGGAGTACTTAGGTCATATTATCAATGCAGAAGGCCTGCACCCAGTGCAAAGCAAAGTGACAGCCATTGAAGATGCTCCACAGCCAACCAATGTGACCGAATTGAAAGCTTACCTTGGTCTTCTGAATTATTATAACAAGTTCCTCCCTAACCTAGCCACATGCTTAGCTCCGCTCCATCAAATGTTGAGAAAAGAGACCCAGTGGATGTGGAACAAAGAGCAGGAAGATGCTTTTCGAGTGTCCAAGCAGATGTTAAAATCAGCCAAAGTTCTGAGTCATTACTCAGCAGACAAAGAGTTGGTACTGGCATGCGACGCCTCACCATACGGAATAGGTGCCGTATTGTCTCAGGTCATGGAAGATGGCAGCGAGAAGCCATTAGGCTTTATGTCGCGCACGCTGACACCAGCTGAGAGGCGCTACTCGCAACTCGACAAAGAGGGTTTAGCCATCATGTTTGGAATTAAGCGGTTCCATAAGTACCTCTATGGACGAATGTTTACAATCAGCACTGACCACAAACCGCTGATCTCGCTTTTCCATGAGAAGAAGCCGGTGCCTCAGATGGGGTCACCGAGAATGCAACGATGGGCAACCTTGCTCCGAGCATATGAATACAAAATCGTATACAACCCAGGAAAAGAACACGCAAATGCGGACGCGCTGAGCCGGTTGCCTCTGCCACATACAGAGAAAGAGGACGACACAGACCAAGTCCTAATGCTAGACGTGATGGAAGATCCACCAATCACCACAGCTCAGGTGAAGCAGTGGACAGCGAAGGATGGCACACTTTCGCAAGTGTTACTCTGGTGTCTGAAAGGATGGCCAAAGGAAGTGGATACAGCGTTCAAACCATACAGCCAGAGGAAGCTGGAACTTAGCGTGAAAGATGGATGTGTACTCTGGGGGTCAAGAGTGGTAGTCCCGACGAAAGGAAGGAGTGTCATACTGAGACAGCTGCATGCCACGCATCCAGGCATATCCAGGATGAAGGGTTTGGCACGCTCGTATGTGTGGTGGCCAGGGATGGACTCCAACATCGAGAAGGAAGTTCAGTCTTGCCACACCTGCCAAGAAAACAGGAAGTGTCCTGCAGGGGCGCCGCTTCATCCCTGGGAGTGGCCTGAAACACCCTGGAGCAGACTACATATTGACTATGCTGGTCCTTACCTAGGCAAGATGTTCCTGATCATTGTCGATGCACATTCCAAATGGATTGATGTATACCCAACAAATAGTGCAACAAGTCAGGTGACTATTGAGAAGCTGAGACAGTGCTTTAGCACACATGGTCTGCCCCAGACAATAGTATCTGACAATGGAACATGCTTTACAAGTCAAGAGTTTGAGACATTCCTGAAGCAGAATGGAATACAGCACAAAACATCCGCACCTTTCCACCCGGCATCCAACGGCCTCGCGGAAAGAGCTGTTCAGACATTCAAACAAGGAATCAAGAAAACAAAAGGAGACACACTGGAAACAAAAATAGCCAGATTTCTGTTCAACTACAGAATTACACCACAAAGTACTACTGGCTTATCACCGGCTGAAATGCTCATGTCCAGAAGACTGCGCTCCACACTGGATCTTTTACTGCCTGATGTGAAATCCAAGATTCGTAAGAAACAACTCAAGCAAAAAGAACATCACGACACACGCAGTAAGGGGAGGAGTTTTAATTCTGGAGATGTCGTTTATGTTCATAACTACAGCCATGGACCAAAGTGGATACCAGCCGTGGTAGACGAGAACACCGGACCTGTATCCTACACGGTACAGACAGGGGATGGACGCGTGATGAGACGTCATGTCGACCAGATTCGTAAGCGTCATGCATCATCATCAAGCAACATGTCCAGTCCTGAGGTGAGAGGGGAGCCTGACAGCCTTCAGTTGCCAGAGCGAGCACTGGAGTTCGTGCCTGCAGACCCGGTCATTCCGACTTCAGTAGGAGAGGAAGTGGCTGAGCAGCCTGCTGAGCCAGCCCAGGTTCATCCTCAAGCTGAATTCATGCCAGAGGCAGGAGCTGAACCATCACCTGTACTGCGAAGATCTGAGCGTACCAGACAGACTCCTGCTTATCTGAGAGACTTTGTTAGATAGTAAGTGACATCCCTCAAGCAAGAGCAAGAATGCGCTCTGGGATTCACTGGAAGGATGGCAGTCTACCCACCTTCCTAGCTAGTTCTTTTGTTGTCTCGTCTCGTCTTCTTCCGCTTTATCCGGGACCGGGTCGCGGAGGCAGCAGTCTAAGCAGGGAAGCCCAAACTTCCCTTTCCCCAGACACCTCGGCCAGCTCCTCGGGAAGAACACCGAGGCGTTCCCAGGCCAGCCGAGAGACATAGTCCCTCCAGCGTGTCCTGGGTCTTCCCCGGGGCCTCCTCCCGGGGGGACATGCCTGGAACACCTTTTGTTGTTTTAAAAGGAAAAAAAAACTATTTGTAAACCTATATTGCCATAGAGATTTTTGAGTTAGATTTTGGCATTTAGCCTTTTATGAGAGAGTAGAGTATAACAGTGTTTAATTCTTTTAAGACATTCTTAGTTCTTGATAGTATGGCATATTTACAACTTTACTGTTAAAGTCAAAAGTAATGTTAATGTTAAGGTGGCAGTTAATGGGTACTTTCACCTGAGCAGTTTAAACTTAAGAGGGGAGGGATGTGGTATCCTGAATAATTATAGTGACATGCATTACCACCCCATGCCACCAGAGGGTATAATACCTGTTGGACCATTGAGTAAATACACTTAGAGTCAGATAAGAGAATACCTAGACGAGATAGGGAACGTGTATGTGAGTAGTTGTGTTCGTGTGCAATAAAGAGACAAACAACAGGCCTTGGATCCACCGAGTGATTTTATAATTTAGTACACGTTATCACAGTTAGCATTACTAGCAGGTCAGCCTAGCTCGCGTTTTCGCCTGTGTGCTATTCAGTTTAGTGATATACTTAATTTGTTTCTTTTACTTTTACGGAAATTGAGGATGAACACATCTGTATAAGTTTGAAGTGTTCAGTAAAGATCCACAATCTAAACCGTTCGCTATCTGTCTCAGGGGCGTCAGTAGGAATTAAGCTTTACTGGGGCACTGCCCCCCCGACACACACACAAAATGCCCCCCCCCGCACAATGCACCTTAACGTTCCTGATATACATCTACTGGTAAAGTTAAAAAGGGAGAGTCTGTTCAAGAATGCATTAAGATGTTTATTTAAACATACTCTATTGTCTTTCATATGCAGTAAATCTGCCAAACATTTCATGGAACAGCTAAACAGCTGAATAACCTAACTAATTTTGTTATGTATTTGATTCAAGTTTTCTATTATGCAACCTCAACTCTCACGATTCACGAACTTAGCTGGTTAGTTATGACTGACTAGCACATAGCCTACAACCTTAATCTTACCTCTCTCATCCTCCTCCTCATCTGTCACTGTTTCCCTGCCCCGTCTCTGCTTCGTGAGAAGAATTGTCTGATATCCATCTGGAAAAGTAATTTAATTTCGTTTAATTCGATGTAGTTTAATGGGTTTGTTAGAATATGGTTTGCTTAGTTTTGTTGCAAAAACTTCGCGCTACCTTAACTCATCCAGAGCCCATTCTCTGACTCATCCACAGAGTAGACTCATCTCTCCAGTAGGCTAAATGGACTCATGGCACGCCGCACGCACACTATGTTTACAGTGAGAATCTCCCAGACCAATCAGAAAACTAGTTAGAAAGAAGAGGCGATAGAAGTTTGAAACACACTCTGTCCTACAACTTACAGTAGATAAATGATCTGCCAAAGAAACTCGTTTGTTATGAAAATCTTTCAACATTTTCTTACTGGGGCACAGCTGATTTTTACTGGGGCACGTGCCCCAGTAAAAAAGGCCTAGTGACGCCCCTGATCTGTCTATTTTTTGATACATCGCTAGGGCAGAATAGTTCCATTCATTGCTTGGGAATATACTTTCAGAAAAGATGGTTTAGATGGTTGAATCTGTTTTCCTTGATGGCACAATAGCTCAATACATATTTGACAAGATGACTTGATTGTGAGTCTTTCTTGAGCGTAAGTAAAAATGATTTCTACGATTTGCATAAACTGCTGCATCGACAACCTATGCCCCCCTCCTGGAACCTATGCCCCTCCTTTGCCACTCTAAGGAAAAAGTTCTGGAGCCGCCACTGACTGCGACACTTCTTAATGCTGGCCTGACATCCCCTAAATCTCTCTCTCTCTCTCTCTCCTCCCCCTGTCTGCCTGTGGTTTCATAGCATAGTGTGTGTACAGTGCTACAGTTTTGTGGCCCATGCTTCATTGTTTTCAGGAAGCTGCTTTGTGCAGCAGATGATCATACTGTATGTCACTGTGTGTTTAATATGACTGACTGGAACCTAAACTATAGTTATCATCCTGTGTTATTTTGATAATTCTCCCACAAATCAGCGATTATAAATATCACATAAATATGATAAATTATCAGTCTTTAATAGACGAATTTAAAAGTTGGCTGTGTGTGTGTGTGTGTGTGTGTGTGTGTGTGTGTGTGTGTGTGTGTGTGTGTGTACAGGTGCACGAATGTTCACCCACATTTGTTTTCCATTGAAATGGGATCACTCTGTAATGAAGATAAAAAAGAGATAAAAATGTACTCTCTCTCTCACACACACATTTACATTTACAATTTCTTTTCCAGAGTAAAGTACAGTGTCTTGTCTCTCTATCAGAAACATCATCATGTTAGTTCAGGAGGTCAGTGTGGAATAAATCCATCCAGCTAAAAGCCTGTTAGAAAGGAGTTACAGCATTATCCTCTCTCTCTGTCTCTCTCAGTCTCTCTCTCTCTCACTGCCACTTTTCTTCACTGCCTTCTGTCAGCCTGTTTGGTTTTCACTATGCATACCAACACAGAGAAGCAGTGAGGAAGTAGAACTCAGAAGTTGTTCGTCTTTGATGGCAGTGGTGTTGTCTGGAGGCTAAAGTTTTCAGGTAAGCAGCCTTTTAACTTGACACATATTCACATTAGTCTTCTTTCATTCAGATATTAAAATGTGCTGAAGTTTAAATCAATATAAAAGTCCCTCATGTCCCTCGTGTCTGAGTCAATGGTGTGAAGGCCACCATGCTGTTTTTAGTGAGTGCTAAAGATCTGAACAGAAAACACATAAGTAATAATAATAATAATAATAATACACTTTATTACAGTCATTAATGAATTGAATTGACCATCTGAATAATAGAGCAGTAATCATCAGCAAAGAAAATTTTGAGAAAACAAGTTTTTTTAATAATAAAAAAAATTATTTATGGATTTGACTTTGTGAGGTTCTGACAAATATATTTTTATATTTTATACACTGAAACACTACAATCTTCATTCTAACATGCCACATGGTCTTTATCACCATTTGTGATGCTTTCGTGTGTGTGTGTGTGTGTGTGTGTGTGTGTGTGTGTGTGTGTGTGTGTGTGTGTGTGTGTGTGTGTGTAAAGTTCTCATTAAAGAGAAAAAGGTCAGCTTAAACTAAAACTTGAACATTTTAATGTCACAGCTCTCAGGGCCACACCATACTCGACATGTGCTTCATCATTCAAATTCACCTGAAAGACTTGATAACAAGCTGATTTTACTTTTTTTTTATATTCACAATAATCGAGCTTGGTGAGAAAGCTTCTGTTTGAACAACTTGTTCATAAATGCAGAAGTGCTTTATATACAGTGGCAAGAAAAAGTGAGTGAACCCTTTGGAATTACCTGCATTTGTGTATAAAGTTATCTTATAAATTTAAAAATCCTGTCTCCAATTAGCTTTTGTTGAATTCATTAGCCTAGGGGTTCACGTAGTTTTTCCAACATACACTGTGAAGTTTGAATGATGTACTCAGTATGAACAAGAACAAAGCAATAATTTGTGTTTTATTAGTTAAAACAGATTGTTTGTTCATTATTGTAACTTGGATGAAGATCAGACCATATTTTAAAATAAATTTATATACAAATGCAGGTAATTTCAAAGGGTTCACTTACTTTTTATTGCCACTGTATAAACTATAGGTTAAACAGTCTCATGTATTTATCTGTGAGATGCTCAGAATCATATATGTAACCCTTTCACCATAGGCTCGTAATATGAGGGACACTTTATGCAGTCCTCGAGAAAGTATTAAACCCCGTGATACTTCAAACTTGATAAAATGGTGAAAGAGACATCTCCTTATATAATAAACTTGTCTAGAGTAGCTATGACTTTCACTCTCTCTAATTACTAATAAGAGGCTAAGGGAAAAATCCTGGTTTTAATAACCCCAAATAATGTACTGAGATGGGTGGCACGGTGGTGTAGTGGTTAGCGCTGTTGCCTCACAGCAAGAAGGTCCGGGTTCGAGCCCCGTGGCCGGCGAGGGCCTTTCTGTGTGGAGTTTGCATGTTCTCCCTGTGTCCGCGTGGGTTTCCTCCGGGTGCTCCGGTTTCCCCCACAGTCCAAAGACATGCAGGTTAGGTTAACTGGTGACTCTAAATTGAGCGTAGGTGTGAATGTGAGTGTGAATGGTTGTCTGTGTCTATGTGTCAGCCCTGTGATGACCTGGCGACTTGTCCAGGGTGTACCCCACCTTTCGCCCGTAGTCAGCTGGGATAGGATCCAGCTCGCCTGCGACCCTGTAGAACAGGATAAAGCGGCTACAGATAATGAGATGAGATGAATGTACTGAGATATGTAAATGAACCTGTTCAGTGTACAATGTAAGAAACAACAAGACAAACACCAACAACATTATCTCAGTTTCAACTTGTATTGACTGAATGTTAATGTGTCCAAGTGGAACCATCCACAGGAGCAGAGAGTGAAACAGAGGGAGAGAGGAGCCACAGCAGGAGAACTGTGTCATGACCAGACATCAACATCACACCAGAAATCAGGAGTACGCAAGCTCAACAGTGAGAGAGAGAGAGATAGAGCATCCAAACATTGCAGTTTACTAGAATTCTCAATGCCCATGAACCTTCTGCCAAAGAGAAAAATAATTAACAAAAGGCTTGAATAAACAGATATAGTTGTGGTCAGAAGTTTACATACAGTGACATGAATGTCATTTTGGATATGAATGTCATGGCAATATTTGGGCTTTCAGTAATTTCTTTGAACTGTTATTTTTCTGTGGCGGAATGATTGTACAGCATACATCTTCATCTCGTCTCGTCTTCATCCGCTTATCCGGGGCCGGGTCACGGAGGCAGCAGTCTGTGCATGGAAGCCCAAACTTCCCTTTCCCCAGACACCTCGGCCAGCTCCTCGGGAAGAACACCGAGGTGTTCCCAAGTCAGCCAAGAGACATAGTCCCTCCAGCGTGTCCTGGGTCTTCCCCAGGGCCTCCTCCTGGGGGGACATGCCTGGAACACCTCCCCAGGGAGGCGTCCAGGAGGCATCCGAAAGAGATGCCCGAGCCACCTCAGCTGATTCCTCTTGATGTGGAGGAGCAGCGTCTCTACTCCAAGCTCCTCCCGAGTGACTATGCTTCTCACCCTATCTCTAAGGGAGCACCCAGCCACCCTGCGAAGGAAACTCATTTCGGCTGCTTGTATCCGCGATCTTGTTCTTTCGGTCATTACCCAAAGCTCATGACCATAGGTGAGAGTCGGAATGTAGATTGACCAGTAAATCAAGAGCTTCGCCTTTTGGCTCAGCTCCTTCTTCACCACAACGGACTGGTAAAGTGACCGCATCACTGCGGAGGCTGCACCGATCCGCTTGTCAACCTCACGCTCTATCCTTCCCTCACTCGTGAACAAGATCCCGAGATACTTAAACTCCTCCACTTGAGGCAGGACTTCTCCACCAACCTGGAGAGGGCAAGCCACCCTTTTCCGGTCGAGAACCATGGCCTCGGACTTGGAGGTGCTGATTCTCATCCCAGCCGCTTCACAATCGGCTGCAAACCGCCCCAGTGCATGCTGAAGGTCCTGGTTTGAAGAAGCCAACAGGACAACATCATCCGCAAAAAGCAGAGATGAAATCCTGTGGTTTCCAAACAGGATTCCTTCCGGCCCCTGGCTGTGCCTAGAAATTCTGTCCATAAAAATTATGAACAGAACCGGTGACAAAGGGCAGCCCTGCCGGAGTCCAACATGCACTGGGAACATGTCTGACTTACTGCCGGCAATGTGAACCAGATTCCTGCTCCATTTGTACAGGGACCGGACAGCCCTTAGCAAAGAGCCCCGAACCCCATACTCCCAAAGCACCCCCCACAGAATACCACGAGGGACACGGTCAAATGCCTTCTCCAGATCCACAAAGCACATGTGGACTGTTTGGGCAAACTCCCATGAACCCTTGAGCACCCTATGAAGGGTACAGAGCCAGTCCAGTGTTCCGCGACCAAGACGAAAACCGCATTGTTCCTCCTGGATCCGAGGTTCAACTATTGGCTGAATTCTCCTCTCCAGTACCCTGGAGTAAACCTTCCCTGGGAGGCTGAGAAGTGTGATTCCCCTATAATTGGAGCACACTCTCCGGTCCCCTTTCTTAAAAAGAGGGACCACCGCCCCAGTCTGCCACTCCAGAGGCACTGTCCCCGACCGCCACGCGATGTTGCAGAGGCGTGTCAGCCAAGACAGCCCCACAACATCCAGAGACTTGAGATACTCAGGGTGGATCTCATCCATCCCCAGTGCCTTGCCACCGAGGAGCTTGCAAAACACCTCAGTGACTTCGGCTTGGGTAATGGACGAGTCCACCTCTGAGTCCTCAGCCTCTGCCTCCTCAATGGAAGACATGATGGTGGGATTGAGGAGATCCTCAAAGTATTCCTTCCACCGCCCGACAATGTCCCCAGTCAAGGTCAACAGCTCCCCACCTGCACTGTAAACAGTGTTGGCAGAGTACTGCTTCCCCCTCCTGAGGCGCTGGACGGTTTGCCAGAATTTCTTCAAGGCTGACCGATAGTCCTTCTCCATGGCCTCCCCGAACTCCTCCCAGTTCTGAGTTTTTGCCTCCGCAACTGCCCGAGCTGCAGCACGCCTGGCCTGCCGATACCTGTCAGCTGCCTCAGGAGTCCCGAAGGTCAACATGGCCTGATAGGACTCCTTCTTCAGCTTGATGGCATCCCTTACTTCCGGTGTCCACCACCGGGTTCGAGGATTGCCACCACGACAGGCACTGGAGACCTTGCGGCCACAGCTCCAAACAGCTGCGTCTGCAATGGAGGTAGAGAACATGGTCTACTCAGACTCAATGTCCCCCGCCTCCCTTGGAAGCTGGGAGAAGCTCTCCCGGAGGTGGGAGTTAAAGACCTCCCCGACAGAGTGCTCGGCCAGATGTTCCCAGCAGACCCTCACCATACGTTTGGGCCTGCCAGGTCTGTCCGGCTTCCTCCTCCGGCAGCAGATCCAACTCACCACCAGGTGGTGATCAGTTGACAGCCCAGCCCCTCTCTTCACCCGAGTGTCCAAGACATAGGGCCAGAGATCAGACGAAACGACAACAAAGTCGATCATCAACCTCCGACCTAAGGTGTCCTGGTGCCACATGCACTTATGGACACCCCTATGCTCGAACATGGTGTTCGTTATGGACAAACCGTGACTAGCACAGAAGTCCAATAACAAAACACCACTCGGGTTCAGATCAGGCATACATCTTTAATTTAAAAAAAAACTAGAATTTGGTGCACAAGTTTTAATTTTCTTTGGGTCTTCTGAAATCAACACAGGGTCAAAATTTTACATACAGTGTCAAAAATGTACATACGCTCACTTAAATTATTAATTCAGAGGTGCTGAAACTTCCAAAATGTCTCTTATCTTGCCAATACCGAGGTCTCTTAACTTCAACTGATCATGACTGACTACAGTTGGTAGCTTCTCTGTGCCTTCATAAAAAGGGTTTGTTTACAGCGTTCATTGGATTGACCAACACACAGTAAAATGGGAAAGTCCAAGGAGCTCAGTGCACATCTGAGAAAGAGGATCGTAGATGTACACAACTCTGGAATGTCTCTTAGAGCCACTTCTAAACAACTGCAAATTCCAAGATCAGGTTCAAACAATTGTATGCAAGTTATTGTGAGGTGTAGTCACTTTGCCAAGCCACTTTGCTTCAAGAAAACCCAAACTGTCACCCTCAGCTGAAAGGAACTTAGTTTGGATGGTCAGGAACAACCTGGGAACCACCATGGCACAGCCCTGCCATGAACTGGAAGCTGATAGATCACTGTTTACAGTTCAGATCACCATGGACTAAGAGGCTGCTATCCAAGAAATAACTCCCTGTTCCAAAATTGACACCTTCAAGCTTAACTAAAGTTTGAAGCCGACCACACAGACAAAGAAAAAGCCTTCTGGAGGAAAGCTGTATGGTCAGATGAGACAAAGATTGAGTTGTTTGGCCACAATGACCACCATGTACAGAGGGACACTGTACCAGCTGGTGGTGGTGGTAGGATTATCATGCTCTGGGGCTGTTTTGCTGCCAGTGGAACTGGTTCATTGCACAAAGTGGATGGAATAATGAAGAAGGAGGACGACCTCAGAATTCTTCAGTATAAACCATTAGAAACTTCAGCATGACTTGGGACTTGGGAGTTACAAGAGGACAATGAACCCAAACACACATCAGAGCTGGTTGTGGAGGATAAAGCAGGCTTACATTAAGCTCAAAACAAGTCCTGACTTCAACCCTATTGAAAATATATGAACCGTGCTTATAAGTCGAGTCCATGCCAAGAAAAAAAATTAATTGAACTCTACCAATTCTACCATGAAGAGTCATGAAATATCCAACCAGAATTCTGCCAGAAGCTTGTTCATGGTAAACAAAAATGTTTGCTCAAGGTGAATCTTGTGATGAGACATTTTATCCAAATATTAGGTTTGCTGTATGTATAATTTTGACCCTGTGTTGATTTCAGAAAACCCAAAGAAAATTAAAACTTGTGCACCAAATTCTAGTGTTTTTTTATTAAAGCTGTATGCTGTACATTCTGCCACAGAAAAAGAACAGTTCAAAGAAATTACTGAAAGCCCAAATATTGCCATGACATTCATATCCAAGATGACATTCATGTCACTGTATGTAAACTTCTGACCACAACTGTATGTTTTCAGCTGAGACTTAAACACTGAGACTGTGTCTGAGTCCCAAACACTACTTGGAAGCCTGTTCTATAACTGTGGGGCTTTGTAAGAGAAGGCTCCACCCCCTGCTGTAGCTTTCATTATTCAAAGGACTGGAAGAGATCAAAGTAAACATGGTGGATCATAAAAGACTGAAGGTTCACTCTGGTCCTGCAGCAAAGACAATTTAGTATACCTTATAGGTTATTAACAGTATTTTATAATTCATGTGAAATTTTACTGGGAGCCAGTGCAGTGTGGATAAGGGTAAGGGTGATGTGGTCGTATCTTCTGGTTCTCGGGACTCAAGCATTTAGGACTAACTGGAGCTTGAGGTACGGCTGAGAATGACAACAAACACAAGTTTTTATGTGCATCAGTCTGTGTCCCTCTTGTTGTGTTTGATTTGTGTGTATGTTTCGTTCAGTGTATGTTTCTTTTGTTGCTTCTGTTTCAGCATGGCAGGCTGCAGTGACTGGGTGGATTGTGTTCAGTTTGGGTTCTACATTCCCATCCTTGCCACTGGTTTTCCTTTAAACATGGCTGCACTGTGGCAGCTGTTCTTCCATGTCCGTCGCTGGAATGAATCCACTGTTTACCTCCTGAACCTCGTCATTACCGACTGCCTGCTCCTGCTTGCACTGCCATTTAAAATCCTGGCTTACCACCGCTCATGGAATCTCGGACACATTTCCTGCTGGCTGTTTGAGAGTTTTGTCTACGTCAACATGTACGGCAGCATCCTGCTGAGTGTGTGCATCTCTGTGGATCGCTACGTCGCGCTGCGCTTTCCCTTCCGGCGCCTGCGATCCAAACGGAAGGCTGTGTTTGTCTGCACAGTCATGTGGACATTAGTGTTTGGGTTCAGCTGCCCGGTTTACTTTTTGCACAAGAAAAGCAATAGTTCTAATGAGTCCTTCTGTTTCCAGAACTTTGCCAATGACACATGGACGAAACAGTGGATCGTAGTGTGTGTGGAGTGTGTGTTTTGGGGTAGCACTGTTGTCATGGTGCTCTGCTCAGTGCATGTTGTTAAAATCCTGCATGATTTACGCAAACGGAACCCCAGTGATGCTAAACTGCGAAACAACAAGAGTATAAAGATTGTGCTCAGCAACCTGGTGGTGTTCCTCTTGTGTTTCATTCCGTATCACATTGTTGTACTTCTTTATTTCTACTTTAAACAGAACAACGACAGTGCAGAAGTCATCAATAATCTGCGTAAATTTGTTCACGTTAGTCTGTGTGTGAGCAGCGTGAACTGCCTCGCCGATGCAGTCTGTTATTATTTCATACTAAAAGAAAATCTGCAGCTTGCACAGCAAGATGCCAGAGCCAACACACTCACACACACAGTGACACACACTGAGAGGTGTTGAGGAGCTCTGGAAAAAAATGTTACATAAAACATGAATCTGTGCAGAATTACGGTGTTTAGATATAAACACGTGGTTTTATTTTACTGCTACATTTTACTTAACCAGGGGTTTTCAGTGTGGTGGTTGGTGTGGTTTTGTAGCTGGAATGGCCGCATACACTAAATGGATTTAACAAAATTTAAAATATTTAAATGTATTACTCTTATTCATACTCACACAAAACCACAGTGGCAATGTGTGGTTTATCTCATTCAGTCATAACACTGAATGTGTTTTTGATTCAGATTCTGTCCAGTATGGCGGCAGGCTTTAGACATAATTAAATTAGATTTAGACAAAGCAGACACTGAAATTGCACAGCGATGTGTAAGAACCAGGAAAAAGAAAGAGGAGGATTAGCGACACGAGCTGCCGAGTCGATAAACTTTCAGTAACAAATGTTTCACTCAGTTTATTTCCCCTTCTTATAGATCAGATACCTGATCAGTGAGTTTGAGCCAAACTGTGTTTTAAAAATTGTTTTCTTCTTTCTGCATTGGGTTTGCTCCAGGTTCTCAGGTTTCCTCCCACTTCCCAAAAACGTGTGTGTGTGTGTGTGTGTGTACTTCTGATCTCAGGAATGATTTTTGGATCCACTGAAACCCCAACCAGGATAAAGTGCTAGCTGAAAGTGAATTAATGAATGTTCTTATGAGGGCCAAAACTTTTGCCCTCATGAGATAGTGCGTGAACAGGAATCTGTTCCCAGCTATAAGTAAATACACAGACAGACAGACAGACAGACAGACACACACACACTTCTGTTATACAGCAGTGCAGCTGCAGCTCTTCTGTATTTACTGAATAAAGACGTTGGTACACCACTTCCTGTTTGAATGAATGTAAAAATTATTTCTGTGTCTGACTCTGAACTCTAGTTTGAAATCAGAATCTCATTAAACATAAATGCTCAAAAATTTGTACTGTACACCAGACAACCTTTGTAAATTTTATGAAATCTATTTTCTGCATTTGTAAATCTCATCACATTTTTATTTGTATTTATTTACTTTTTCACATGGAAATTATTTTGTATTTTTTGGATGCATGAAGATGATTTAGATGATTGTTTTGAAATTCTGTCGTATAAAAACAACAGTGCAGTGACCAATGGGGTGCACCCAATTCCTGCTAATACCACTGTATTATTATTATTATTATTATTATTATTATGGCGGCACGGTGGTGTAGTGGTTAGCGCTGTCGCCTCACAGCAAGAAGGTCCGGGTTCGAGCCCCGGGGCCGGCGAGGGCCTTTCTGTGTGGAGTTTGCATGTTCTCCCCGTGTCCGCGTGGGTTTCCTCCGGGTGCTCCGGTTTCCCCCACAGTCCAAAGACATGCAGGTTAGGTTAACTGGTGACTCTAAATTGAGCGTAGGTGTGAATGTGAGTGTGAATGGTTGTCTGTGTCTATGTGTCAGCCCTGTGATGACCTGGCGACTTGTCCAGGGTGAACCCCGCCTTTCGCCCGTAGTCAGCTGGGATAGGATCCAGCTCGCCTGCGACCCTGTAGAACAGGATAAAGCGGCTACAGATAATGAGATGAGATGAGATTATTATTATTCAGTTTGTAGAGTTCACTCATGAAACCCTACAAACCAAAATAAAATTGTTGAAAATTATTGGGAAATTAAAAACATGCACTAGCTGCAACTATACTTCATTACATGATGATTAAGTCATAAATATCATTATACAATCAACACTCTAGAGAATGTGCAGGTATAAATGAGTTAAATGTGAGTAGACTAAACAATACTAAAATATAAATGAGGATTAAATACATAATTGCTTAAACCATGTAATGCTTCAGTGTGTTTTCATAAATTCAGTGTTTTTTCATCAGGAACTGTGTTGAAAATTCATTCCAGGATGTGTTACCAATGGAGCACTGATACCACTGTGACATAAACACATCACATAATCTGCTGTCATGTTGACTTGTTTCCATATCTCACAGTGCTGTGTTTCATAAATACCACAAGTTACTGTAAAGTCTGAAGACCTGACAGTGAAGCGCGAAGCTTCACTCGCTCTGCAGATTGCATGGCAGCTGGTAAAATATGTTGTACGTGTGTTTGTGCTTTCAGTATTTTTGCGTTCCGGCAGTCTCTAGTCAGTCAGAATGTGGAGTGGTGCTGTGTTTACATCACATGTTTCTGTATTTTACAAGTAGCTCTGTCATTCTGTCCTCATCACCATGAGGTCACCATCAACACCCTCCATCTCTGTGCTGAAAAATACATGTACATATGTATAGAGGGATCCCGCATGACGTCACCGCGCCGCGAGATTTCGGTAGTCGCCATATTGGAAGACCAAGTACACATCTATGCAAGTACACATCTATGCAAGTACATACATACATAAAACAAACTACACCTGAAATGTAGCCAGGGCCGGTTCTGCCCTAATTTGGACCCGGGTGCAACATCGCGCAAACCCCCCCCCCAAAAAAAAAAAAAACACACCAGTCTAAATCAGGACAACCAGTGTTCAAACTACGGGGGTACTCGGGGGAGCCGAGATCCCCTGAAACAGACATGAGATCCCTTGAAAACATGATTTGGGAAATGTTGGGGGGTCTCTAAAATATTGGCAAAATGATGTTTATTGACATAGCAATCGTGTGTAACGGGAAGCATTTGCATATCCGAAGTGTTGTGTTTACATCAAAGATAAAATAAATCGATATGACAACGACTGCTGCTGCCAGGTTGGTTGTTGAGTAGCCTGACTGTTTTTTTTCTTGCGTGTGGTATCATTGTTGACGCGAGGTTGTTTTTTGAACATGCCAATGCGGACACGATTTCCCCTGATGAGTTATGACTTCAGACGCGATGCGTGTGTGGAGGTGTGGAGTCCGCGTGATATGTGCGTAAGATAGGCTTCTCATGTGTTTGGAGATCCGCGCTCCGAGACAAGCGCAAGCACCCCCCAGGGAAAAAAAGGGACCCCCCGAAAATATCGGCATAGTTCGAACACTGAGGACAACCATCACATAACTATAACTATAAACATTTTAGATCAACTATTTTAACTAAATGGGCTATAATAAATAAGCCTGCAGGCAGCCACGGCGGGCTGCCTCAGAAAAGTAACCATTTGTCCTACCTTAAAACTCGTTTTGCTTTTTCTGCCTCCTTTTTTGTATTTTCGACCCTGCGTTTATTTTCTTTCCTTTTCTGAAAACCCAATTTGTGTCCAGACATTTTGTTCTGCTACCAACGAACTAACTTGTCAGGTCTCGTCTCTCGAGTCCGCGATGAAGGGCAACAATTGATACGTTTTTATAAACAGCCAATAAACAGCCAATAGGGAGGTTGCAGCGTTCAGGCTCTCCTTTGCTCACAGACACTCAGTAATGCACTTATTCTCTGTCTCCTGGCAGAAAGCTCTTTAGTTTGCTCCCCTTGTGTCTCAATCACAGCTGGTATTCTGTAGAACGACTTCTTTTCACCTTTCCCATCAGCTTTGTTGGAACCCTAACACAGCACAAAAGTTTACCATTGTAGGTTTATGATGAATCAAGTGCCTCATGGGTTTAAATTCCGCACGCTGCCGTTATTTCCCCCTGATCACGAGTTTGTTGGTCTTCCAATATGGCGCAGGGTCTGTTTACTTCCGGTTTCCGGTGACGTCAGTGGGAAGGGTCTATAACGCTACGTTCACACTGCAAGGCTTAATGCTCAATTCCGATTTTTTTGTGAAATCCGATTTTTTTGTGAGGTCGTTCACATTAACAAATATATGCGACTTGTATGTGATCCTCAGTATGAATGAAAAGCGACCTAAAAGTGTTCCGCATGCGCATTGCAGGATACGACGACGTCACACGCAGTGAGCATGGCCAGTGTTTACGGAAGTAAAACCGCCCGGTTGCGGTATGACCCATCCAATCTAGCTTGAATAGCTGCATCCCCCCAAATGGAAATCAGCTCCCTAACCTCTGCGTCCTTCCATTGAGAAGATTCAGAACCTTCACAGCCCGAAGCGTCCCTCGCATTGATGTCATGCGCAGGGGCGCAGATACGTTTTTTGAACTGGGGGGGACAAAGCTGCCAGCAAACCAACCCCAACCCCGATATGCCTGTCAAACTTGTTGTTAGTAACCATAGCAACCAAGCTCGAGCTCGCAACCTCTGCAGTCTGCGCAGCTCAACCAACCGAATATCAGTCTTTGTTTTGTTTTATGTGAGTTGTTGCAACTATCTATACACTGCTGTGCACCTCAATAAACCGAATGGTAATTAGTCTTTTGATTTTTCCGTGAGGTTTGCCTTATGCAAAGAAAGACAGCATAGACGTTTTTTCCTCCCTATAAGTGGGGGGGACCGAACGAGGTGAATTTAAATCTGGGTGGGACTCGTCCCACCCTCTATCTGCGCCCGTGATTATGCACCATGTTGTTGTAACTTTTTTTGAGAGACCCGCCGCCTACTTCAGCGCAGAATAGTGACTTTTGTGGCTTGTTGATGATGTGTAAGTCGGATGAATGCGACCTGGCGGTTCAGACTGAAGTCGCATATGAAAAGAGCGGATAGGAATCGGAATTAGGACCACATATCCAAACGGCCTGGGTCGGATTTGAAAAAATCGGATCTGTGTCGTTCATATTGTCAATAAAAGATCGGATACAGGTCACATATGGGCGAAAAGATCGGATTTGAGTCACTTCAGCCTGCAGTGTGAACGTAGCCTAAATGTGCCTTGCATCCCATCCAGCGTTTATTCTCACCTTGTGGACAGGTTCCCAGGACAGACTCCAGGTTCACCACCACCCTGACCAGCGTAAAGTGTTTACTGAACATGAAACTGAAGAGAAAGCTCAGTCAGATATTTTTATTGTATATATTGTTGTGGCAGCGGGGGCGTGGTCAAGCGCCGGTCTGTGACAGGAGGGCGGAGTCAGGGAAGGTAAGTGGCAGAATCACTTCACCTGAGAGCAATTAACCTGTGTTTGTGTGTCTTCCCAGTGACCGCGCCCTATATGAGGAGGGAGAGCGAGAGCGGAAGGTCTCTCTCCCCAGCCAGACGTCTTGTGTGTGTGTCTGTGTGCATGGCTGAGAGAGTGGTGTTTTGCGTCTGAAAAGAGCAATAATAAACGAAGTGATTGAACTTTATTCTGGCCTGCCGTCCTCTGTGCTCCACCCACACATAGGGAACGCTACAGTGGTGCTGAAACCCGGGAAAGTGGAGCACCAACCCAGCAGCCCCATGGAATCCTCCCCGTTCGCCGACCTGGTCCACGCCCTCGCCACGGCTCAGCAAAGCCAGCACCAGGTGCTCGTCACACTCCGAAAGGAACAAGAGCGGCGCTTTGAAGCCCTGGTGCTGGCCCAGCAGGAAGATCGCAAGGCGTTCCGGCATCTCCTCGCGTCGGCGGGGCCCACCAGCGCTCCGGCCGCGGGCCCGTCTCCCCTCACTGTCACCAAGATGGGCCCGCAGGACGACCCCAAGGCGTTCCTCACGTTGTTTGAACAGGTCGCCGAAGCCTCGGGGTGGCCGATGGAGCAGCGCGTGGCGCGCCTCCTCCCCCTGCTCACGGGAGAGGCACAGCTGGCCGCGCTACAGCTCCCCACCGACTGCCGGCTGGCGTACGCGGACCTCCGCCAGGCCGTCCTCCAGCGCGTGGGGCGCACACCGGAACAACAGCGCCAGTGCTTCCGCGCACTGCAATTGGAGGAAGTCGGCCGGCCGTTCGCGTTCGGCCAGCAGCTCCGGGACGCCTGCTGGCGGTGGCTGAGGGCCGAAGATCGCGGCGCCGAGGGAATCATCGACCAGGTGGTACTGGAACAGTTCATCGCCCGCCTACCAGCAGGAACCGCGGAGTAGGTCCAGTGCCACCGCCCGGCGTCGCTGGATCAGGCAGTCGAGCTGGCGGAGGATCATCTGCCGGCTGTCCCGGCGGCAGGACAGCAGATGACGTCATCTCTTCTCTCATCTTCTCTCTCTCTCTCTCTCTCTCCCCCTCCTCCTGTGTCCCATCCTCGCCCCATTCCCCCACCGCGGAGGCGGGGGCCGGCACCACCTCAGCCGGCCCGCCGCACCCGCGGTGCCCTCCTGTTTCTCCCTTCTGTGTCTGTCTCTCCCCCACCTCAGGTGAGTGAGCCCCAGGTCACCGGTGCAGAGGGAAAGCCCGGGCCGGTTTGCTGGTGCTGCGGGGAACTGGGCCACCTTCAACAGCAGTGCACAGCAATGGAATTGGGCGCGGTGGTTCGGATCCCCGACGTGCCAGAGGCCGCCCTCGATCGGGCCGGAGCGTATCGCATACCGGTGAGTATCCAAGGGGCTACATATCAGGCGTTGGTGGATTCTGGTTGTAATCAGACCTCAATTCGCCAAAGCCTGGTTCAAAACGAGGCATTGGGGGGAGCACAAGGGGTGAAGGTGTTATGTGTGCACGGGGATGTTCACCGCTACCCTTTGGTGTCGGTCCACATTATTTTCAGAGGGGAAAAATTTATAGTAAAGGCGGCGGTTAATCCTCGCCTTACTCACTCTTTAATTTTGGGGACTGATTGGCCAGGATTTCGGGGTTTAATGACGCGCCTAGTAGAGAGTGGGTCCTGCCAGTTGACAGGGGGAGGTCCCGGTGTCGCTTTGGCGGGAGCAGCTGTCACAGAGCCGTCTACGTCATCTCCGCGTCAGAGTGAGGAGCCGCCGGCTCCTCCTCTCTCTCTTGGGGAATCCCTCGCGGATTTCCCATTAGAGCAGTCACGAGACGAGACTCTGCGGCATGCGTTTGACCAAGTGAGAGTAATCGATGGTCAAACGCTCCCGCCGAACGCCACCCCGTCCTTCCCCTACTTCGCGATTATGAAGGATAGATTATACCGAGTGACGCAGGACACTCAAACTAAAGCGCGAGTCACGCAGCTTTTGATTCCAAAGAGCCGCCGGGAATTGATATTCCAGGAGGCTCACTTTAATCCCATGGCTGTACACTTAGGGCAGGATAAAACACTAGCCCGAATAATGGCCCGATTCTATTGGCCGGGGATTCGCGGCGATGTCCGTAGGTGGTGTACGGCATGCCGCGAATGCCAGTTAGTAAATCCAGCGGCCATTCCAAAAGCGCCTTTGCGCCCTCTACCGTTAATCGAGACCCCGTTTGAGAGAATTGGGATGGATCTCGTCGGGCCATTAGATCGGTCAGCACGAGGGCACCGCTTTATATTAGTTCTGGTGGACTATGCAACGCGATACCCGGAAGCAGTGCCTCTGTGCAATATCTCAGCATGCAGTATTGCAGAGGCACTATTCCGCGTCATCTCCCGAGTTGGAATCCCGAAAGAGATTCTGACTGACCAAGGCACTACGTTTATGTCACGGAAACTGCGCGAACTGTATGGGTTACTGGGGATTAAGCCGATCCACACCAGCGTATATCACCCACAAACGGACGGTTTAGTGGAACGGTTCAACCGCACCCTCAAAAATATTATTAAGAAATTCGTAAGTGAGGACGCACGTAATTGGGATAAGTGGCTCGAACCCTTGCTGTTCTCAGTGCAAGAGGTCCCCCAAGCCTCCACGGGGTTCTCCCTGTTCGAATTATTATATGGGCGTAAGCCGCGCGGCATCCTGGACGTGCTGCGGGAAAATTGGGAGGAGGGACCTTCACAAAGTAAGAACAAAATTCAGTACGTTATGGACCTGCGCGCAAAACTCCACATGCTCACCCACCTAACTCAGGAGAATTTGCGGCAGGCCCAGGAACGGTAAGCCCGCCTGTACAACAAGGGTACGCGCCTTAGAGAGTTCACACCGGGAGATAAAGTACTCGTACTGTTGCCCACGTCGAGCTCCAAATTGATCACCAAGTGGCAAGGGCCCTTTGCGGTCACACGGCGAGTTGGGGACGTCGACTATGAGGTGAGGCGAACAGACAGGGGTGGGGCGCTACAAATCTACCACCTCAATCTGCTGAAACTCTGGAACGAGGAGGTCCCCGTGGCGTTGGTGTCGGTAGTTCCGGAGAAGGCGGAGCTGGGGCTGGAGGTTCAAAAAGGGATATTGGCATCACATACCTCTCCGGTCCCCTGTGGAGACCACCTCTCCCCGACCCAACTCACGGAGGTCGCCCAGTTGCAGGCCGAGTTTTCGGATGTGTTCTCGCCCCTGCCCGGTCACACTAACCTCATAGAACACCACATAGAGACGCCCCCAGGGGTGGTAGTGCGTAGCCGCCCTTACAGGCTACCCGAACACAAAAAAAAGGTGGTTCGGGAAGAACTTCAGGCCATGCTCGAAATGGGCATCGTCGAGGAGTCCCACAGTGACTGGAGCAGCTCGGTGGTCTTGGTTCCCAAGGCCGACGGCTCGGTCCGATTCTGTGTGGACTATAGAAAAGTCAATGCGGTGTCTAAATTCGACGCGTACCCAATGCCTCGTATTGATGAGCTGCTCAATCGACTAGGCACGGCTCGCTTTTATTCGACACTGGATTTGACGAAGGGATATTGGCAGATCCCCTTGACTCCATTATCCCGGGAGAAAACGGCCTTTTCCACACCGTTCGGCTTACACCAGTTCGTCACACTTCCGTTTGGGCTGTTTGGGGTGCCCGCTACGTTTCAGCGGCTGATGGACAGGGTCCTCCGGCCCCACGCCACCTATGCGGCCGCGTATTTAGACGATATTATCATTTATAGTAATGACTGGCAGCGGCACCTGCAACACCTGAGGGCGGTCCTTAGGTCGCTGAGGCAGGCGGGACTCACTGCCAACCCAAAGAAGTGTGCAATTGGGCGGGTGGAAGTACGGTATCTGGGCTTCCACTTGGGCAACGGGCAGGTGCGTCCCCAAATTAATAAGACAGCAGCGATTGCGGCCTGCCCAAGGCCCAAGACCAAAAAGGGGGTGAGACAGTTCCTGGGGCTGGCTGGCTACTATTGTAGGTTTATACCTAATTATTCGGACGTCACCAGCCCGCTGACTGACCTCACTAAAAAGGGGGCGCCAGATCCGGTCCAGTGGACGGAGCAGTGTCAGCGGGCTTTCTCTGAGGTAAAGGCTGCACTGTGTGGGGGGCCACTTTTACACTCCCCTGATTTCTCTCTCCCTTTTACGTTACAGACGGATGCGTCGGACAGAGGGCTGGGGGGCGTTTTGTCCCAGCAGGTGGAGGGGGAGGACCGCCTGGTCCTTTACATCAGTCGGAAGCTGTGAGGGGCGCTACAGCACGATTGAGAAGGAGTGCCTGGCGATCAAGTGGGCGGTCCTCGCCCTCCGTTACTACCTTCTGGGGCGCCCTTTCACCCTCTGTTTGGACCACGCGCCCCTCCAGTGGCTCCACCGCATGAAGGATGCCAACGCACGGATCACCCGTTGGTATCTGGCACTCCAACCCTTCAACTTCAAGGTGGTCCACAGGCCGGGGGCGCAGATGGTTGTGGCGGACTTCCTCTCCCGTCAAGGGGGGGGGGGGGGGGGAGTCGGCTGCAGGCCGGACGGGCGCCCGGCCTTAGTCGGGCGGTGGGGGTATGTGGCAGCGGGGGCGTGGTCAAGCGCCGGTCTGTGACAGGAGGGCGGAGTCAGGGAAGGTAAGTGGCAGAATCACTTCACCTGAGAGCAATTAACCTGTGTTTGTGTGTCTTCCCAGTGACCGCGCCCTATATGAGGAGGGAGAGCGAGAGCGGAAGGTCTCTCTCCCCAGCCAGACGTCTTGTGTGTGTGTCTGTGTGCATGGCTGAGAGAGTGGTGTTTTGCGTCTGAAAAGAGCAATAATAAACGAAGTGATTGAACTTTATTCTGGCCTGCCGTCCTCTGTGCTCCACCAACACATAGGGAACACTACAATTGTATATTGTATTCTCTCACTGGAAAATAATCATAAAATATCCCAAAAGAATCAACTTCAAAATTCATAATTTTGTAAATTGTTCAACTGTTGAGATGTTTCCTAACAGATCATTTAATCAAACTTTAATGAGGTCAGAGATTAAAGTAATGTACAGGGTGGGCCATAAGTTTCCATACAGAGGGGGAATTAACATGTTTATTTTCATTTTTCAGATAATGTTGAAGCATGCATTTGTCAAGAGAAGAATGAATTGAAATCATACTGATGGCATATTCTAATCTGTTCTGATGAATATTTAATGAATAAAAACAGTTTTTCATAAAAGTGTTAATTTCCTTCATGTACATGACCACTTAGCTCCACCCACCTGGTGGCAGTGTTTCAGCTTCACACTGACTGATTTTATTATAGATGTTTGAGGCAGCAGGGGCGTGGCCAAGCGTCAATTAGTGAATGGAGGGCGGGGTCAGGGAAGGTGAGTGGCAAAGTCAATGCACCTGTTGGCAATTAATGTTGTGTGTGTGTGTGTGTGTGTGTGTTGCAGTGACAGCAGGGGGTAGAAAAGGAGGGAGAGAGCGAAGAGAAAGGAGCTCTCCCAACCAGAAGACGTGTGAGTGAGTGAGTGAAGCTGAAAAGCAACAATCATAAGAATAAAGTGTGTGTGTGAACATTATCTCCTGCCTGCTGTGCTTCAGTAGCCTGGCAAGCCAGACTAAATGTGAATATTTAGTCTGGTCTCGGTCGTAGACATTTCCGAAGGGTATAGGAGGAACAACCTGCTGTCTTTCAAACTGTCTCTGTGCGTATTGAGGTATTTCACTCACGTGACCAAGTCATGTGACACTGCCATTTTGGACGGCATGGCTCGAATCAGTTTGAATGCGAGGAAGGCGACAAACGAAAAACATAAAAGAAAAAGGAGCGAGCTGCAGAAAACACCTTCACTATCCAGCGACGTAGGGCATTTACAGGGCGAGCAGAGGGAGAGGTATTTGCAAAAATTGAGGTTAGCAGGCTTAGAGAACGACGTTTACCTGCTTCCACCAGGATTGTTCACTGACAGCTAAGATTTGTTCACATTTTCATTTACTTTCGGTCCTCAGGATAAACAAAATGTTATTAAATGTCATTGAAATAACTTCTTAGTCTGTTGAGACATGGCCCGTTATAAATTTTTCCTTTACTGTATTTACTAGTTTACTGAGCGCGCTCCGGGGCGGGCTGGCTGGCTGGCTAGCGCTCCGGAGCCGGCTGGCTGGTTGGCTAGCGCTCCGGGGCCGGCTAGCTAGCTAGCGCGCCGGGGCTGGCAAGCTAGCTAGCGCTCCGGGGCCGGCAAGCTAGCTAGTGCTCCGGGGCCGGCTGGCTAGCGCTCCGGGGCCGGCTGGCTAGCGCTCCGGAGCCGGCTGGCTGGCTGGCTAGCGCTCCGGAGCCGGCTAGCTGGCTGGCTAGTGCTCCGGGGCCGGCTAGCTGGCTGGCTAGCGCTCCGGGGCCGGCTAGCTAGCTAGCGCTCCGGGGCTAGCTAGCGCTCCGGGGCCGGCTGGCTAGCGCTCCGGAGCCGGCTGGCTGGCTGGCTAGCGCTCCGGAGCCGGCTGGCTGGCTGGCTAGCGCTCCGGAGCCGGCTGGCTGGCTGGCTAGCGCTCCGGAGCCGGCTGGCTGGCTGGCTAGCGCTCCGGAGCCGGCTGGCTGGCTGGCTAGCGCTCCGGAGCCGGCTGGCTGGTTGGCTAGCGCTCCGGGGCCGGCTAGCTAGCTAGCGCTCCGGGGCCGGCAAGCTAGCTAGCGCTCCGGGGCCGGCTGGCTAGCGCTCCGGGGCCGGCTGGCTAGCGCTCCGGGGCCGACTGGCTGGCTAGCTAGCTAGCGCTCCGGGGCCGACTGGCTGGCTAGCTAGCTAGCGCTCCGGGGCCGGCTGGCTGGCTAGCTAGCTAGCGCTCCGGGGCCGGCTGGCTGGCTAGCTAGCTAGCGCTCCGGGGCCGGCTGGCTCAGTAAACTAGTAAATCCAGTAAAGGAAAAACTTGAGACTGAAAGGTTTTAACAGTCATCCAAATGACTGACCGTAAACATTGCTACAGTAACATACCAGCTACTGTTGTTGACATTAGCTAGCTTGCCGTCCAAAATGGTGGACACCGGGGCGTCACGTGACCCTGTGACGTCAGGTGAAATACCTCAATAGGCCAACGCTCTGACCAATCAGCGCAACAGTGACTGTGACATAGTCAGAGCGACAGAAAGCAGTGGGGGAGACCTTGAAATGAATAATTTTTCAAAATGCGTATTAATTAATAAACAGGTTCTAGATATTAAGAAGTTTGGAGATAATGACCACAAGTTTGGAGTCTGTACCCCATACTTAACATACACTCTTATTTTTCAAGTGTTTTTCAAGGGTTTGCTTAAACTGTTTTTGAGAGTTTTTATTTAGTGGTGTTTGGTGAAATAATTTCCCTTAAATTTAAAATAACGGGAAAATAAGAAGCAATCAAAAAGTAATGTTTCAAAGCTGTTTATTAATTCTTCGTACTGCACAAACTAGCCCCATCCTTTTGGCTACGAGTGGAGCCAGCTGGTAGATCAGACTTTTGCCATAGCCGGTCGGCAAAACAGCGAAAACGTCCTTCTTGAAAAGGAATGAGCGGAGAGCCTCTTCCTGCTCATGTTTCAACGAAAACTCCAAGTCTAATTATTCTAAAACTGATTCCAAAGCGGAGTCAAACGCGCGCTGTTCACTAGCGGTAGCCATCTTTCCTGTTGTGCTTTCTCCAGCGTCGCGCAGCCTTGTCGTCAATCCTGCAAAAGCCCGCCCAAAGAATCCAAACAAAAACCTTGCGTTGTGATTGGCGGGCACGATTTGATGCCCGGGGTGTTTTGTTGATATGGTGCGAGGCTAGACCCACTCGTAGGCAAAAATATTTTTGGCCACTAGGCGGGTGGGTCTAGTTTACTAGGCTAGTGCTTCAGTACTCCACCCACATCAGGGCGAACCACGATGTTAAACAGAATCCTGGCACATGCAGTTCACGTCCATCACCAGACTCACAACCACATTCTGATGGGTAGCAGTGATGGTCATGTGACACATGATGTCACAGGACATGAATATAGCGACACTCCCACTGTACTGTCAGAGCAGCAGGAGTTAAAAATAGGTACCCTATGGGTACATGCAGCTACTGCTTATAAATAAAGTTGTTTTCTCATACTATGTCCACACAGTAAATATAGTATATATTTACTCTATGAGGCAGTAGCCACAAAAATTAACAATTTAAAAATCACAGAAGTAAAATATACCAAGTGTCTGTACTTTATATTATTCAACTCTTACCTCACTCTACAGGAGTCACACCTCGGCTACACCCCTCGCCTCTCCATAACAGCTGATCAGGTGTTGAAGGAGCTGAGGAGGATCAAGACAAGGAAAGCTGCTGGTCCTGATGGTATCAACTCCAGACTGCTTAAGGACTGTGCAGATCAGCTCTGTGGGATTCTTCTGTACATTTTCAACCTGAGCCTCAGTCTGGAGAGAGTTCCACTTCTGTGGAAAACATCATGTGTGGTTCCAGTTCCCAAGACTGCGCACCCCAGGGAGCTCAACCACTTTAGGCCAGTAGCTTTAACATCTCACCTGATGAAGATCATGGAGAGGATTGTTCTCTCCCACCTCCGACACCTGGTGAACAGCAAGATGGACCCCCTGCAGTTCGCATATCGACCGGGCATTGGTGTGGATGACGCTGTCATTTACCTGCTACACCAGTCACTTTTACACCTGGAGGGCACTGGGAGCACTGTGAGAGTCATGTTCTTTGACTTCTCCAGTGCCTTCAACACAATCCAGCCATCACTGCTTAGGGGGAAGCTGGAGGGAGCTGGTGTCGACTGCCACCTGGCTGCATGGATCATCGACTACCTTATTAACAGACCGCAGTATGTGAGGCTCCACGACTGTGTGTCTGATGTGGTAGTCTGCAGCACAGGGGCTCCACAAGGTACAGTGCTCTCTCCTTTCCTCTTTACACTTTACACATCTGACTTCAGCTACAACACAGACAGCTGCCACCTCCAGAAGTTCTCAGAGGATACAGCCATCGTTGGACGCGTGTCAGAGGGGGACGATCTGGAGTACAGAGAGGTCATCACCAACTTTGTCACCTGGTGCAAACTGAACCACCTGCGCATCAACGCCAGCAAGACAAAGGAGGTGGTGATCGATTTCAGAAGGACGGCTCCTCAGATTGCACCAGTGAACATCCAAGGTTTGGACATTGATATCGTGGAGGAGTACAAATACCTGGGTGTTCACCTCAACAACAAACTGGACTGGACTAACAACACAGATGTCCTGTACAAGAAGGGCCAAAGTCGTCTCCACCTGTTGAGAAGACTGAGGTCTTTTGGTGTGTGCAGGACACTGCTTAGGACTTTTTATGACTCTGTGGTAGCATCAGCAATTTTCTACGCTGTGGTCTGATGGGGCTGTGGAAGTTCAGAGAGGGACAGGAAGAAACTTAATAAACTGGTCAGAAGGGCTGGCTCAGTCTTGGACTGTCCTCTGGACTCTATTGAGGAGGTGGGTGAGAGGAGGATGTTAGCCAAGCTGACCTCAATCATGGATAACCCCTCTCACCCCCTACATGAGGCTGTGGGGGCTTTAAGCAGCTCGTTTAGTAGTAGACCGCTACACCCACGGTGTAAGAAGGAGAGATACTGCAGGTCATTCACACCTGCTGCTGTCAGACTGTATAACACCCACAACTTGTAATGTAGCACCAATAACCTGTTTGTCATTATATTTGCACTACTTCACCATTACTACCTCTGCCATCTCTCATCGATGCAATTATTATGTGCAATAATATAGGCCCTAAACTATTTTTATACATACTTACAGTGTGTGTATATATACAGAGTCTACCTGTAATGTGCAATTTTTCAGAGCCTCTCAATAAGGCAATATTTCTATACTTTTTCACAGTAGATAATGCAAATAGCCTTCTGTATTTAATCTTTCATTTATCTAATTTTTATTTCAGTTTTATTTGTTATCTGTATGACATTTTCTTGCTATTGTAACATGTGAATTTCCCCGATGTGGGGTGAATAAAGTTAATCTAATCTAATCTAACCTCTTACAGTTTTCGAAACTGAAACCTCTGAACCGAGGCTGACATACACACGCTGTTGCCATGACTGAAACTCTTATTTCCCAGAAATGGCCTGGCGCTAGAGCTCAGTGGTCTCTTTTCAACAACTTCCTGTAACAACTCTGAAGTGCATCACATCTCCATCACACATGGGACCACTGGCCGAAGAAGGTGAGGAAAGGGGGACAACCTGGAGTATATTTTAACATAGGAACGCACTTTCCCTCGGTAATAAGCATAAATGCATTTGAAAGCAATTTCTTTAGTCCATTTATTTCGAATAGTGAACCGAATTGTATACACTCACTGGCCATTTTAATAGGAACACCTATATACACATGCATAGTGTACTGTACGACTGTTAGTCAAGTCAAGTCAACTTTATTGTCAAATATGCTATACATGCTCGACATACAGCACAGATGAAATATCAGTCCTCTCTGACCCACGGTGCAAACAGGCAATGCAATAAATAAAAAAAGAATAATTGAAAAAACAAACAAACAGTATAAACACTAGATAAGAACTAGACATAGACTAAATACTCGGACAATATAAACAATGTAAACATTAGATAAGAACTAGACAGACTAAACACTCAAACAATATAAACAGTATAAACACTCTAGATAAGAACTAGACGTAGACTAAACACATATATATACACCCACACACACACGTAAATTGGTGCAAATAAACAAACAGTCAAGGGCACTTGAGGTATAGCAGGTAAACATGAAACATGAAATAAGCAGAATAAACAAACTAGCAGCTGTTAAGGTGAGGTAGTGCGGAATAGTGCAAATGAGCGAGGTAAAGTGAGATGTGCGGTCCCTGAGTTCAGTGTGTTAATGAACGATAAGGTGTGTGTGTGTGTGTGTGTGTGTTGGGGGGAAACTGTGAGGATGACATGACAGATGCTGAAGGGGGGGCAGGGGGGTGCGCGAGCAGAATCTGTGGCAGGGGGCAGAGGGGGGAGGAGGGGCAGAACAGGGAGGGAGTTGAGCCTCCTGACCGCCTGGTGAAAGAAACTGTTCTTGAGCCTGCTGGTTTTTGCCCGGAGACTCCGCAGTCTCCTCCCCGACGGCAGCAGGCTGAAGAGGCTGTGAGATGGGTGGGTGGGGTCACCTGCAATCCTGATGGCTTTGCGGGTGAGGCGGGAGTTATAGATATCCATTAGAGAAGGGAGAGAGACACCAATGATCCTCTCAGCTGCTCTCACGATGCGCTGCAGAGTCTTGCAGCAGGATACGGTGCAGGCGCCGTACCCTAGGGTGTAATTTTGGGTAGGGACACTAGGGATGTGTCCCTACCAATATTCAGCCGCTACTGTGTAATCACGATCAATAAAACTGATGTCCTAACCTGAGCAATGATTATATGGCACACAAAGGGTTAAATGTATGACACTGCTAATAATCCCCGCTCTAACGTAGATATACATTCTCTGATTAGCTACCTGTTTCTCGCTAACTTACATGGTTGGCTATCCCAGCTGTCACTCCATCTGCTGTAAAAGCAGCACACTTCCCACAGCAGCTGTGACTACCCGCCCATCAACCCCCCGTATCTCACACGTACACACCTGACCTACCCCACGCACCCCCCACTCTCCGTCAGCCTACAAATTGAGCTGGACTTCGATGTCCATGCATGCTTGCCCTACGACTCGCATGCTGACTTGAGTATCATGGATGATGGCCCCCCTCCCAAGAAACGAGACATTCGTTCATTCTTCTTCAAAGTCAAGAATGTAAGTGCAGGGTTTTTGTCGAGCTTTAAAAACTCAACAAAATCTGCGTTAACCTATAAGATCTGCATGACATGAAATTATGATTGCTAATGGAAAAAAAAACACCTTTCAGAAGCTCTGCCTTGGATCACTTTTGTGTCCCCACCAATGTCAAAATCAAAGTTACTCCCTTGGCCGTACCACACGGTGATGCAGCTAGTCAGGGTGTTCTCGATGGTGCCTCTGTAGAATGTGTGCATGATGGGGGCCGGGACTCTTGCTCTCCTCAGTTTGCAGAGGAAGTACAGATGCTGTTGGGCTTTTTTGGCCAGTGATGCGGTGTTGTTGCTCCAGGACAGGTCTTCAGAGATGTGCACACCCAGAAACTTGGTGCTGCTCACCCTCTCCACTGCAGCACCATCGATAGATAGTGGAGCATGCTGGGTGTGCTCTCTCCTGAAGTCCACAACAATCTCCTTCATCTTCTCCATGTTCAGACGGAGATTGTTGTCCTTGCACCACATGGCCAAGCAGCTCACCTCACTCCTGTAGATTGTCTCATCGCCATTGTTGATGAAACCCACCACAGTCATGTCATCCACAAACTTAATGAAGAGATTAGAGTTGGATGTTGGTGTGCAGTCGTGGGTCAGCAGAGTGAAGAGGCGGGGGCTTAGCACACATCCTTGGGGGGCCCCCGTGTTCAATGTGATGGTGCTGGAGGAGTTGCTGCCGACCCGTACAGCCTGTGGTCTCCCCGTCAGGAAGTCCAGCAGCCAGTTGCACAGGGAGGTGTTGAGTCCCAGCTGGTCCAGTTTATGAATGAGCTGCTGAGGAATGATTGTGTTGAATGCTGAGCCAAAGTCTATGAACAGCATTCTGACATACAAGTCTTTTGTCTCCAGGTGGGTGAGGGCTGAGTGGAGGGCAGTGGAGATGGCGTCATCGGTCGAACAGTTGGACTGATATGCAAACTGGAAAGGGTCCAGGGCGGGGGGGAGGGCAGACTTGATATGCCGCATGACTAGCCGCTTGAAGCACTTCATGAGGATGGGAGTGAGTGCAACAGGGCAGTAGTCATTGAAGCAGGAGGGAGACGGCTTCTTCGGGACCGGTGTAGGTGCAATTGGTAATTGAGTGATCAATCTCATTAAATCTGAAGGTTAATAATTAAATCATTAAATTGAATCAGTCTCACTGAATCATACCATTGAATCATTCTAATTGAATTGTTTTCATTGAATCAGTCTCATTGAATCATACCATTAATTTTGATGCTTAATAATAAATTATCAAACAGTTAAATTATGGTATATTCCAAATTATTATGATCACTTACCATATTACATAACTCATATGCACCTTTGAATTCTTTTGAGATTTGGGCGACTTCAAAAGTATTGGAACAACAAATAAGACATACAGTTTCAATAATAATGGAATTTATTATAACAAAGATAAAAATGAATAATGTCAGCAGATATATACATATAAGTAAGCATAAATGGTTGAAATCTTCAGCAAACAGTGAGGTGTGTGTGTGTGTGTGTGTGTGTGTGTGTGTGTGTGTGTGTGTGTTGTGGTGAAGTGTGTTGGGGGTCACTACGTGGGGGATGACCACGTGTTTCTAAGTAGAACAAAAGAGTTAGCTTTGGTAGCTAACTAAGATGTGTTTGTGAGGCTTGTGGCCTAAGCAAAAGGTTAGCCTAGCTTGTTAACAAGACAAAAGAATGCTAGCTAAGATGTGTTTGTGTGTGTGAGGCCTGGTGACCACTTGTTTCTAAGTAAACAAGAGAGTTAGCTTTGGTTGCTAATTAGACAAAAGAATTAGCCGTATGTGGCTAGCTAAGGCCCAAGGATCCTACCTCGTGGAGTTAAGACAAAAGGTGTGTATGTGAGTGTGGAGGGGGGCCGCCACGTGTTCCCTTGAGACAATACACTTAGCCCTGGATGCTAATGGGACAAAAGAATTAGCCATAGGCTAATTTCACTAGCTTATAACAATACTAAATCCACTGAAATCTTGATGAGGTCAAAATGTGTAATAAGGAAATTGAGGATGTTAGTAAAGAATAAAGAGAAGCATGCACAGCCTATCTATTAAACCAGCGGTTCCCAAACTTTTTTGGCCACACACCCCCTTCTATACTCCAACCAGGTTGACACACCCCCAGTTCCCCAGTTTCAAAAAAACACACGCTTTCTTATAAGGGAAGCATCTTTAATCGTGCTAAAATGATAACAAACATCGTTTGCCACACCTGCAGGAAACCACAAAAGTGGAAAAAAAAAACACACCAAAGCTTTCTTACAAAGGCAGCACGTCATGCTCGAATGAGAACATTGAATCACATTAACATATTATGCGCTCTCGTATTTGAATTAGATAGAATTTGATTGAAATGTAACAGTTTTAAAACGTTGCAACATGGTAAATGTGCAAATTCATTCCAAAGGGAGATCACATTGAGGCATGTAGTCTACCAGCCAGATATGGGGAAAATATATGATTTTATCCATGTTTAAAACACTAGCAACACAACCCTGTCATTACAAGGTTATGAAAATGAATTGAGAATGAATTTAATTTGCAAAAAAGTTAACATATAATAACAGTAAAAATAGCAATGATAATTATGAACATATGCATTTTAAAGAGATACAACAATTAAGGAGCATATCAGGAACAGATAAAGAAGAGGATCCATCTGATTGTGAAGTGCAGCGCTGGCGGCTCAGTCTGCAGCGAGAGAGAGACAGACAGACAGATGGTGGGTGGGTCAGTAGGCTATATAGGTCCTATTTTCAGTAGCAGTATATATTTTTAGCAAGATGAATGCCATTTGGCCAAATACATACCAATATTAATGCGACGGATGGGCCTGCATCTTGGCACAGAGCTCTCCGATGTTTGGGGTAATTGAAGACAGTCTCAGCCTCAAATCTTTCTCAACATCTCAACATCTCCCAGTCTTTGCCGATGTTTAGTTTTGCCGATTTCAACCAGTTGAGCATCGCGAATGAATGAATGAATTAATGAAGCCACAAACTACTGCAGAACCGTTATGGCATAGAAGAAGAGTTAAAAATCGCCATTACATTTTTTGTCTTGTGCACCCCCTAGTGGCAGCTCGCGCACCCCCGGGGTGCGCGCACCACACTTTGGGAACCCCTGTATTAAACAATTGAGAGATTAAAACAAAATAGAACAATCATCAATTCAACACGCTGCGTGTTTACAGTGTACACATTTAAACCATTCCTGAGTTTAAATTCACACTACTTCAATAAAACTAATTCCTAAGACTAGTTTTATGCCCAAAATTTTCCAGTCTTACTTAGTATCTTGCCTCTACGCAAGATTATGAAGAGATGTTCCGAGATTTTTGGAGTTTCACCGTTGTGAAGCACGTGAGTCACTTCCGTGGAAACAGAGGATTTCTTGGTCCGACGCGTGGTCGCTCATGATGAAAAGAAAGTCTCTGATCAGACAATGTGCACAGCGATTTAATTAGAAGGATCCGGTTGCTTCTAATTTTAAATTAACTGTTTGGGCTGCAGTCGTACGTACTTATAATGAATAAAACCGGTTGTAACTCGACTGAGTTAAAAATCGTGCGATTCTGGAGTCTACCTTGGCCAAGGGTACGAAAGAAAAGTGCTAAATTCTGTTTCTTGGAAGAAAGAAGAAAAGACGTCTTTATCTGGTTTTCTGGTGGAGCAAATCTCTTTGTGTCCAGACGGCTTGACATCCAGACGAGAGAGAGAGAGACGGAAGCGTTGTTCCGTCTCTTATGCCTTCCTGGAGGATGTGACGTAGGTGATCCCGCCCAGGCGTGACGTAGGTCAACGCGGAAGTTGGCTGATGGGAAATGTAGTTTCTTAAAGGGGACCATGCGTTGTACCTACACCGGGATGATGGTGGTGGTTTTGAGGCACGTGGGGACAACAGCCTGGCTCAACGAGGTGTTGAAGATGTCTGTAAAGACATCTATGAGCTCCTCAGCACAGTCTCTCAGGACACGATCAGGAATGTTATCAGGACCCGGGGCTTTTCGTGCATTTGTCGTCCTGAGAGCTCTCCTCACGCTGTCTGGGGACAGCGTCAACACCTGGTTGCTGGGAGGTGGTGGGGTCTTCTGTGTCGTGGTGCTGTTGTCTGCCTCAAAGTGAGCAAAGAAGTCGTTCAACTGATTCAGCAGAGACGTGGAGTTGTCACAGGTCTGCGGCGAGGGCTTGTAGTCTGTGATGGTCTGAATCCCCCACCACAGGTTCCTAGTGTCTCTGCTGTCGTTGAAATGGTCAGCAATGTACCTGGAATACTGTCTCTTGGCCACCCTGATGCCTCGTGACAGATTGGCCCTAGCTGTCCTCAGGCCCACCTCGTCCCAGCTCTGAAGGCGGCGTTCCGAGCCCACAGGAGCCTGTGGACTTCCCCTGTCAGCCATGGCTTCTGATTGGCCTGAATGGAGATGGTGCTGGTGACTGTAACGTCGTCCATGCACTTCCTCATGTAGGTAGTGACAGTCTCCGTGTACTCCTGGAGATCTGTGATGTTGCTGTAGGTGGCCACCTGTCTGAACATGTTCCAGTCAGTGGTGGAAAAACAGTCCTGGAGTGCCTCTGAGGACCCCTCTGGCCACACACGTATCTGTTTTGTAGCTGGTTTGGTGACTTTAACCAGCGGCCTGTATTACACTCATTCTTACAACACGATGACATAGTGGCTACAGACTGTATGTGAGGCAGTAGGCACAATAAATCATACAACAGGATAATCAGTTCAGTAATAATCTTTAACATGCCTCTGCGGTAAAAATAGGTGTTTCAGAACTTTTAATGCCTTGATTTTAGACTTTCTCACTTCTGGGACTTATTCTGTACGAGTCTTGTGTTCATCCAATTAAATGCTCTCTAGAACACACAGTATATGATGTGTCCACACGGGTGTGTCTTGCTCTACAGTAGCAGTTCTTTGTGATAAACACGGTTCATCTGTCTGTTTTTGGCTCTGTATCTTCCCACGCAATATTCCCTTCCTCAGCCATTGCTTGGTGGAGAATAAATCACTGATGATCCAGTGCAAAAGAAATGACAGTTTCCCCACTGAGGAGTTCTCAGCTCGCTCAGAACCGCAACAGAGGTGATACCAAAAAGGTACCAGGTACAACTTTTACCTGATGGAAAACCAAAGGTTAAGTTGCGCCACAGTTGTGTGTGTGTGTGTGTGTGTGTGTGTGTGTGTGTGTGTGTGTGTGTGTGTGTCTAAGCAGTGACCTTTGAACTCTGTCAGGTGATCAGGGTGTGAGAGGGAGTACAGAGTATAACATACACACAGATCAGTTATACATATACATATATATACTCACTCACTCACTCACTCACTCACCCAACACACACACACACACACACTTTCTCTTGAAGAGCCTGTGGCATTAGATGTCAGCTTTTGAGAGAGAAAAGAGAAAAGAAATGAAAGAATCTGACACACCTGTTCTTTCTTTATGTCAGGTCTCTCTCTCTCACACACACACACACACACACACACAGGGAGAGGTTTGGAATTTTACAGGGTTTGGCAGAGAGAGAGAGAGAGAGAGAGAGAGGAAAGGGTGGAGGACGAGGTGAGTCTGACAGACTGTGACAGGAAGAACAGATTTATTGACTCGTGACTCAGGCAGGAGAGCAGACAGATACGGACAACATTGACACGTAAACACAGACCGAGAAAAAGACAAGTGAGGACTGTGGAACGGTGGCCGTTTAACACACACACAGACACACACACACCAGGTAACTAACAGCAGACAGAGAGAGAGAGTGTGAATGTGGGTATGTGTGTGCTGTGTGTTAAAGTTTGTGTACAGTATATAGTATAGTGTAGTGTATAGTGTGTATATAGTGTGTGTATAGTGTTTATATAGTGTGTATAGTGTGTGTATAGTGTTTATATAGTGTGTATAGTGTGTGTGTATAGTGTAGTGTGTGTATAGTGTGTGTATAGTACACTCTATGTACACCGGGCCTTATTTTCCAACTTTTAGTGACGTTATGTGTAAGTGTTTGTGTAAAGCACACCAAGATAAAAATGTAAAATTTATAAAAGTTTTGAAAAGGCTGATTTTCTTCCTACTTGCATGTGCATGTGGAGGAATTCCAATCACCTGTAAATTACCAAGAGAGTTCCCGACACAGCTCATTTGCATTTAGAGACACACAGAACGTCATAAAATTTCTAGTGCACAGTCAGCTGTGAGCATGAAACGAGTGATCAGGGTAAAGCCTAACAAACAGAAGTGGAAATTATTTTAATTCCGTGGCAATAAGATTATTTAATATTAGTATCAATACACAGGTGATAATAGAAAATCACGCACGCTAATTGGTCAAGAAATTCGGACTATTTCCCGATAATCACTTCAAGCAACTCGGCAAAATGGCAGCCAATCTTTGTCACTGTAAGTGAGGAAGAATTACAAATTATAAAGAAAATGCTGTTCCTAAAAGCACTAAAGATGCTATGAAGTTTGATCTAAAACTATTCAAAGGTAAGGTGGAACTGTCAAGTCAATTCAGTTTATTTGTGTCACGCTTTTAACAACAGACATTGTCGCAAAGCAGCTTTACAGAAAATTTAAGATTTTAAACATATGAGCTAATTTTATCCCTAATAAATTTATTTATCCCCAATGATCAAGCCTGAGGTGATGGTGGTGAGGAAAAACTCCCTCAGACGACACGAGGAAGAAACCCTGAGAGGAACCAAACTCTAAAGGGAACCCATCCTCATCTGGGTGACAACAGATAGCATGATTATAAATAACTCACTTCTATAACTGCGTCATATAGAGTCACAGAGTACAACTGTGTAACCAGGAAGTTCATTATAGTTTAACAGGAAGTCTGTTTTGTTGAAGTTATCAACTGTTCATTGATGGAGACTTGAGTGTAAAACTGTTCATGACGACTGCAGTCCTAAAGTTATCATGGGGATTTTAGTCCAGAGTCATCACAGCAAAACTGTAAGTGTCCAGAGCGTCTTCTAAATCTGTCTTTAGACTGTTCATATGGGGGCCGTCCTCCACAGGTTTATCTGTTTCAAAACAAAATATTTTATGTGACTCGGCATAGATAAGTGACACAAGTCTGTGTCACACCGTTATTATATTTGCATGCCGCTTTTGAAGTTTGAAATAATTTTTTTAATACGATTTAAAACTTTTTTTTTAATAATCAGCTGTGTATTTATACTAAAACAATTATCCACCTCAGGCTCAGTGAATATCTGTGAATAA
This sequence comes from Neoarius graeffei, assembly GCF_027579695.1. Lineage (NCBI taxonomy): Eukaryota > Metazoa > Chordata > Actinopteri > Siluriformes > Ariidae > Neoarius > Neoarius graeffei. Next base: position 60,625,411 of record NC_083591.1, on the reverse strand, counting down.
TAACCTCGACTTCATCTTGCTTGTTATTCACTGACATTCACATCGCCTTTGGTAAATAATTGTTCAATAAGAAGAAGAAGAAGAAGAAAGCACTAAATCCTCTGTCAGCCGAGGCATTTATTTATGGCTTACAGCTCTGTACACAGGTGTTGATTTTAACCTTTGACTTTAGACCACACTCAGGCCAGCTGCAATCGAAACCAGAGTGTATGTGTAGGGTTAGGTTTACAATAACTGCCCTTTGGATGGGGAAAAAAAGGCTGCCGCTTATCAGTTTAAGTTAAGTTCAGTTTAGTTTAGTTTTTTTTTTTTTCCCATTTCCGGCTGAGAGTACGCCACACACATTCTGGCTGCCGCTTCTCACCAGAGCTTTTTGTTTTTATTTTTCTTATTTTTTCCTTTTGTTTTTCTTTTTTGTGTTTGTGTAGTTTGATGTTTGTTTTTGTTTGAGTGTTTTGTCCACTGGTTGTGGTGTGGCTCTGGACCCAGTTTTGGGTGTCGGTTCCCTCCAGGCCTTGGTTTGCCATGGGTGATGCCTGTGCGCCTTGCTATGGACTGCAATGAGCTTGTTGCTCTTTTAACATCATGGTTGTGCAGTGCTCTGTGTGGCGGTACTTCTGTGCTTGGTGCGGCACTCCGAGTGATGTTGCTCAATGGCATTGCGGTGGCTGTGCAGGTGGCTTGGGACGTACCGACGCTCTGTGTGGTGGTGCTTCTGTGCTTGCTTTGTGGATCCATGGCGTGGTGTTCTGAGTGATGTTGCCTGGCGACGGCGCGGTGGCTGTGCAGGCAATGTGGGATTTATCTTCATGCACCTGGTGGGACTGTGGTTGCTACGCCATTGGAATTACATCCTGACCCTCTTTTGGTGGACTTTTTTTTTCTCCTAATTGTAAAGTGACCTTAGGTGTGAGAAGGGCACTATATACATTGAACTGATTATTATTATTATTATTATTATTATTATTATTATTATTAAGTCTCGAGATGTGATCTTGCACGCTGTTCAATGGTGGTCACTACACCACAGGTCTAGTGTGAATCTTGGATAGTGTGAAAATGTTGAGCAGTAGTGTACTTTGGGCTATTTCCATATTTTATGGAATTTTATGTGGTCATATTTTCTAGTTCTAGTAAGGACTCTTGCTGCTGCATTTTGAACTAACTGGAGCTTGTTTATGCACTTATTGGAACATCCAGACAGTAAGTCATTACAATAATCCAACCTGGAGGGAACGAAAGCATGGACTAGTTTTTCTGCATCATGTAGTGACATTAAATTTCTGATCTTAGCAATATTTCTATGTATAATATTTGTGATTTGAGAGTAGTAGTACAGCCTTTCTGTGTGGAGTTTGCATGTTCTCCCCGTGTCCGCGTGGGTTTCCTCCGGGTGCTCCGGTTTCCCCCACAGTCCAAAGACATGCAGGTTAGGTTAACTGGTGACTCTAAATTGAGCGTAGGTGTGAATGTGAGTGTGAATGGTTGTCTGTGTCTATGTGTCAGCCCTGTGATGACCTGGCGACTTGTCCAGGGTGTACCCCGCCTTTCGCCCGTAGTCAGCTGGGATAGGATCCAGCCCGCTCGCGACCCTGTAGAAGGATAAAACGGCTACAGATAATGAGATGAATGAATGAGAGTAGTTTATAGGAAGTGCAATCATGATACTGTCCAGTTGAGAACATCCACAACCATCCATATGTCCATATCATGTCCCTGTAGGAGCCTCAACAGCAGTGAGTGATGCTTAGGTGAAGGAGACTCATCAGGATCAGACATCAGGAGTAACAGAGAGAGAGAGAGAGAGAGATGTTTTGATCCTGTAGTGGTTTAAGTACACTGTGTGCAGGCAGAGACTCTAGCAAAATGAGCTATAAATAAAATGTTCATTATATTCGTGTGTCTAATTGAAATATATATATATATATATATATATATATATATATATATATATATATATATATATATATATATATAAGCTATTTAACCTTCACAGTGTAATCTGTAAATAAATGTGCACTAATACATGATTTGATGTCAATTAAGAAGACAATTACATTAGTTAGTTTTCTTATTTTCAATTTACACACACACACACACGGGCGGCACGGTGGTGTAGTGGTTAGCACTGTCGCCTCACAGCAAGAAGGTCCTGGGTTCGAGCCCCGTGGCCAGCGAGGGCCTTTCTGTGTGGAGTTTGCATGTTCTCCCCGTGGGTTTCCTCCGGGTGCTCCGGTTTCCCCCACAGTCCAAAGACATGCAGGTTAGGTTAACTGGTGACTCTAAATTGAGCGTAGGTGTGAATGTGAGTGTGAATGGTTGTCTGTGTCTATGTGTCAGCCCTGTGATGACCTGGCGACTTGTCCAGGGTGAACCCCGCCTTTCACCCGTAGTCAGCTGGGATAGGATCCAGCTTGCTGCGACCCTGTAGAACAGGATAAAGCGGCTACAGATAATGAGATGAGACACACACACACACAGGAGCACAAGTAGGATTTAAATGTTTTTCTGAAATTACAGGATTTTCATGAAACTTTCTTGCGTGAATGGTCCTACAAATAATTTCTGAATAAACAAATTTGTATCTCGCTTAATAAATGAGGCCCAGTGTGTTGTGTATACAGTATGTACAGTATGGTATCTACAAAAAGTTTACACACCCCTTTTAAATTTGCAGGTTTTTGTGATGTAAAAAATTAAAACCAAAATCATGTAGTTTTTCCACCTTTAATATGATAAAACAACCAACACAATTCAGGTGAAAAACAAATTGACATGTTTTAGGGGAAAAAATGCACATTGATCTGGTTGCAAAAGTCTACACACCCCTTAACTAATACTTTATTAAAGTTTATTTTGCCTGTAATACAGCACTCAGTGTTTTTGAGTCTGTCAAATTAGCACATCTTAATTTACCTACTTTATTGCACTCTTCCTGGCAAAAATGTTCCAGATGTTCCAGAGCACAGCACTCTCCAATTCATCCCACTCAATAAGATTTAGATCTCTGCTATAACTAGACCATTCCAAAATGTTGATCTTCTTCTGAAGTCATTGAATTAGATTTGTGCTTTGTGTCATCATTGTGCTGGAAGGAGAAACGTTCCTTCATTTTCAACTTTCTGACTATTTTGTGCCAAAATAGAGTGATATTTGGAGCTATCCATGATTCCCTCTATCTTAATTAGCATCCCAGTCCCAGCTGAAAAGAAGCAGCTCCACTGCATGATACTGCCTCCACTATCCCTATTATCCCTAATGATCAATCCTGAGGTGGCGGTGGTGAGGAAAAACTCGCTGAGGAAGAAACCTTGAGAGGAACCAGACTCGAAAGGGAATCCATCCTCATCTGGGTGACACTCAATAGGGTTATCATAATTAACTCATTTCTATAACTGTGTGCTATATGCTACATTTGTGTAACCAGGAAATTCATTATATGGTAGTTTTAATATGAAGTCGATTTTGTTGAAGTTATCAATTGTTCACTGATGGAGACTTCTGTGCAATTGCAGTCCAAAGCCATCTTCATGGTTTCTAAGTGCATCTTTAGGCTGTTCTTATGGGGCCATCCTCAGCAGGAGTGAAGTGATGAGAACTCCAACAAGAAGTAGGGCATCAGGATGGATCAGGCAGGTCTGGAGAGCAGAAGCAGACACATTTTGCCACATGGTTTGGTGTGATTTAGGCAAGATTGGATTTTTTGGGGAGGAAGGGCTTCTGTCTATCCACCCTATCTCATTACCCAGATGTGAAGAAGGAGAGATTGTTGTCATATGCAGGGAGTGACCAGTACACAACAGATATTCCTGTAGCTCCTTTAATGTTGCTGTAGGTCTCTCAGCAGCCTCTCTGATAAGTTTTCTTCTTGTTCTTTCATCTATTTCGGAGGGACATCCTGTTTGTTTGGGGTTTTTTTGGCCCCTTAAAAAAACTCAAACATTAACATTTTTTTACTTAGATATTGTGGGTTTCCTGCAGGTTTCCAGTTTCTTCCAACAATCCAAAGACATGGGGATTTGATCAATTGGCTCCTCTAAACCCCCAGAGGTGTGAGTGTGATGGTTGTCGGTCTCTGTGTAGTTCTGTGATAAATTTAGTGACCCGCCCAGGGTGAACCCTTCCCATGAAGTCAGCTGGAATTGGCTCCAGCTTTCCTCACAAGTCTGATGGATAAGCAGAATAGATAATGGATGGATGGATGGATGGATGGATGATGGTTGTTGTTTGGTGGAAAAAGATCTGACATGATTTATCTTGGTTTCATGTTTTACATTAAAAAATCCTGAAAATTTAACAGGGGGTGTGTAAACTTTTTATATAAACTGTGTATGTATAGTCTGCGTATAGTATGTACAATGTACAGTCTGCATAGTATGGTTATAGTATACAGACCCAGTCAAAAGTTTGAACACCCCTTCTAATTCAGTGTTTTTTCTTTATTTTTATTCATTAAAAGACACTTTATACAACCCCGATTCCAAAAAAGTTGGGACAAAGTACAAATTGTAAATAAAAATGGAATGCAATGATGTGGAAGTTTCAAAATTCCATATTTTATTCAGAATAGAACATAGATGACATATCAAATGTTTAAACTGAGAAAATGTATCATTTAAAGAGAAAAATTAGGTGATTTTAAATTTCATGACAACAACACATCTCAAAAAAGTTGGGACAAGGCCATGTTTCCCACTGTGAGACATCCCCTTTTCTCTTTACAACAGTCTGTAAACGTCTGGGGACTGAGGAGACAAGTTGCTCAAGTTTAGGGATAGGAATGTTAACCCATTCTTGTCTAATGTAGGATTCTAGTTGCTCAACTGTCTTAGGTCTTTTTTGTCGTATCTTCCGTTTTATGATGCGCCAAATGTTTTCTATGGGTGAAAGATCTGGACTGCAGGCTGGCCAGTTCAGTACCCGGACCCTTCTTCTACACAGCCATGATGCTGTAATTGATGCAGTATGTGGTTTGGCATTGTCATGTTGGAAAATGCAAGGTCTTCCCTGAAAGAGACGTCGTCTGGATGGGAGCATATGTTGCTCTAGAACCTGGATAGACCTTTCAGCATTGATGGTGTCTTTCCAGATGTGTAAGCTGCCCATGCCACACGCACTAATGCAACCCCATACCATCAGAGATGCAGGCTTCTGAACTGAGCGCTGATAACAACTCGGGTCATCCTTCTCCTCTTTAGTCCGAATGACACGGCGTCCCTGATTTCCATAAAGAACTTCAAATTTTGATTCGTCTGACCACAGAACAGTTTTCCACTTTGCCACAGTCCATTTTAAATGAGCCTTGGCCCAGAGAAGACGTCTGCGCTTCTGGATCATGTTTAGATACGGCTTCTTCTTTGAACTATAGAGTTTTAGCTGGCAACGGCGGATGGCACGGTGAATTGTGTTCACAGATAATGTTCTCTGGAAATATTCCTGAGCCCATTTTGTGATTTCCAATACAGAAGCATGCCTGTATGTGATGCAGTGCCGTCTAAGGGCCCGAAGATCACGGGCACCCAGTATGGTTTTCCGGCCTTGACCCTTACGCACAGAGATTCTTCCAGATTCTCTGAATCTTTTGATGATATTATGCACTGTAGATGATGATATGTTCAAACTCTTTGCAATTTTACACTGTCGAACTCCTTTCTGATATTGCTCCACTATTTGTCGGTGCAGAATTAGGGGGATTGGTGATCCTCTTCCCATCTTTACTTCTGAGAGCCGCTGCCACTCCAAGATGCTATTTTTATACCCAGTCATGTTAATGACCTATTGCCAATTGACCTAATGAGTTGCAATTTGGTCCTCCAGCTGTTCCTTTTTTGTACCTTTAACTTTTCCAGCCTCTTATTGCCCCTGTCCCAACTTTTTTGAGATGTGTTGCTGTCATGAAATTTCAAATGAGCCAATATTTGGCATGAAATTTCAAAATGTCTCACTTTCGACATTTGATATGTTGTCTATGTTCTATTGTGAATACAGTATCAGTTTTTGAGATTTGTAAATTATTGCATTCCGTTTTTATTTACAATTTGTACTTTGTCCCAACTTTTTTGGAATCGGGGTTGTATTTTGAAATAATAATGTGAAATAGGGCTGTTTACTGTATATTTATTATTTACTGCTTACTGTTTGATCTCAAATGCATTAAGAAGGTAAGAAACTCATCCATTAATGACCTTTTGATGAGACACAGCTGTTAATTGAAAAGTATTCCAGGTGACTCCCTCATGAAGCTGGTTAAGGTGGTGTTTACATTAGACCGTATCTGTCTCATTTTCGTCTAAGATGCACTGTCCATTCACATTAAAACGCCGGAAAACGACTCCACAGGCGGAACAGTTTGAATCCGCCAGGGCCCACGTATTCAACCCAGTTCATATCTGATCCGGTGCTGTGTAAACATTGAGGAACGAGGATACGCTGTGCTGAGCTCTAGCTGACGTCGTCATTGGACAACATCACTGTGACATCCACCTTCCTGATTCGCTGGCGTTGGTCATGCCACGTTGGTCATGTGACGCGACTGCTGAAAAATGGCGCGGACTTCATTAAAGAGTATAAAAGTATGAATATAATGCTTTGCTTTGTCATTCTTAATGTTGTTGATGGTAAGATGCAAATACTGCCCATTGTGTAGCTATGATTGTCTTTAGGCTTGCCATCCTTCCGCTTGCAAGTGATGAGTGACTTGCGCATGCCCGATATGCACTGAGATCACACACACAGCGGCTCAGTCCCGAATCACTGCTCGTGCGCTTCACTCGCGCGCTCTGTGAGCTGCGCAGGGCCGGAGTGCGCACCCTCCAGAGGGCACTCGCTGTTCAGGGCGGAGTGATTTGGAGCGCAGGATGCCTGCGGAGCCGAGCCACTGAGGAGGAAGTGCTGAGTCGCACTACACATTTCAACTTACGTGCCGTCTAATTAGTCATGTGATTAGCATATCCGTGTATTGGCGTTGCTGTGTGCACACAAATCGTTTTAAAAACGTTACTCTGATGATCCGCTGATACGGTCTAATGTAAACCCCACCTAAGAGAATGGCAGTAGTGTACAAAGAGTCATCAAGGGAAACGCTGGACACGCTGAAGAATTTCAAATATCAAATAGATTTGGTTTTTTAACACTTTTTTGTTTACCACATAATTCTGTATATGTTCCAGATAATATTTCAGAGTTTTGATGTCTTCAGTTTTGTTCTACAGACTGTAGAGAGTACAACCCCAAATCAGAAAAAGTTGGGATGGTGTGGAAAATGCAAATAAAAAAGAAAATGGTGATTTCTAAATGTACTTTGTGTAAATTGTGTAAAATTTGTGACTTGTATCTCATTGCAGACAGAATGAACCCGAGATATTTCATGTTTTGTTGGTCAACTTCATTTCATTAGTTAATATACATCCATTCCTGCATTTCAGACCTGCAACACATTCCAAAAAAAGTTTAGGGTGAGTAATGAGGTAAAACAATTAAATAATGAGGTGATGACAAGAGGTGACTATAATCATGATTTGATACAAAATCAGTGTCCAGGAAAGGCCGAGTCTTTGAGGAGTAAAGATGGGCAGAGGATCTCCAGTTTATCAACAAATCCATGAGAAAATTATTGAAATGTTTAAAAACATCTTTTCCAGGGAGATTTCAACAAGATGACACAAAACCACATTCTGCTCACATTACAAAGGCGTGGCTGTGGGAGAAAAGGGCGTGTCCACTCTGTCCCCAATAGAGAATGTGTGGAGAATTTAGAAATGATAACAGTGACGACCCCGAACTGTTCCACACCTTAAGACCTGTTTACAGGAAGAACGGGACAAAAATAACACCTGAAACACTTCATCACTTGGAGTCTTCAGTCCATAAGCAGCTTTTACGTGTTGGGAGAAGGAACGGGAACATTATAAAGTGGGAAAGGCTTTAGTGTCACAACTTTATTTGAAATGTGTTGCAAGAATCAGAGTTGAAATAAGTGTTTATTTTTGAAAAAAACTCCCAATAAACTTCATGAAGTAAAACATCAGATAATGTGCTGTTGGATTGATTTGAGTGAAATACAGGTCAAGGATTATTTACACATCACTGTTTTCAGTTTTAATTTCAATTTCAACTCAACAGACCGTACCAACTTCTTCTGGTTTGGGGTTGTAGTCAAAATTCAGAAAAACCAATGAATGAGTAGATGTGTCCCAAACCTTTAACTGGTACTCTGTGTGTGTGTGTGTGTGTGTGTGTGTGTGTGTGTGTGTGTGTGTGTGTGTGTGTGTGTGTGTGTGTCAGATGGAGTTTCTGGCATTCAGATCTGAGAGCCACTGATGCCCTCAGGGTTAGAGGGCAGTACCATGGCAATTGCAGCCCTGTTCCGGGGCAAGTGGAGTCAGAAGGGTCATCTCTTCAGTTCCAAAGCCCCTCCTACAGCCCCCCTTCCTCATCACCAGGGTGAGGATGATGATGATGAAGAGCAGGTGAACATGCAAGCACCAATCAGACGCAATTCTCGTTTTTACAGTTCCATGAGGAAGAAAAAACATGCCCAAGGCCACACCCAGGATCAAAACAGTGAGAGTAAGCGAAAGTTTACAGGAATATTATTATTATACTATCAATACTGTTACTTTACTACTTTCTCTGTGGTTATTTATACAATGTTTCTTCTTCAGTTCTTGTTTATTGTTCAGATTCCATTCACTCGGTATAATCACACATTTATTATAATCTCACACTCACTATAATCACACACTCAATCACACAGTCATTATAATCTCACACTTGCTATAATCACACACTCATTATAATCACACACTCATTATAATCACACAGGCATTATAATCTCACATTCGCTATAATCTCACACTCGCTATAATCTCACACTTGCTATAATCATACACTCATTATAATCTCACACTCATTATAATCTCACACTCATGATAATCTCACATTCGCTGTAATCACACACTCATTATAATCTCACACTCACAACAATCTCACACTCACTATAATCACACAGTCATTATAATCACACACTCGCTATAATCACACACTCATTATAATCACACAGGCATTATAATCGCACACCCGCAGTAATCACACACTCATTATAATATCACACTCACAACAATCTCACACTCCCTATAATCTCACACTCGCTACAATCAAACACTCGCGACAATTACACATGCATTATACTCACACACTCACTATAATCACACTCGCTATAATCTCACACTTGCTACAATCAAACACTCGCTACAATCACACATTAATTATAATCACACGCTCGCTATAATCTCACACTTGCTATAATCTCACACTCACTATAATCTCACACTTGTTATAGTCACACACTCATCATAATCTCACACTCACTATAATCCCACACTCGCTATAATCTCAAACATGCGATAATCTCACACTCACTATAATCACACATCCTTTAATCTCGCACACGCTACAATCACACACTCACTATAATCTCACACTCGCTATAATCACACATTCGCTATAATCTCAAACTCGCTATAATCTCACACTGATGATAATCTCACACTCACTACAATCTCACACTCACTGTAATCTAACACTCACTATAATCACACACTCATAATTTCAAACTCGCTATAATCTCACACTCACTATAATCTCACACTCATTATAATCTCACACTCATTATAATCTCACACTCACTATAATCTCACACTCATTATAATCTCACACTCATTATAATCTCACACTCATTATAATCTCACACTGGCTATAATCATACACTCATTATAATTGCACACTCACTATAATCTCACACTTGCTATATTCTCACACTCACTATAATCACACACTCATAATCACAAACTCATTATATTCTCACACTCGCTATAATCACACACTCACTATAATCTCACACTTGCTATAATCACACACTCACTATAATCTCACACTCGCTATAATCACACACTCATAATCACAAACTCATTATAATCTCAAACTCGCTATAATCACACACTCATTATAAACACACAGGCATTATAATCTCACATTCACTATAATCTCACTCACGATAATCACACACTCATTATAATCACACATTCATTATAATCACACAGCCATTATAATCTCACATTCGCTATAATCTCACACTTGCTATAATCTCACACTCATTATAATCTCACACTCATTATAATCTCACACTGGCTATAATCACACACTCATTATAATTGCACACTCACTATAATCTCACACTTGCTATATTCTCACACTCGCTATAATCACACACTCATTATAATCTCACACTCGCTATAAACACACACTCATAATAATCACACAGGCATTATAATCTCACATTCGCTATAATCTCACATTCACTATAATCTCACACTCGCTATAATCACACATTCATTATAATCACATAGGCATTATAATCTCACATTCGCTATAATCACACACTCATTATAATCTCACACTCGCTATAATCTCACACTTGCTATAATCACACTCATTATAATCTCACATTCGCTGTAATCACACACTCATTATAATCTCACACTTGCTATAATCACACACTCATTATAATCTCACACTCATTATAATCTCACACTTGCTATAATCACACTCATTATAATCTCACATTCACTGTAATCACACACTCATTATAATCTCACACTTGCTATAATCACACTCATTATAATCTCACATTCACTACAATCTCACACTCACGATAATCACGCACTCATTATAATCACACATTCATTATAATCACACAGCCATTATAATCTCACATTCGCTATAATCTCACACTTGCTATAATCACACATTCATTATAATCTCACACTCATTATAATCTTACACTCATTATAATCACACACTCATTATAATCTCACACTCGCTATAATCACACACTCATTATAATCTCACACTCGCTATAATAACACACTCACTATAATCTCACACTCGCTATAATCACACACTCAGAATCACAAACTCATTATAATCTCACACTTGCTATAATCACACACTCATTATAATCTCACACTCGCTATAATAACACACTCACTATAATCTCAAACTCACTATAATCACACACTCATTATAATCTCAAACTCGCTATAATCTCACACTCGCTATAATAACACACTCACTATAATCTCAAACTCGCTATAATCTCACACTCGCTATAATAACACACTCACTATAATCTCAAACTCGCTATAATCTCACACTCACTATAATCTCACACTCATTATAATCTCAAACTCGCTATAATCTCACACTCGCTATAATAACACACTCACTATAATCTCAAACTCGCTATAATCTCACACTCGCTATAATAACACACTCACTATAATCTCAAACTCGCTATAATCTCACACTCACTATAATCTCACACTCACTATAATCTCAAACTCGCTATAATCTCACACTCACTATAATCACACACTCATTTTAATCTCAAACTCGCTATAATCTCACACTCGCTATAATAACACACTCACTATAATCTCAAACTCGCTATAATCTCACACTCGCTATAATAACACACTCACTGTAATCTCAAACTCGCTATAATAACACAGTCACTATAATCTCAAACTTGCTATAATATCACACTCGCTATAATAACACACTCACTATAATCTCAAACTCACTATAATCTCACACTCACTATAATCTCAAACTCATTATAATCTCAAACTCGCTATAATCTCACACTCGCTATAATAACACACTATAATCTCAAACTCACTATAATCTCACACTCGCTATAATAACACACTCACTATAATCTCAAACTCGCTATAATCTCACACTCACTATAATAACACACTCACTATAATCTCAAACTCGCTATAATAACACAGTCACTATAATCTCAAACTTGTTATAATATCACACTCGCTATAATCTCAAACTCGCTATAATCTCACACTCACTATAATCTCAAACTCATTATAATCACACACTCGCTATAATCTCACACTCACTATAATCTCACACTCGCTATAATAACACACTCACTATAATCTCAAACTCGCTATAATCTCACACTCACTATAATCTCAAACTCATTATAATCACACACTCGCTATAATCACACACTCACTATAATATCACACTCGCTATAATAACATACTCACTATAATCTCAAACTCGCTATAATCACACTCACTATAATCTCAAACTCATTATAATAACACACTCGCTATAATCTCACACTCACTATAATCTCACACTCACTATAATCTCACACTCACTATAATCTCAAACTCGCTATAATAACACACTCACTATAATCTCAAACTCGCTATAATCTCACACTCGCTATAATCTCAAACTCGCTATAATCACACTCACTATAATCTCAAACTCATTATAATAACACACTCGCTATAATCTCACACTCACTATAATCTCACACTCACTATAATCTCACACTCACTATAATCTCAAACTCGCTATAATAACACACTCACTATAATCTCAAACTCGCTATAATCTCACACTCGCTATAATCTCAAACTCGCTATAATCTCACACTCACTATAATCTCAAACTCGCTATAATCTCACACTCACTATAATCTCAAACTTGCTATAATCTCACACTCGCTATAATCTCAAACTTGCTATAATCTCACACTCGCTATAATCTCAAACTCGCTATAATCTCACACTCGCTATAATCTCAAACTCGCTATAATCTCACACTCACTATAATCTCAAACTCATTATAGTGTCACATTCATTATAATCACACACTCGCGATAATCACACACTTGAACTTTATTCATGTGGAATGAACTGACATAGTGAGGAACACATGGAATGTAAATAAATATCCATTTATTAAACATTAGCTGAGACTGATATGTTCACTGCTAAATCACTTAGCTGATTAACTAGTTACTGAATCACTAATATAAAACAATTCCATGAAAATACTGTATAATTCTGTGCTCTTTACTTTCCCTCAACAACAAAACTCTCTCTTAAGTTTAGTTTCTGCAGCGCTTTTATTTTTTTAAAAATAACAGAATATTTAATTTAATAATTTCTACCAGTAGATCAGTACTCTGTCTTTTGAATCGACTCTCTCTCTCTCTCTCACACACACACACACATCATTCTGTTTTCCCTTCTATAAAACTTGAAACAGTCCAGACCAGATGAACAAGTTTAATTGTTTTATGTTTGACTGGCATATATGTGTGTGTGTGTGTGTGTGTGTGTGTGTGTGTGTGTGTGTGTGTGTGTGTGTGTGCGTGTGTTTTCTCTTCAATTGTTTTCTGCATGTGTTATTAGTAATGCCAGGTAGTTAACACCCATCACACCCAGGTTTGTTTTTTTTGTCACATTGAAAACTGAAATCTGTGTGAAGGACATTTGTTTCTCTCATTCGTGACAAACTGTAAAACTCTAATCTTCTGTTGTGATTTATGAAATTATTGCATCATATTCAGATATTTATAACCACAAAGGAGCCTGTGTATTAATCACATTCACAACAGAATTTATTTATGTGACACGTACACGCACATTTTCAAATGTGTCCAAAATCAGGGCCTTTAGGTGACTGGGACTCTCTCAGCTAGCAAGGGGAATGAGAACACTGGCAGCATGCTTTCACCAGAATGATCTGGAACTTTTTTATTTATATTTTATTTTAGTGAATTGATTTTTAGCCCTTTGTTTAGTACACTAAATTGTAGTGGAAAAACACACACAAAAGGGACACACACTGCTTCCATTGTTTGATTGTTCACGGTCAAGTTCACAATCATGTCTACCTCTGAGTGTCAGCACACAATCACAGGTTCACCAGACAGAGCTTTGTCCTGTCCTCTGTGTGTGTGTGTGTGTGTGGGGGGGGGGGGGGGGTTGTTCTGTCAACTTTGGACTTAAATCTCAAATCAGCTAAAAAGATCTCATAAAACATGTGGCAGATCACACACACGCACGCACGCATACGCCCACACACACACACACACACACACACACGCAGTCTATAGGAGAATATGAATAAATTTAGTTCCTTGTTCAAGTAAATCATCCATAAAGTGAAAAAACAGTTAATCAGTAATAAAATATTCTTTATCATTTTCAGTTTATTTGAAACTTTCTCACTGACAGAACGTTAAATTCAGGCGCGTCAGTCGTCCCCCAGTGTGCTAAAGGTTCTACCTTTTCAAGACATGTTCATGCGGAGCCTGCTAGGAACCCTGTGTTCTCCATGGAACCTTTAAGGATTCCGCAAGAAGGATGAATGAAAAACCCTTGATAGTTCTCGATGAAGTGTTTGTTCCGAGCGTGTTAAAGCTGTGTATCGTTGTGCTCTAGTTTCTCTTTTCCTCTGTCTATAAATATCTCTCTTCTTCTCTCTTTCTCTTTCTATCTGTCTGTCTAAATATCTCACATGTTTTTCTCACTCTCTCTTTCTGTCTGTCTCTCAGTCCCACTTCCTTATATAATCACACCCACCTGAAGGACGTTACACAACATCTCACTGTTAAGGGCTGAGAGAACCCAGAAAAATGGAGTGTCTCCTGCCTATAGCACTTTATCTCCATATCTACAATTATCCAAACCCCTAGCACCCTGTCCCCTCATCTGTGAGTCTCTTTGGCACTGTGTCCCCTCATCTGTGAGTCCCCTTGTTTCTGTGCCCCCTTGTCTGTGAGTCCCCTTGTCTCTGTGTCCCCTCATCTGTGAGTCCCCTTGGCAGTGTGCCCCCTCGTCTGAGAGTCCCCTTGTCTCTGAGTCTCCTTGTCTCTGTGTCCGCTTGGATCTGTGTCCTCTCATTTCTGAGTCCTCTTGTCTGTGAGTCCCCTCATCTCTGAGCCCCCTTGTCTCTGTGTCCCCTCGTCTGTGAGTCTCCTTGACACTGTGTCCCCTCGTCTGTGAGTCCCATCGTCTGTGAGTCCCCTCATCTGTGAGTTCCCTCGTCTCTGTGTCCCCTCATCTCTGTGTCCCCTTGTCTGTAAGTCCCATCGTCTGTGTGTCCCCTTGTCACTGAGTCCCCTCATCTCTGTGTCCCCTTGTCTCTGAGTCCCCTTGGCTGTGTCCCCTTGTTTGTGAGTCCCCTTGTCTGTAAGTCCCCTTGGCTGTGTCCCCTTGTTTGTGAGTCCCCTCGTCTCTGTGTCCCCTCGTCTGTGAGTCCCCTTGTCTGTGAGTCCCCTTGTCTCTGTGTACCCTTGCCTCTGAGTCCCCTCATCTCTGTGAGTCCCCTTGTCTCTGTGTCCCCTCGTCCTTGAGCCTTGTTGTCTGTGAGTCCCCTTGTCTCTGAGTCCCCTTGTCTGGGAGCCCCCTTGTCTCTGAGTCCCCTCATCTCTGAGTCCACTTGTCTGTGAGCCCCCGTGTCTCTGAGTCCCCTTGGCTCTGACTCCCCTTTTCTGTGAGTCCCCTCATCTCTGTGTTCCCTCATCTCTGAGTCCCCTTGTCTGTGAGTCCCCTTATTCTATCAGTTTTACATCCTAATGTTATTTTACTTTCTCTTTACATTTAGCTCTGTCTCATTTCCTGGTTCAGCACTAACCACTCCCATTTCTCGACAGGCCCCACCCACTCGCCCAGAGCACCACGTGACTCCAGCAGGACCAGAGCTGCAATCAGAGCTCCACTAACACACACACAACGGTGAGCAAACTGAGTGTGTGGTTTTTAAAGACATTGCACAGTATATCTACCTCTATGTTTGCACATTGTTTGTTTGCCTTTTTTTTAAATGTTATCTTCATTTTTCACTCTACCTTTATATTTTGCATTCCATATGCACTTTATATTTTATATTTCATATTTTATATATATATATTTCTTTTTATATTGGTAAGCGTAGTTTGGTCAGGCAGTTGCAAAATAAGAATTTCATTACCCAATAATAAACCGCTGTGTCTGTTATTGTGTATATGACAAATAAAAATCTTGAATCTTCTTGAATCTTGAGGCAGACAGGGAGAGACACAGGAACAGGGAGAGAAAAAGACAGCTGCTGCCCCCTAATGGAACAAGAGAGAATTACACACATACAACACCCACACACACACATTGAAATGAATGTCAGCTTGCATAATCACTGTGTGTTTGTGTTTATTTTTTATTCAGCCCTCCATCGCCTCCACATTATGGAGAAGCGTTGCCAGGCAACAAGTGCACTAGAGAAGGCGGAGCTTCCTCTCTGTTGCCGTTAGAGACTGGAGATTGGCGGCTCAGAGGAGAGATGGAGGAGCTGAGCACACACATGAGCCAAGCCTGCAGCATGCAGGACAATGATCCATACACACACACTCACCGCATGGTCAGCACACACAACAACACACACAGGTAAGTGTGTGTGTGTGTGTGTGTGTGTGTGTGTGTGTGTGTGTGTGTGTTTAATGAGAATAATGAGAAGTTTTTGATTGTTGGTCAGGATGGTGACAAGTGGAGAGACAGCGCGGGAGAACTTCAGTCACAGTTTAAACATAGTGAAGAATATTGGTGAGTGGATACACACACACACACACACACACACACAAGCTCGGCTATCTGTGTGAATGTATTAATTGAATTAGCATGTGATTACAAAGTGACTGGCGAATACTTAAGCATTTCTGAATGAGAATGTGTGTGTGTGTGTGTTTACAGTCAATGTTAATTTTCTCACAAAAATGTGTTCTAATTTCTCTCTCTCTCTCTCTCTCTCTCTCTCTCTCTGTCTCAGTCCCACTTCCTTATATAATCACACCCACCTGAAGGACGTTACACAACATCTCACTGTGTGCAATGTCACCTTTGGAGTGACCAAACACACACACACACACACACACACACACACACTCTCTCTCTCTCTCTGCAGTATTATTATCAGTAATAGCAGTGTGTGTTAGCAGTGTGTGTGTGACTACTGTACGAGTCTCAACATGTTTACAGTAGAAACTCAGTGGGGTCCAAACTCCAGTTTTGTGTTTTTGTGATGTTCCTCTGTGTCACTCAGTGATTTATTACAGTGACGTCACTGAGACGATGTCCAACTGCTGCTGAAGCCTTTTCACCTTCAACACCACCATCAGCTGATCTTTCTCACTGACGCTAATAAACAGGTTACAGTCACTACATGCCATGTGTTATTGTGTGTGTGTGTTTAGCGTTCCTGTATCAGGAGTATCGGGACTCTTCAGAACAGCAAGAAATTGAACAGAGGAGGCAGAGAGATGCCCTTCCTGAGAGAGGCCTGGAGGCAGGGCCAGGGGTCACCACAGGGTTGGGGGTTACAGGGGGTTCAGGGGTCACAGCCCCTGCACTTCAGCTGCAGCTGCGTAACTCATCTCGCTCTCTGACTTTATGGCAGAATCTTGAGGCCGTGCAGGAGAGTGGACTTTTACACACACTCCCTCAAAGAGAGGTCATACTGCAGGAGGTATACACACACACACACACACACACCTGCACACGCACGCACACACACACACACACACACACACACACCTGCACACGCACGCACACACACACACACCTGCACACGCACGCACACACACACACACCTGCACACGCACGCACACACACACACACCTGCACACGCACGCACACACACACACACACCTGCACACGCACGCACACACACACACACACCTGCACACGCACGCACACACACCTGCGCACGCACACACACACACCTGCACACGCACGCACACACACACACACACCTGCACACGCACGCACACACACACACACACCTGCACACGCACGCACACACACCTGCGCACGCACACACACACACCTGCACACGCACGCACACACACACACACACACCTGTGCATGCACAAACGCACAACTGCGCACGCACACAAACACGCACACCCGTGCACATACACACATACATACGCACGCATGCATGGGTGGACACACACACACACACAACAGTGTTTATTATAGAACATTTAAAACAAAGTAAAAACTTGTATTTTATTTTGCACTCTCTCTCTCTCTCTCTCTCTCTCTATCTCTGTCTCTCCCTGTCTGTCTCTCTGTCTCTTCCTGTCTCTCTCTCTCTCCATCTCTCTCTCTCTGTAGGCAATGTTTGAGTTGGTGACATCTGAAGCATCGTATTATAAAAGTCTGGAGCTTTTGGAATCTCATTTCCTCCAGAACCCACTGCTCATTAACACACTCAGCCAATCAGACATGCACTTCCTGTTCTCCAACATTGCTGATGTCATGAAGGCGAGCGAGAGGTGTGTGTGTGTGTGTGTGTGTGTGTGTGTGTCCTTGTACTTGCTGCATATTGAACACCAAAAAGGGTTTTGTAAAATACAGTTCAGACTTATTTGTGGAAGTGAGAACATTTTGGCATTTTTAGATGTTACATAAACATATTTCTCCTTCCAGAAACCTTCACCACATCAACAATTCCACACATCTTTAATCAGTTTATTATCAGTGGAACGTACACTGTATGAGTCTCTGTGAATAAGTTGTTACTATAGGAACGATAAGGTATTAGAATGAGAGCATTAATATAAACCTACACTATTGTCAGAGCTGCTGTTAGAGAGAATTAATCAATACCTTCTGACCAATCAGAGTCCAGAACTCAGCAGCAGCATGTGGTTCCAGCTACATTAAATTATGTGTATTATATTTATCCTGTTATTATTCCATTGTAGTTTGTTTATTACAGCCATGTGTTCAAGCTCCTGATGGACTGAATGTTTATTTCATGCCATGCGTTTTTTCAGGTTCCTGATGGATCTGGAGCACCGGATCGAGGAGTCGCTGCTGATCTCTGATGTGTGTGACATCGTGCATCATCACGCTATTCACCATTTTGATGTCTTCATCAGTTATGTCATCAACCAGGTTTATCAGGAGAAGAACTACAGACGCATCCTGTGAGTGTGTGTGTGTGTGTATGGATGGGTGTTTCCATATATAGCAGAATGTACTGTAATACAACCATGTGTGCTTATTTAACCATTTAACGATGTGTGTGTGTGTGTGTGTGTGTGCGCGCGTGTGTGTGTTATAGGCAGGAGAAACCAGCCTTCAGGGAGAACATGGCCATTCTGGAGAATCAGCCGAAAGTCAGAGGTCTGTCTTTCACCTCGTTCCTGATTCTCCCCTTCCAGCGAATCACACGACTCAAACTGCTGGTGCAGGTAACAATCAGCCAATTAGAACACTTAAAATACAGACTAAAATCCTGAGTCAATCAGCCAGCGAAATACTAAATACTAGCACCAATCAGCCAGTCAGATTTAGGTTCAAACATAACGAGTGTGTGTGTGTGTGTGTGTGTTCTAGAACATTCTGAAGAAGGTGGAGGAGAATTCAGAGAGAGAAAGGAACGCTATAAAGGCTCATCAGGAGCTTGAGAGGGTGAGTGTGTGTGTGTGTGTGTGTGTGTACACTACTGAGGACCAACTGTCCCCACAAGGACAGTAAAGTCTGACAATTTCGACCTCGTGGGGACATTTGGATGGTCCCACAAGGAAATTGCTGCTGTTGTGTTTTTTAAACAAAAATGCCTGCGACTCTGTAGGACAGGATAAGCGGCTACAGATAATGGATGGATGGATAGATATGGACCGACTGAACGAACGAACGAAATGTTTCCTTTTCATTCCTGAGGTTAAAGTTGGGGTTGGGTTTAGGTTCAAGCACAGCATTAATGAACTGCAGTAATGATGTCAGTGGAAGGTCCTCACAAGGATAGTGAGACAAACGTGTGTGAACAATGCCATGTTTGTTCCCATCATTTCTATGGTAACTGCCTGCCAAATTTGCATAATTATTACTCAGCATGAATCTTTACATTTTGTTTTAGGATTTAGGAGTTTAGGATCATTGTGTCATGTTAGCTTTTTAAAGGTGTAGTGTTCAGGGGGTGACACAGGGGTGTAGTGGTTAGTGCTGTTGCCTCACAGCAAGAAGGTCCGGGTTCGAGCCCCGTGGCTGATGGGGGCCTTTCTGTGTGGAGTTTGCATGTTCTCCCCGTGTCCCCGTGGGTTTCTTCCGGGTGCTCCGGTTTCCCCCACAGTCCAAAGACATGCAGGTTAGGTTAACTGGTGACTCTAAATTAACCATAGGTGTGAGTGTGAATGGTTGTGAAGAGAAAACCTCTGTAATAATCCAGTAAAAGGCAATGGGAAGCCACTACTATAATGTTCCCTGGAGACTTTAATGGCTGAAGCAATTAGAGCGGCCACGTCACTGTAGTGATACACCAAAATGGATGGATGGAGTGTGTAGGATTTATGGCTTTGGGTGTCGCACTCGCTATGTTTTTGTGTGTGTGTGTTTCAGATTGTGAAGGAGTGTAATGAAGGTGTGAAGAAGATGAGCCGCACTGAGGAGCTGATCAGCATCGAGAAAACTCTGGAGTTCAAATCAAAGGTAAATAAACACATAAACGTTAATATTAATATAAACCTTAAAGCAGATACGCAGAGCCTTTACTTTTAAATAAATTTCTGAGTGGATAGTATCTCCATCCTTGACTCTTGTATGCTGCACAAATGGGAATTTAAAAAAATATATTTTGAGAGTTAAAATCGACCGCAAAGTTGTGATTGGCGCCGCCCCGCTGAGCCAGCCAGCCCTGAGTGCGTGACGTCACAGCGGGAACCGGTTTTAAGGCCGAGGCCTTTTACAGCTATAGACCAAAGTCATATAAATAAAAATTTATAGTGAAAGTAAGAAATAGCGTTACCGACTTGCTCAACTAAGACTGATTTGACTTCATTGATTGTGGGTTGACTCTCATTAAAACAGGATGGGTGCTATAACTTATGCAACATACATATACATGCATGCATTTTCACTGATAAAACGTAAAAGGCTAATTAAATAATCAGACGAACTGAATCACATTCTGAAGCAAATTAAATAATCTTATACCGCTAACTTAAACACACAATACAGGTTACATGGATTAATCTAAATGCAGGGAAACAACGTGCTGTTGTTGTTTTTTATCCAAATGAGAGTCGGCGCTTACCCGTCTGTGTTCTCGCTTCTTGAAGGCCGATCTTGTGGCCGATTGTTTTGAAACAATCTGACTTTCAGTTGTTCATTCAGTTCTCCGTTCGTTCACTTCTTCCATGTCAGGGAGAGATGGTGGCAATATCCAGTTTAGAAATCAGACGGCTGCTCCACTCATTCACTTTTCTTCATACTGAGTACTCCGCCATTACTGCTCAGCTCAGGCAATTACTAAAACCCGGGACGGAATGAAACGTCACCGGTTTTAGCAACAACCGCAGGTAGGTCATTGCCCGAGCGATATGTCCCGTCCCGTTCCGTCCCGGGTTTTAGCAACAACCCTCGGCTCACGGGAGGACTGGTGCAACTGAACTCACTTTCCTTTAAAAAAAATAAATAAATGAAATAAATACTTTCCTTTTCTTGTAGTTTTTTTTCTTTAATTGTTGGTACTGCACCCTCTTTCAATCCGGGCTTATAGCCTACGCTCCCCATCAGATCAGAGGTCTCGTACGAGTCTTCAGTAAAATGTGCAGAGCAGAGGAGAGACCACTTCATAGGCGCCCAATGTGCCCGTGAACTTCTCACAAAACGCCTCCAAATCTTTGCAGTTTGAACATTCTTGGGCCATGAATGCAATGTACAGTGCCTTGCAAAAGTATTCATACCCCTTGAACTTTTTCACATTTTTCCACCTTACAACCACGAACTTAAAAGTTTTTTATTGAGATTTTATGTGATAGACCAACACAGAGTAGCACATAATTGTGAAGTGAAACAAAAATGATAAATGGTCTTCAAAATTTTAAACAAATAAAAATCTGAAAAATGTGGTGTGCATTAGTATTCAGCCCCCTGTACTCTGATACCTCTAAATACAATCCAGTGCAATCAGTTGCCTTCAGAAGTCATCTAATTAGTTAATAGAGTCCTACTGTGTGTAATTTACTCTCAGCATAAATACATTTGTTCTGTGAAGGCCTCAGTGGTTTGTTAGAGAACACTGAAGAACAAACAGCATCATGAAGACCAAAGAACTCACCAGACAGGTCAGGGATAAAGTTCTGGAGAAGTTTAAAGCAGGGTTAGGTTATAAAAAAAAATATCCCAAGCTCTGAACATCTCAAGAAGCACTGTTCAATCCATCATTCAAAAATGGAAAAAGTATGGCACAACTGCAAACCTACCAAGACATGGCCGTCCACCTCAACTGACAGAGCGAGCAAGGAGAGCACTGGTCAGAGAAGCAGCCAAGAGGCCCATGATCACTCTGGAGGAGCTGCAGAAATCCACAGCTCAGGTGGGAGAATCTGTGCACAGGACAACTATAAGTCGTACACTCCACAAATCTGGCCTTTTTGGAAGAGTGGCAAGAAGAAAGCCATTGTTGAAAGACAGGCATAAGAAGCCATGTAGGGGACACAGCAAACATGTGGAAGAAGGTGTTTTGGTCAGATGAGACCAAAGTTGAACTTTTTGGCCTAAATGCAAAGCGCTATGTGTGGCGGAAAACTAACACTGCTCATCACCCTGCACACACCATCCCCACTGTGAAACATGGTGGTGGCAGCATCATGCTGTAAAGGCCTAGGGGAGCCAATACAATAAATAAGAAGGGAGGTGAGGCGAGCGAGATGCATGCAATGCCAAAAGCGAATTTATTTTTCTTAAGTCTCAAAAGTCTCTCAATTGTAGGCAACCAAAATAAAGGAAGATAGGAGATAAGTCGACAGTCAGTAGTGTATGCATGCTGGATGTGAAAGAAAAGTGGGTCTCGATGTCTGGGAGGCAGCTCCTAATAAAGGGCCAAGCTCCGCCTCTGGACAGGTGACCGCAATTGCTGCTCATAAACACTCCACCCGCGCCTAGTCTAGGGAGTAAAAGGAAAAAACAGCTAATAAACAGAAAAAACCCTGGTGGCCGTCACACCTCCCCCCTTAAAATAAAACCTCCAGGTTTTAGGGAGCACATTAAACATTACAAAGTGAATCAATATCCCATTTACAAACACCCAACACACGTGACGTCACTGATACTCATTACTATGCATACAATCCAAAAATATGTAGGCCTACACAATATACACAAAAGCATAGTCAATCTATGCATGCATCTCCAATAAAACAAATACAAAAAGGTCTCCACATAATATACAAATAACATTCCAAACACTAAGTCAATCATAAATAAGGAGTTATATTCAAAACACTATAACCTAGACCAATCCCCTTTCCTCAAACATACAACCAGACCCCACCATATGCAGAAGCCAACCCGCTGGAACAACCAAATTTGTCCTCCGCATCCCAGTACCTGAAATTGGAAGACAAGATGAGAATTAAGCCTAAGGGGTAGGAGCGCATGAAAGCGCATCCGCCACCACATTGTCCTTTCCCCTGATGTGCTTAATATCAAGGTGGTACGGTTGTAAAAAGATACACCAACGCATTAGCCTTTGGTTGGGGTTCTGCAGGGAGTGAAGGAAGGTCAACGGATTATGGTCACAGTAGACCGTTATTGGGCAAACACTGCCCCCAACATACACCTTAAAGTATTGCAATGCCCAAATGAGTGCAAGGGCCTCTTTTTCAATAGTTGAATAGTTCAACTGATAAGTGTTGAACTTACGAGAAAAATAACATACTGGACGTTCAAACCCATTGCAATCGTCCTGTAACAGGACAGCCCCTGCTCCCACTTTGCTGGCATCTACTTGCAATTTGAACGGCTTGTTCATCTGGGGCGCAGCAAGGAGAGGAGCAGAGGTAAGGAGGTGCTTAACAGATTGAAAAGCTGTTTGACAAGTGGGGGTCCAATCAAATTGCTTGCTCTTCTTGAGCAGGTCTGTGAGCGGTATTACCGTCGAGGAGAAATTTTTGCAAAACCCCCTATAGTACCCAACCATTCCAAGAAACCGCATTAATTCTTTTTTGTTGACTGGTTCGGGAAACGAATCAATGGCAGCGACTTTGGCGCGGATGGGTCGCACAAAACCCTGTCCCACGACTTTTCCAAGATAGGTCACTGTCGCCTTCGCAAACTCTCATTTAGCGAGGTTGATGGTAAGGTTTGCCTGGGCCAAACGTATGAATAACTGACGGATGCCTTGGAGATGTGATACCCAAGTATCACTATACAAAACGACGTCATCCAAAAAGACGGCAACACCATCTAAGTGTGCCACAACCTGGTTCATTAACCTTTGAAAGGTTGCGGGCGCGTTACGCAACCCAAAACTCATTACGTTGTACGCATACAGACCGCTTGGTGTAATAAAGGCAGACACCTCGCGCGCTCGATCTGTCAAGGGGATCTGCCAATATCCCTTCAGCAAGTCAAACTTGCTGACGAACTTGGCAGAACCCACTTGATCAACACAGTCCTCAACATGCGGTAAAGGAAAGGAGTCGGGTTTGGTCACGCTATTCAATTTACGGTAATCCGTACAAAATCGGTACGTGCCATCTGGCTTGTTAACTAAGATGCAGGGGGACGCCCAACTGGAAAATGACTGCTCGGCTAGACCATGTTGCAACAAATATTTTACTTCACCTTCCAGGATTTTTTGTCTTTCCCCCGAGACCCTATAAAAACGTTGTCTGATCGGAGCAGACTGTCCAACGTCAATGTCATGACTGATGAGTGTTGTCTGGGTTGGTGTGTCAGAGAAAAGCGAAGGGAACTCTTTAATAAGTGCCTCCAACTCAAATGCCTGCTGTGAGGTGAGATGTTTAAACAGCACTGATAGATTAGCCAACGACTCTGAATTCTTTAGACGACCCAATAAAACTGCATCGTCAGGTGCGCGGACTTCTACATCCTCCAGCGCTGCCACTGCTTGCAAAGTAGACGAATGAGTTACAGCGCTATCCTCACTCGTCCCTGCTACTGACGAGCTAAGATGTAAACTAACAGCAGCAGCCGGACCAATAACCTTTGCCTTATCAAAGTACGGTTTAAGCAGGTTTGCGTGACACAACTGGGTCGATTTCTTCTTGTCGGGCGTTGCAATAACATAGTTGTCATTGTGCGCTACACGAATGACTTTATACGGACCAGCAAATTTTGCCTGGAAAGGAGAGTGGATGACAGGCAAAAGCATCATTACCTCATCCCCCACATTGAACACACGACGGACAGTTTTCTTATCATATGTTTTTTTCATTTTAACCTGTGCAGTCTGAAGTTTTTCTCTGGCCAATTTCCCTGCTAAATACAGCCGACGGCGAAACCCATTTACATAGTCCGTTAAGGACTGTGGGGGCTCGCACGGCAGATCACAGTTACCCACAAGAGTTGCCACTGGGCCACGTACAGAATGGCCAAAAACAAGCGCGTTTGGACTGAACCCAGTGCTTTCTTGGGTTACTTCCCTGGCCGCCAACAGCAACCAGGGAAGGCCCTCGTCCCAGCTACTACCCAACTCCACACAGTATGCCCTCAACATTGACTTTAGCGTTTGATGAAACCTTTCTAATACTCCTTGACTCTGGGGGTGATACGCTGACGCTTTACTATGCTGAATGTTCAGAAGATGTAACACCTGAGCAAAGGTCTTAGATGTAAAGTTTGTACCACGATCAGATTGTATGGTTTTCGGGATGCCAAATGTGGAGATAAATTCAGTTAACGCTTTTACAACGGGCCTGGCAGTGATGGAACGGAGTGGGTATGCCGCAGGGTAACGGGTAGTCTGGCACATTACTGTGAGTAGATAACTGCATCCACTCTTTGAACGAGGCAGTGGCCCAACACAATCAATCACAAGATGTTCAAATGGTTTAGACACGGGAGAGATTGGGCGCAGAGGCACAGGCTTCGGCATTTGATTGGGCTTGCCTGTCCGCTGACAAATTTGACAGGTCCTGACATGGGTCGCAATGTCTCGTTTAAGGCGCGGCCAATAGCAGTGGCGGATAACGCGATCATAGGTCTTCCGGACACCCATGTGACCGGCATCTTCATGGGCAGTGTTCATTACTAAATTGCGCAAGGATGTCGGTACTACTACCTGCCACAGGTGGTCATCAGCAGGGCCACTAGGAGGACGCTTGCGCATCAAAACCCCATTATGAATTACATACCCCGGAACCATGTAATCACTGCCACTGTGTGTCTTAAGAAACAGCGCCTTCAACGAAGCATCGGACTGCTGGGCATCAATTACCTGTTGTTGGGAAACAGTTAGGCAAACCAGATAGAGAATGCACATTAATTTGCATAGGCGCAGGTGGCATTTTACTCGACGCACGCGTCGTCACAGCTACCGGTCCAATTTCATCATTTTTGACATCCTCACCACAAACGGCGTCGTTTACCCAAACTCGAGACCCAACCAAAGCATTGCCCAGGATTACTGCAACGCCACGTATCGGCAGCGCAGGGCGTACCGCAAGGGCAACTTTCCCCTTTACCAAAGCTGAATCCAAGTACACCCGGTGAAGGGGCACATTCAAGACATTTAAATTTATTCCGCGAACATAAACAAATCGACCTGTGTCGGAGAAAGCAGAGAAGGGTAAAACAGATCATAAAATGAAAGACTCGACTGAGCCAGTATCCTTAAGGATTTTAACCGGGACTTTTTTCCCACCAGGACTAAGTGAAACAAGGCCATCAAAAACAAAAGGTGAAAAATAATCATTTACACGGGCAACATGTGATGTTGGCACAGCCAAGGCATTGTGCTTAACAGCGGACTTAAAGCTGTCTTTACCACGCAGCACAGGACATTCCGATTTCCAGTGGCCTTTCCCTAAACAATAATTGCAGATAGTGTCAGAACCTGATTGGCTACGAGAGCGAGGATCACTCTTGTTTAAAGACACCTGCATACGTGGGTTACGGAGTGTTGGAATATTACGAGACCAACGCATATCACGGGATGGCGGACCAGAAAACCTGCTTTTATGGATTAAGGAATAATCATCCGCTAAAGTGGCAGCAGCAGTCAGAGAGATGGCGTCGCGTTCGCTAAGGTAAATTGCCATTGCATCTGGGAGGGTATTTTTTAGTTGTTCCATCAGTATTAAATTGGCCAATTCTTCCTGGTTTTCAACTCCCGATGCGGAACACCAGCGATTGAACTGAACTGCGAGGTCATGCGCAAAGTCAGTGTAGGTCTGGTTTTGGCGTTTACGCATAGCCCTAAACTTTTGGCGATACGCCTCCGGCACCAATTCGTATGCTTTCAGAACTGCATCCTTAACGCACTTGTAAATTTTACTATCCTCATAACCAAGGGCAGAGTAGGCTTGCTGTGCGCGCCCAGTCAATGTACATTGCAGTAGCAGGGTGCGCTCTGCATCAGGCCATCGATATGCATCTGCCACTCGCTCAAATAAGGCAAAAAACGTCTCAACCTTGTCCTCCTCAAATTTAGGGACAAGTTTGAGATTACGCACAACATCAAACTCACCCGTATAATGCTTGCCCTCTTTAAGAAGCTCTAAACGTTGGCGCTCAACATCTATTTTTGTCCTTCCTAATTCTAGTTCCAGGCGCTGTTTTTGTTGCTCACTTTTACTATTTTCTAATTTGAGAAGCAGAAGCTCCTTCTGCTGTTCATAAGACATGGTGCCGGCTGCCGGAGGAGGGGTCGCGGAGGCTCCCTCGTCAGGCAGCACCTGGGCATCAATCAGCGCATCCTTAATTACTGATTGCATAAGCTCTTTAGAGCGCTTTTCAGTGCTAGTTAGGGCGACATCGTAGTGCTCAGCAATTACAAGCAGCTGATCTTTGGTCAATGAATTTAATGCATCGCTCGAAGGAGCGTCCACAAAAGAATCAATAGCCGACATTTTACAATTGTGTGGCTATTTATCGCAGCGGCTTACAATTATGAAAAAACAAATTTCACTCCACAAGTCCAACAGGTGTTCATTAACAAATCTTCATTAACTAAAGTTCAATATTGCGAGATCAAAACATTGGTACAGCCAAACCAAAGCTTGCTGGTCCACAACCCATCTATTATACTAGATAAACTAAACTAAGTAGACCCTAGATCTTCTGACAGTTACCGATGGGGGGATTTTAAGCACATTAAACCAGTGGGCCCGAGATACCCCAAAGCCCCGGACGTGCACCCGAGACAACCACTCTACCCACCTTCACCGCCGACGCCCAAAAATAACAAACTAAAATAAAAAAATGGTGCGCACAAGGACACACCCTATACCTAACAGGGAAGGAACCAGGCAAAGCTACGTAAGGTCGGCAGCTGGTACCAATTGAGACTAATTAAGTGACCACTTACGAACACCAAAAAACAATTTGGACCAGGGAGAGCATATCAATAAAGAAACGACGGCTGCACAATAATCTCCAATAAACAATTCTGAGCGCAATTAACACTTAACTTCTACAAAAAGTCAAATATGCACCGAAGTCAATTACAAAAATGCAAATGCACGTACAAACGCACAGCGCACGCCCCCCACAAAAAAAGAAACGCAGCGGGTCAAAACAGACGCCGCAAAAAGCCAAGGCGCAAACTCAAAAAGATGATACTCACGCGGCAAAGCCTAATCGGAGAAGCGAGAGGAGAAAAAAAACTACCCAACAAGGGAAAAAGGACGAGCCCCCATATTGTAAAGGCCTAGGGGAGCCAATACAATAAATAAGAAGGGAGGCGAGGCGAGCGAGATACGTGAAATGCCAAAAGCGAATTTATTTTTCTTAAGTCTCAAAAGTCTCTCAATTGTAGGCAACCAAAATAAAGGAAGATAGGAGATAAGTCGACAGTCAGTAGTGTATGCATGCTGGATGTGAAAGAAAAGTGGGTCTCGATGTCTGGGAGGCAGCTCCTAATAAAGGGCCAAGCTCCGCCTCTGGACAGGTGACCGCAATTGCTGCTCATAAACACTCCACCCGCGCCTAGTCTAGGGAGTAAAAGGAAAAAACAGCTAATAAACAGAAAAAACCCTGGTGGCCGTCACAATGCTATGGGGATGCTTTTCTTCAGCAGGGACAGGGAAGCTGGTCAGAGTTGATGGGAAGATGGATGGAGCTAAATACAGGGCAATCCTGGAAGAAAACCTGTTGGAGGCTGCAAAAGACTTGAGACTGGGAAGGAGATTCACCTTCCAGCAAGACAATGACCCTAAACATACAGCCAGAGCTACAATGGAATGGTTTAGATCAAAGAATATTCATGTGTTAGAATGGCCCAGTCAAAGTCCAGACCTAAATCCCATTGAGCATCTGTGGCAAGACTTGAAAATTGCTGTTCACAGACGCTCTCCATCCAATCTGGCTGAGCTTGAGCTGTTTTGCAAAGCAGAATGGGCAAAAATTTCAGTGTCTAGATGTGCAAAGCTGGTAGAGACATACCACAAAAGACTTGCAGCTGTAATTGCAGCAAAAGGTGGCTCTACAAAGTATTGACGCAGGGGGGCTGAATACTAATGCACACCACATTTTTCAGATTTTTATTTGTTTAAAATTTTGAAGACCATTTATCATTTTCGTTTCACTTCACAATTCTGTGCTACTCTGTGTTGGTCTATCACATAAAATATCAATAAAAAACTTCTAAGTTCGTGGTTGTAAGGTGGAAAAATGTGAAAAAGTTCAAGGGGTATGAATACTTTTGCAAGGCACTGTAAATCCACCTTCCGTCGTCTTGCTGCACCGGCCAGCAATACATCTACATGGCATGGTGATAAATTAGCCCAAAATGGAGGATCGGAGTTGCAGTCAGCTCTGTGTTTTAGTATAGCAGAAATGGCGATGAGACCGATAGACTTCCTGCTGTGACGTCAACGTCATTCACTCAGACCGCTACCTATTTAAATCACTTTAATCGTAAATAATTACTGTATTAGATTTATTGTTAACGCTTAAAACTATTCCTGTGCCATTCTTGAGGTCTCAAGGCATTTATAAACGAAAGTGAGGCCATGGCTCTGCATATATGCTTTAAAGTAGTGTGAAGTTCACACAAGGCCAATAGGAAGCTGCTTTTGAAGAGTGTGACCCTGATTTTGACCTTTGACCCCAGTCAGTGCCAGTGATATCTCACTCCCGGTGGCTCCTGAAGAAAGGCGAGGTTCTGCAGATGTCTGGGCCAAAGAGCACTCGCACTATGCGAAGCCGTAAACTGTTCCATCCTCTTTACCTGTTCCTGTTCAATAACCTGCTACTCATCACCAAGCGCAGCTCCAGGTCAGCCGTGATGTCATCGCCATGCGACACACACACAACCACAACACAACCATAATACTCACAGAACTGCCCAATAGGCACAGGAAGGCAGCCGACGCAAATAATTACTGAAAATCATTATTGCAGCAGTTATGCTGGCTAATCAAGGATATGTGCTTTAAGGCCTCTAAAGCTCATACATGTGGCAAGAAAAATGTCAAATAACAAGTAGAAGAGAATTTTTAATTTTAGTTATTTATTTACTTTTTTATATTTTTTTTAAATTGGTGACAAAGCCTGATGGGTAGTTGATGGGTGGGTGGGTAGGTTGGAGCTAGGATGAGCTGTTGAGGAGAGTGATGGCCTTAGGGAAAAACTTTTTAGGTGTCTGGCGCCAAACCACACCTATACCTTTGTGTTGGTCAAGCAGTCTGTTATCCACTTGCAGACAGGGTGGGGTACCTGTAGACGGGGCGGGGTGCCTGCACACGGGGTGGGATGCCTGCAGACGGGGCAGGATATCTGAAGACGGGGCGGGGTGCCTGCAGACAAGGCGGGATACCTGCAGACGGGGCAAGGAATGTGCAGACGGGGCGGGGTACCTGCAGACGGGGCGGGATACCTGCAGACTGGGTGGGGTGCCTGCAGACGGGGCAGGGTACCTGCAAATGGGGCGGGGTACCTGCAGTTGTAGCAGCTTGGTGTGCAGCCAGTCAGGTTGATGGTGTTGAAGACAGAAATGGAGTCCTTGAGCAAAGCTCTGGCAGAGGTGTGGGGTGTGTCCAGGAGCTGTAGTATGTAGAGGAGGGTGAGTTTAACACATCGTCCACAAAGCATTTGGTTTTGTAGGCGAACTGTCGAGGGTCCAGACAGCACTCTGTGATTCACAAACACACACAGTCACATGTGATGCTCTGTAATTCCAGGTAAGACTTGGAATTATTGATACCACTGCCACCAAGCACTTACTGTTTGTTTAAATTATTTTATTCAGTGTGTGTGTGTGTGTGTGTGTGTGTGTGTGTGTGTGTGTGTAAGTGGGGAGAAGTTTCAGGTGTTGGACTCGTGCAGTCGCTCCATGCTGAGGACCGAGGATATGGAGGATCAGGGCCAGGTCCTGGCGTTTGCGTTTGTGCTCAAACTGCTGGAGAATCAAGAGGACCGACCAATTAGCTACATGCTAAAGACCAACAGCATGTGAGACAAGCACAATAACACACAACACACACAAATGCAGAGCATACACAACACAACACAAAGAAATGTTGAGACTGAAGGAGCAGAAACAGGAGCAGGACTCCCCTTTTACACACCTGTATTCCGCCTCACTCTTCTGTATTGAGGTATTTCACCTGACGTCACAGGGTCATGTGACGCCCCGGTGCCCGCCATTTTGAACGTCAAGCTAGCTAATGTCAACAACAGTAGCTGGTATGTTACTGTAGCCTGCAGGCTAGTGCGCGTCGGCCGCCGCCGGCAGGCTAGCGCGCGCTAGCTCCCAGCTTGCCCGAGCGCGCTAGCTCAGTAAACTAGTAAATCCAGTAAAGGAAAAACTTGAGACTGAAAGGTTTTAACAGTCATCCAAATGACTGAACGTAAACATTGCTACAGTAACATACCAGCTACTATGTTGTTGACATTAGCTAGTGCTAACAGCTAGTTGCTAGTACACTGCTACAACACAGACACCGACCCTAATAATACAGTTCTTGGTCATTGCCTGGTAACAGCAAATTTATAACGGGCCATGTCTCAACAGACTAAGAAGTTATTTCAATGACATTTAATAACATTTTGTTTATCCTGAGGACCGAAAGTAAATGAAAATGTGAACAAATCTTAGCTGTCAGTGAACAATCCTGGTGGAAGCAGGTAAACGTCGTTCTCTAAGCCTGCTAACCTCAATTTTTGCAAATACCTCTCCCTCTGCTCGCCCTGTAAATGCCCTACGTCGCTGGATAGTGAAGGTGTTTTCTGCATCTCGCTCATTTTTCTGTGTTTTTCGTTTGTCGCCTTCCTCGCATTCAAACTGATTCGAGCCGTGCCGTCCAAAATGGCAGCATCACATGACTTGGTCACGTGGGTGAAATACCTCAATAAAACGTACGTACAAACATGGAATGGGGGGGGTCATTATTTTGCCTCTGAATCAACAGTGAAGGTAGTCACAGAGCTTAATTGATGTTTATGTAAAAGGGAAAGATTTATAAATCTCTAAAGAAACAGTTTTCTGTTCATTAGAAGAAGAAGTTGTTAATCAGAAGGAACCAGTTGCTGAACGTGTCTGTGATTTGGGGAGACACTGAGCTCCGGGAGCTCCTGGTTCTGAAAGCAGTGCCGGTACGCTCGGGGTATTCGTATTTCCATGTTATACGTCACACTAGACACCAGCATGTTCATCTCCAAACTCAGTCCAAAACCGAGGATGGATCAGACACTTTGAGTCAGCATCCCCCTGTGATCTGACTCTAATCTACCTGAATGAGATCGGAGAGTGCTGCATAACCCGCAGCTCTGAAAGTGCTCTTTCACACAGAGTTTATTTACATTTATTTTAGCTTTAAGGAACAGCAGAAATAACTGCAGGAAAAATTCCTTCAGGAGCAGGCGGGAATAAAAACCTGTCTCCTGCACACCTCTGCACTTCAGGAAAAGAGTTCACGTTTATGACTGGAGTCCACATGACTGCAGCGTTCTCGAGCCCCTGAAATGAAGACTTTTGGAAATGCTGCTGTTTCTGTTTTAGTTTGAAAATTGTGCGGTTGTGTTTTAGCGTAGACGGAGTAGAAACACAGACATTCAGAAACACAGACACCAACATTCACTTCCTGGGTCTGATCAGTCACCACACGTCCTTCCCTGATTCATCACGCTCCGATCACATGACCCTTTATCTAGAAGAAAACAAACGGCATCAGCTGTTTATACTAGCATGAGCATGCCCAGTGTACATGTGATCTGTGTTTTCAGGTGTGTTAATGTGGGAGGAGATTATTTCCAAAACGGAGCAAAATTATTCATCTGGACGGAAATCATTTTCATTTTATAACACTGTTTTGCTAATGAAAATGTATTAATGTGGACGTAGCCTATGCAACCTCACAAAAATAGTGTGTGTGTGTTGTCTGCTCTGAACAGGAGTGAGAAACTGCGTTGGATATGCGCTCTCACACCAAACCGCAGAACACGATTCCTCTCAGCCAGTGCACACACACCAGGTACACACACACACACACACACACCAGGTACACACACACACACACACACACACACACCAGGTACACACACACACACACACACACCAGGTACACACACACACACACACACACACACAGAGACTTAATGCAATTTATTAAGATTGTGTGAGTCACAATACTTATACAGTGGTGCTTGAAAGTTTGTGAACCCTTTAGAATTTTCTATATTTCTGCATAAATATGACCTAAAACATCATCAGATTTTCACACAAGTCCTAAAAGTAGATAAAGAGAACCCAGTTAAACAAATGAGACAAAAATATTATACTTGGTCATTTATTTATTGAGGAAAATGATCCAATATTACATATCTGTGAGTGGCAAAAGTATGTGAACCTCTAGGATTAGCAGTTAATTTGAAGGTGAAATTAGAGTCAGGTGTTTTCAATCAATGGGATGACAATCAGGTGTGAGTGGGCACCCTGTTTTATTTAAAGAACAGGGATCTATCAAAGTCTGATCTTCACAACACATGTTTGTGGAAGTGAATCATGGCACAAACAAAGGAGATTTCTGAGGACCTCAGAAAAAGCGTTGTTGATGCTCATCAGGCTGGAAAAGGTTACAAAACCATCTCTAAAGAGTTTGGACTCCACCAATCCACAGTCAGACAGGTTGTGTACAAATGGAGGAAATTCAAGACCATTGTTACCCTCCCCAGGAGTGGTCGACCAACAAAGATCACTCCAAGAGCAAGGCGTGTAATAGTCGGCGAGGTCACAAAGGACCCCAGGGTAACTTCTAAGCAACTGAAGGCCTCTCTCACATTGGCTAATGTTAATGTTCATGAGCCTGCCATCAAGAGAACACTGAACAACAATGGTGTGCATGGCAGGGTTGTGAGGAGAAAGCCACTGCTGTCCAAAAAGAACATTGCTGCTCGTCTGCAGTTTGCTAAAGATCACGTGGACAAGCCAGAAGGCTATTGGAAAAATGCTTTGTGGATGGATGAGACTAAAATAGAATTTTTGGTTTAAATGAGAAGCGTGATGTTTGGAGAAAGGAAAACACTGCATTCCAGCATAAGAACCTTATCCCATCTGTGAAACATGGTGGTGGTAGTATCATGGTTTGGGCCTGTTTTGCTGCATCTGGGCCAGGACGGCTTGCCATCATTGATGGAACAATGAATTCTGAATTATACCAGCGAATTCTAAAGGAAAATGTCAGGACATCTGTCCATGAACTGAATCTCAAGAGAAGGTGGGTCATGCAGCAAGACAACGACCCTAAGCACACAAGTCGTTCTACCAAAGAATGGTTAAAGAAGAATAAAGTTAATGTTTTGGAATGGCCAAGTCAAAGTCCTGATCTTAATCCAATGGAAATGTTGTGGAAGGACCTGAAGCAAGTAGTTCATGTGAGGAAACCCACCAACATCCCAGAGTTGAAGCTGTTCTGTACGGAGGAACGGGCTAAAATTCCTCCAAGCCGGTGTGCAGGACTGATCAACAGTTACCGCAAACGTTTAGTTGCAGTTATTGCTGCACAAGGGGGTCACACCAGATACTGAAAGCAAAGGGTCACATACTTTTGCCACTCACAGATATGTAATATTAGATCATTTTCCTCAATAAATAAATGACCAAGTATAATATTTTTGTCTCATTTGTTTAACTGGGTTCTCTTTATCTACTTTTAGGACTTGTGTGAAAATCTGATGATGTTTTAGGTCATATTTATGCAGAAATATAGAAAATTCTAAAGGGTTCACAAACTTTCAAGCACCACTGTAGGTGGGTAATGTGTGTGTGTGTGTTTGTGTTAGATTCTTCACAGGTGCAGTGTATTCAGTCGTACTCAGCTCAGGAACCTGATGAGCTGTCAGTGGAAATGGCTGATGTTCTGCTTGTACTCGAGGAGACAAATGATGGTACACACACACACACACACACACACAAACAAACAGACCTCTGCAGACTTTTGTCACATTCAGGTGTCAGCGTTAATGTCAGTTCTGATCTTCTGCGCTCTCATACCCCTTTTCGACCAACAGGGAACGGGTTCTCGAACTGGTTCCGTTCAGGATTCTTTGAACTTTGGTGCCAGGTAGCGAACCGGCCCACGTTTTCATCAGTTTTGAGCAGAACTGTTGTAATCAAGGATGCGTCATGAACGGAGGGCGTGGCCTATACACAACAGGAGTAAACAGTAAGACCAAGACGGCAGAGCGCATTGATTATCTGCAAGATTTTCTTCTGTTATTGCAGATTTGTTTTCATTCCATTTTTACTGAAGATGTTTCCTTTTCCATTGCGTTCTCCATTGCTGCACTCTGCTTCCTTTCCAAACTAACGACGCACCCACTGATGTCACGGTTCACGCGGGAAAAACCTGCTATATTGCGCTTCCAGCTCGGAGTGAACTTTTCAAGTTCCGAACCAATTTATTTTTGGTTGAAACACTCTGAACAGTTCAAAATTTGGCGTGTGAATCAGAACAGAACCTGTTCCCTGTTGGATGAAAAGGGTATGAGTCTACAACCTCCTTATTAAATAAAGTACATTAAAATCATCGTTATCATCATAATCCTCATCCCTTCCCCCGCAGGTTGGACGATGGGTGAGCGTCTGCATGACGGAGAACGTGGCTGGTTCCCGTGCCGCGTGGTGGAGGACATTAAGAGTGCTGAGATTCGAGCTCAGAACCTGCGAGAGTGTGAGAGGATCCAGCAGGCACAGGGGGGAGGAGGGGCCTCCAGGGGACGCTGGATCCCCAAAAACACATCCTACACACCCACCTGGACTGACCAATCAGAGCAGGAGTTCTGAGCCGCACCCTGAACAAGCCCCACCACTGCATCAGCCTCGATCATGTGACCTGAATCAGATAAAATTGTGGACTCACAGGGTCAAAGGTCACACACATCAGCTGTGTTCCAATATGGTGTCCTCATCTACTTCCCATAACAATAAAGCCACACGAGTGTAGAGCAGGAACACAATCACTGCAGCTAGTGTGCTAATTAGCTCGCATGCTAACTCACAGAATTTCCTGAACGCAGCGTCACTTCTCCGTGGTTCTCACACATAAATATTGCACACACTAATATTAGTGACTCGCATTGTTGAACAGGGACGAGGGGAAATTGACGAGGCACAGTGACGCGTTTGTGTTTTGAATGGCTGCTTGTGTTAAACCTGTTGTTGTTTATGCTGCATGACGACACGCCACAGTATCGATGACGATGAACAAACTTTAAGAAACTCAGGACTAATGAATGTGCTCAGCCACACCTCAGTGACACTGCAGAGTTATTTTCACACTCCATGGGAAAGAGACGTGTGTGTGTGTTTTACAGAAACTGTTTGCTATATGGAATGTTGCTTAAAACCGGAAAAATGAGCAGTACAGGTTTTGTATGTCCTGCAATTGAGAGCTTAATCAATCACACACATAGTCTTACACAACTGGTTTAACAGTAAGTGCTTCCTTAAATAGAAAGCTCATGCAATATGCAGTGATTTGTGCAGTGTGTGTGTGTGCATGATTATAGATAATGACGTTCATTCTGGGTCACTGGCTGAGTTCCTGTGTATAGTGAATGTGTATTAAGCTCAGTGTGTAATTTCAGGTGATTGATGTTGTGTTTTGTAAAAGATAATTTATTGCAAATGCAGAATAAAATGTTGAAAAGCTCGCGGCTCCTGATCACTGAGACTTTTGTAGAAGATCAGAAATAAATGTGAATTTTCTACAGCAGTCCACATTAACTGCTCTGTGTGAATAATATGGTAAACTTTAACACACACACAGAGGAAATTTCTAACAGGTCAGTTTAGAGTTCTTTAACCTGCACAGCTGAAATCATTCACTGACACTCACACACCAGCAGCGACAGGAACTCCATTTAGTGCCTTTGGTTACATAAAAATGATATAATTTTTTAATGTGTTAACGTGACCAAAGACTTATTTTTGCTATGAGTTATAATTCTCTTGTGATAAAATTCTATTCTATTCTTCATGTAAACACTTTAATCTGCAAATGAGTATGATGATGATTGAATGTGAGAAGAGTGATTGTGACACTCCTTACAGTCAGACAGTGAATTTTGTGGTGAAGTGGATTTTATTGGGTTATAAACAGAGTTATAAACAGTTATATCTCACATACACACAAGTGTTTAATTTTCCATCCGGGACACTGAGAACCAAACCCGGGACGTTGGCCTGAAGATGTGAAGTTTATCTTCTCGTGTTGAAAAACTCCATCGCGGCTCTGAGTGACGTATTTCTAGAGATTTCATTCCGATGACGTCACTCCCAGTGTTTTCCCGCTGGCTCGACGCGCGTTGTCAAAACAGCGAAACGGTTCAAAATTAAAAGTCTTTTCTTTAACTTGTATTTTTTTGTGCCTGTATCCATATAATATAAAGAACATTACATGGTGGCGCACAGATATGAAGCTTATCTTCTTGTGTTGAAGATATTTTCACTTGTTCGCTCAGTCATTAATATATGCTCTCCACTCCAAGATAAACTTCATATCTTTGCACAGCCGTTTAATATCAAGGATTCAAGGAGCTTTATTGTCATACCAGCTCACATTCACATGTTTATGGTACGAAATTAGGACTCAGGTCCCGGGAGCAGTAAATGGACTATAAAATATAAAAATATAAAGTACGAAGTAAAACTAACAGAAAATAAAATAAAAGAATATACAACCCCGATTCCAAAAAAGTTGGGACAAAGTACAAATTGTAAATAAAAACGGAATGCAATGATGTGGAAGTTTCAAAATTCCATATTTTATTCAGAATAGAACATAGATGACATATCAAATGTTTAAACTGAGAAAATGTATCATTTAAAGAGAAAAATTAGGTGATTTTAAATGTCATGACAACAACACATCTCAAAAAAGTTGGGACCAGGCCCGGCGCCATGGGGGGGCGAAAGGGGGCGTCGCCCCCTCGTGGCTACAGCCCCGCCCCCTCAACGGAGACTCGATCACTTAATTGTTTTCTCTTGAAAATATAATGTATTATAGACGTATTAATAATTTGCATTTTCAAATACGAAATATTAAGTGGTTGCGCATTGCACAAATATACATTTCACATAAATCACTACTAAAACTGGCACGGTAGAACAAATCTGATTGGTTGTTATGATTCTTACGTTGCAATCGTAGAATTCAACTGTATTAAGGTAGGATTATTTCAAAAAGCCTGAATTTAATATTAACCCTGTTTTAGACATATGTATCAATCCTAACTACTGGGGACTAGTTATTGTGGGTGTGTGTGTGAAATGCTGACACAGCCGCGCACATACAGACCTGTGATAAGGACAGGGGGCGGGGTCGTGCGGGCGGGCGGGGGTTTTACATGCACACTTACAAGTGCACTGTCTCTGCAATATCCTGCAATATGCAGTCAGTTTACGGGAGTAGTCTTTCCCCCACAGAATTAAACCAATTCAATCACAATATTGTGAATCCATTTTCTTTCTTTGTAGGCTAAGTTTATCTCCGTTTATGTTGGTGTATGTGTTCATATATGGTCCGCTTTGTGCGCAAATAGCGTAAGAATATGTGTCGTTGACGTCACCCTGGCCCATGCAGCGGGGGTGAAAATTCATCACTTCAGAGTGTTTAGTCCCCTACACGCCTAAACTGGGATCGCGGATTAAGTGGTTAG
Organism: Neoarius graeffei; assembly: GCF_027579695.1. Lineage (NCBI taxonomy): Eukaryota > Metazoa > Chordata > Actinopteri > Siluriformes > Ariidae > Neoarius > Neoarius graeffei. Next base: position 60,586,412 of record NC_083591.1, on the reverse strand, counting down.
CGTTGAGTCGGTGCGAGTCAGGAAGGCTATTACTGGTGCAGCCGCAGGGTCTGTTGATTTTTTTTAATTATGATTTTGGCCGCCGAGCCAAGTACCTTAGACTTGCATTGGCGTTTTGTTTTCATGCCGCGGAGCTATTTGTATGTATTTTAAATGTAAAGGACTTGCCTGTAGGTTTGCGTGTGTTGTTTTATGTTTGGCATCTTTCCGGTTGTAACGCGTGTCTGTGAGAAAATCGGAGGGGAGGGGTAACAGGAGGGGAGGGGTAACAGGTGGGCACGGGGGCTGATAAAGCGCAACTGCCCTGGTAATATGTCACATGATTTTCCCGGACTAAGCAACCTTCGGGGCCGTGGTTTTGTGGTTGGCGCAGTTAATTGTTTGAAACACGTTGTCAGACCGCCATCACTACTACACACTATATGAAAAATATTTGCCCCCTTGCAATTTCTGATTGCCCCCTTAATAAACTGTTCCTGGCGCCGGGCCTGGTTGGGACAAGGCCATGTTTCCCACTGTGAGACATCCCCTTTTCTCTTTACAACAGTCTGTAAACGTCTGGGGACTGAGACAAGTTGCTCAAGTTTAGGGATAGGAATGTTAACCCATTCTTGTCTAATGTAGGATTCTAGTTGCTCAACTGTCTTAGGTCTTTTTTTGTCGTATCTTCCGTTTTATGATGCGCCAAATGTTTTCTGTGGGTGAAAGATCTGGACTGCAGGCTGGCCAGTTCAGTACCCGGACCCTTCTTCTACGCAGCCATGATGCTGTAATTGATGCAGTATGTGGTTTGGCATTGTCATGTTGGAAAATGCAAGGTCTTCCCTGAAAGAGACGTCGTCTGGATGGGAGCATATGTTGCTCTAGAACCTGGATATACCTTTCAGCATTGATGGGGTCTTTCCAGATGTGTAAGCTGCCCATGCCACACGCACAAATGCAACCCCATACCATCAGAGATGCAGGCTTCTGAACTGAGCGCTGATAACAACTCGGGTCGTCCTTCTCCTCTTTAGTCTGAATGACACGGCATCCCTGATTTCCATAAAGAACTTCAAATTTTGATTCGTCTGACCACAGAACAGTTTTCCACTTTGCCACAGTCCATTTTAAATGAGCCTTGGCCCAGAGAAGATGTCTGTGCTTCTGGATCATGTTTAGATACGGCTTCTTCTTTGAACTATAGAGTTTTAGCTGGCAACGGCGGATGGCACGGTGAATTGTGTTCACAGATAATTGTCTCTGGAAATATTCCTGAGCCCATTTTGTGATTTCCAATACAGAAGCATGCCTGTATGTGATGCAGTGCCGTCTAAGGGCCCGAAGATCACGGGCACCCAGTATGGTTTTCCAGCCTTGACCCTTACGCACAGAGATTCTTCCAGATTCTCTGAATCTTTCGATGATATTATGCACTGTAGATGATGATATGTTCAAACTCTGCAAATTTACACTGTCGAACTCCTTTCTGATATTGCTCCACTATTTGTCGGCGCAGAATTAGGGGGATTGGTGATCCTCTTCCCATCTTTACTTCTGAGAGCCGCTGCCACTCCAAAATGCTCTTTTTATACCCAGTCATGTTAATGACCTATTGCCAGTTGACCTAATGAGTTGCAATTTGGTCCTCCCGCTGTTCCTTTTTTGTACCTTTAACTTTTCCAGCCTCTTATTGCCCCTGTCCCAACTTTTTTGAGATGTGTTGCTGTCATGAAATTTCAAATGAGCCAATATTTGGCATGAAATTTCAAAATGTCTGACTTTCGACTTTTGATATGTTGTCTATGTTCTATTGTGAATACAATATCAGTTTTTGAGATTTGTAAATTATTGCATTCCATTTTCATTTACAATTTGTACTTTGTCCCAACTTTTTTGGAATCGGGGTTGTAAAACTAGACATTTAAATAAGCTAAACAAACTTAAATAAGAAGCCGGTTTTAACATATAGCAGCCTAAGTATGCATGTGCAAGTGTGTGCAAGTATGAGGTAATCCAAAAAGTAGTCCTTAGTATTGCACTTGTGGGTCCTTACTATTGCAATTGCACTTATAGGATAAAGTGTTTGTAGTGCACGGGAGTGGGGGTGGGGGGGTCAAGGGTGTGTGTGTGTGTGTATATGGATATAGGGGGGTGGGAGGGGGAACTACAGGGCATGGCTGGAGTTCAGCAGTCTGACAGCTTCGGGGAAGAAGCTGTTCCTGAGCCTGGTGGTCTTGCTCCGCCTGCCTGAGGGGAGGGGTTGGAAGAGTCCATGTGCTGGATGGGTGGAGTCCTTCATGATGCGGAGGGCCCTCCCCCTGCATCGTGCTGTGTAGAGGTCTGAGATGGTGGGGAGGCAGACCCCCATGGTCCTCTGTGCAGCCTTTACCACCCTCTGCAGAACCTTCCTCTCAGCAGCGGTGCAGCTGCCGTGCCACACAGTAATGCAGGTGCAGAGGACGCTCTCCACCGCGCAGTGGTAGAAACTCCTCAGGACTGAGCTCCCAAGCCCAGCTCGCCGCAGCTTCCTGAGGAAGTAGAGACGCTGGTGGGCCTTCCTGACCAGCCGGGAAGTGTTGGTGTTCCAGGTAAGGTCCTCGGTTAGGTGCACACCAAGGTACCTGTAGCTGAAGACCACTTCCACAGCTACTCCTCTGATGTGCAGGGGAGGGATGGGGCGCCTGTCCTTTCTGAAGTCCACCACCATCTCTTTGGTCTTCGTCACACTGATGCAGAGGTTGTTTTCTCTGCACCACTGCACCAGGTGTTCCACCTCCTCTCTGTATCCCGACTCATCGTTGTTGTTGATGTGTCCCACCACTGCTGTGTCGTCTGCAAACTTCACTACGTGACAGCTGGGATGCCTCACCGAGCAGTCGTACATCAGCAGAGTGAAAAGGAGGGGGCTCAGCACACAGCCCTGGGGAGAGCCAGTGCTGAGGGTGATGGAGGAGGAGGTGAAGTTGTGGATCCTGACAGTCTGAGGTCTGTTGGTCAGGAAGTCCAGGACCCAGTTCCCAAGTGTGTGACTCAGACCAAGGGTGGAGAGTTTCTGTACCAGGGTCTGTGGGACGATGGTGTTAAAAGCAGAGGAGAAGTCCAGGAAGAGCAGGCGGATGTAGGAGTTTCTGCTCTCCAGGTGGGTGAGGGCTGTGTGGACCACTGATGAGATGGCGTCATCCGTAGAGCAGTTTTTCCTGTAGGTGTACTGGTGGGGGTCCACAGTGACATCGATAGAGTCTCTGATATGTGCCATGACCAGCCTCTCGAAGCACTTCATGACTACCGGGGTCAGAGCTATGGGTCGGTAGTCATTCAGGCCTGTCACTGTGGAACACTTTGGAACGGGGACAATAGTGGCAGTCTTTAGGCAAGTGGGGACGGACGCCAGTGACAGTGAGGTGTTGAAGATGTCTGTCAGCACCTCAGACAATTGGTGTGCGCAGTCCCTCAGTACACGCCCTGGGATGTTGTCTGGGCCAGCAGCTTTGCGGGGGTTGATACCTTTGAGGGTCTTCCTCACATCCGCTGTGGACACACAGAGGGGCGTGTCACCGGGTAGTGGTCTAGTGACCACGTGAGTCTAGTGCGGGGGGGGGGGGGGGGGTGTCAGGATCCTCGAAGCAAGCATAGAACCTGTTGAGTTTGTCCGGCAGGGAGAGGTCCCTTGGGCATTGTGCATCTCTGATGCTATAGTCCATGATGCACTTTATGCCCATCCACATGCTCCGGGGGTCATTGGAGGTGAGGTGCCTCTGAATTTTACGAGCATATGTGGCTTTGGCCCTATTGATGCCTGCCATCAGTTCTTTTCTCGCCACTCTCAGTGCTGATGCCTCACCTGCCCTGAATGCAGCATCCCTAGCTTTCAGGAGAGCTCTCACCTCAGCATTCAGCCAGGGTTTCTGGTTGGAAAAGCAGGTTACTGTCCTGGTGGTGGCGACATCATCAGCACACTTGGAGATAAAGCCGAGGACGGAGGAGGTGTATTCCTCCAGGTCCACCTCTCCCTCATATGTAGCTGCTTCTCTGAAGACCTGCCAGTCTGTGCACTGGAAGCAGTCCTGAAGCACAGAGGCTGCATCACTAGGCCACACAGTCACAGTCTTCTTTGTTGGCCTGATCCGTCTCAGCAAGGGGCAATAAACTGGCGCCAGCAGGATGGAGATGTGGTCGGAGAGGCCAAGGTGGGGGCGAGGAAGAGCTCTATATGCATCGCGGATGTTGGTGTACACACAGTCCAGAATGTTGTTTCCCCGTGTGGGTACGGTGACATGCTGATAAAACCTGGGCAGAGTGTCTGTCAATTTCACGTGATTAAAGTCCCCTGCAACCATGTAAAACGCTTCCGGGTGCCTAGTCTGCAGCGAGCTAATAGTTTCATGTAGCTCCTGTAGCGCTTCATTAGCATTAGCACCCGGTGGGATGTAAACAATGGTGACGAACACCGCGGTGAACTCCCGAGGCAGGTAGTGCGGCCGACATTTCACTGTCATAAGTTCTATCGCCTCAGAGCAGTAGGCTTTTATCAGTCCACAATTTGTACACCAACCTTCATTCACGTACACACAGAGCCCTCCTCCTCGTAACTTCCCCGACCGGTGGTCGCGATCCGCCCGGAAGAGCTGCAGGCCGTCAATCTGGAACGCTGAGTCCAGCATGTTGTGATTTAGCCAGGTTTCCGTGAGGCAAAGGATAGCACAGTTCCTCATCTCTGTGGAAACACTCAGCCTCAGACGTAACAAGTCCACCTTGTTGTCCAGGGAGTGGACGTTGGCCAGGAAGAGAGTTGGAATTGGTGGCCTGCTAGCTTTCAGCTGGGCAAGCGTGCCTGCCCGTTTTCCTCGCTTTTGTTTTCGGGCACATCGTTTCCTCTTGCCGGCCGCTCCCCATACTCTGCTGTGCCACTCCGTTGTCCTCAGGAGCCCCTGTCTTCGAAGTGCGGATTTCAGCTTCAGTGAGATTGTAGTAACCAAACTATCTCTGATGAGCATACGTTTGGTTGGGCTGTACTTCACACGCTGAATTAGCTCTAAACTAGCGCTAAAAACGGCCTCTGAATAGGGCTTAGTCCCGGGAGCTCGAGAAGCTGCTGCTCTACTGTGCGCCGCCATCTTTTGTATTAATTATATTATTATCCTCTCTGTACATATGATGATAAATGTGCATAAACTTGCTACTTCCATGTTCAAGTGTAAAAATGGAATAAAAAGTGTAATTGGGATAAAATGTGTTCGAGTCCAGCAGGTTTTGTTTTTTTACATGAACAGTGTCATGTGTTTTATTCACAGGTGAAGGTGTTCACTCAGTACACCTGAGCTCAGTGACCTAATGATGTCCCTTTTATAGAAAATATGAATATAAATTCACGTTGATAGAGGCCTCATACATGTTCTCCTGATTGGGTGCACACTGTGTTTGAACCGTTTCTGTCCAAATCTCACCCGAACCACGACTCATGCTGTTTTTAAAAAACAGAATAAAGTTTACTGGCCCGTACGGGGATCGAACCCGCGACCTTGGCGTTATTAGCACCACGCTCTAACCAACTGAGCTAACCGGCCTTAAAGCCAACTTACACAAAGAGGAAAATTAACTTTATTATCTATCCTATTTAATGAGAAATATTTATTACCGAGAATTTATTTATTTTTTCCTAATAGTTTCGCTTTCTAAATTATGTCAACTGAGAGAAATTATTTGGATTAAACTCATGTTCCGTTTCTAAGGGCGATAACAACATCCGAGGGGAGACATTTCAGTGTAACGCTGTGCACGAGCGTTTGAAGCCATTAATCATCAGTTTATTTACTTACACACGGCTGTTAGAAGTATTTTAATTTATTATGAATGAATGCAGGTTAATTTTAATGCCTGCCCTGGTTACTGCGATAGTTTATTAGCATGCTAACACAGCACGCTAGCATGTTCTTTAACTGTTCTGTTTCCAGCTAAATGATTAATTAATGATGTTTCCGTTCAGAAAACCGTGTGGATTAACTTTCTCTTCTGTGCAAATCGGTATAAAATTATAATTATTATATTATCGTATATTTGGAATTGAAATAGTGAAATCCCTGCTGAGTCTGACTGCAGCTACCTCAAACCAGACTGTCTTTACCAGCTGATAAATTATTTTCCAGCTTCCATGATCAAAAAGTGTTCAAATGTATCCAAATCTAATTGCCTTAATGTTGTGTTATTTTATTTAAAAACAACTTGTCTAGGCTGTAGCATTACCGTTGAGAAATTGTTTCCTCAGTTCTGAGTCACAGTGTGTATGTTTATTATATGCTTATTATACGGGATATTCTTTTATACAATGCCACAAATTAATAATATTGTCAATGTAAAGTAAATAATATTCAGCAACTTGGGCTCGTCCGGGATTTGAACCCGGGACCTCTCGCACCCAAAGCGAGAATCATACCCCTAGACCAACGAGCCGCCGCGGAAAACTCATGAGTGTGAGAGAATTTATTAACTGATGTGTCAATTCCACAGTTACACCGCATGGAATTATGGGATTGCTTTCAGATGTCTATCACTGTGGCACACTGGAAGTTACGAGGTGAGATGCAGAGGATGAATATCTGACAGGCCATGACCCGTGGAGTGTCTGATAGTTTTGTACACTTTTCTAGTCTTTAAAAGTTATTATAGATTCTTGTTTGTTAGAATCAGTGGTGTGGAAACACAACAGACTGTCAAACTGTGTCCTCCTGTAAAAGTGTCCATGATTATTTAATGATGATTCAGCAGGTGTGTGTGTGTAACTCATTTCTGTTTAATCACACACAGGTGATGATTGGTGTGTGTTATGTTGTGACTGCAGTGGAGACACGTGGCTCTGTCCCTCACTGCTGTCCTGCAGCTCAGCTCCATGTCTGATGTCCTCCATGAGGTTTCGCTGCACTGAGCTACACAACAGACCACAAGCTCTTGTAAAGTTTAGATTCTTCATTCTGGGAGCTTTCTTCAAAGATATGCGGTTAGGTCAACATGGGGCAACCTTGGGCTGAAGTGCCCCGAGTGAGGCACCCTGGGTGCTGGAGCATAGCTGCCCACTCTCTCTCGCTCTGTGTGTGTGTGTGTGTGTGTGTGTGTTCATTGCTCACTTGTGTGTGGTAGGTGTGTGTGTTCACTGCTTCAGATGGGTTAAATGCAGAGAAGAAATGTCACTGTGCTTGAGTGTACATGTGACAAATAAAGGCTTCTTCTTCTAGCATTCCTGTTTACTTCCTGCTTCAGTGGCCCAACTACATCCACTTCCTGCCCCGCCTACCCATAATCCTTATGTATTACAAGTCATTATTTAACTCATTTCATGCAGGGCTGTGCTTTATATGTGTGTTGATCTCTGAAGATTCTAGTTCATGACATTTACATCCTTTACAGCAGAGTCTCTCATCTGGAGTGAAGTACAGAAGCTTTGTGTCTCCATCAGAAACTTCCTCCTGTTAGATCGGGAGGTCCTGGAGTAGGAAAGCCATCCAGCTAAAACCCTGAGAGAGAGAGCGAGAGAGATAGGAGTTTGTACATCATTAAAACACACAGAACATGAGATCATTTTATTTAAATGAGTAAATCAGTGCTCATTTATGTGTTTGGTGAAGAGGTGGGTTTTCAGCCAGCGACTCGTCTGTGAAGTTTGTTCATGAGTACAGACAGGAATCCTGCTGCAGGTCTTTAAAGGTGCACTATGTAGGATTTAGGGGGCTCTATCAGCAGAAATGAAATATAGTATTCATTCATTTGTTTTTGTTCATGTATAATTACCTGTTTTTACGAATCCTTGTGTTTTCATAAGCTTACAATGAGTCATTTATATCTGTATAAGGCATCAGTCCACGGAGCTGCCATGTTGCACTGCTACAGTAGTCTAGAACGGACAAACCTCAGGAAAGTTCTTTATGTGTTTTTACAAGTGGCAGCGTGAATCTGTTAGGAAACACCAGAAGGAAGATGAAGAAGCTAGTGCTGGCTAACAAGTTTGAGAACCCAAATGTTTGAAAAATGAAGGCTCATACTAAATATTTAGCACAAGAAAAAGCAAGGGAGCGTAAAATGTAAATATTGTAAGTACACTGTGGGCACCTGACAGCCACCATACAATCAATACACACGTGGTAAAGGAGGGGTGATGGAGGGTCATTCAGTTGGTTGCATCCTACATAGTGGACCTTTAATATACCTTTAAAAGTGAAAACGTCTGTGAAGATTCTCAGTCATCCAGGTCGTAGTAAACTGTGGGTGGTAGAAAAGGGCAACTGGACTTGCTTGAAGATTCTTGAAAATGTTTCACCTCTCATCCGAAAGGTGAAACATTTTCATTCACAAAGAAGGAGCTCCTCTCAGACCTATCATCAGCAGTATAAACTCTGTCACATATAATATTGCCAAACACCCAGCCACCATCTTGACTCCTCTGGTTGGGAAGACACCATATCATGTCAAAAATTCCCAAGATTTTGCTACTAAAGTTGCAGACCTCAAACTAGATTCAGATGAAACCATGGTTTCCTACGATGTCACTTCTCTGTTCACCTGCATTCCCACCACAGAAGCAGTCAAATCTGTTAGAAAACGACTCCTTCAGGATAGCTCCTTACTGGATAGAATGAACCTCACCATGGATCAGATTTGCACCCTGCTTGACCTCTGCCTGACTACCACTTATTTCCAGTTTAATGAAAGTTTCTACAGACAGAAGCATGGATGCGCCATGGGCTCACCGGTGTCCCCTATTATGGCCAATTTATACATGGAGGAAGTGGAACATATAGCTTTGACCACTTTTGCAGGAGTTGCTCCCAGCCACTGGTTCAGATACGTGGATGACACCTGGGTTAAAATCAAAACCCATGAGGTGGAAGCCTTCTCTAAACACATTAATGCAGTGGATAGCAACATCAACTTCACTTGGGAGAATGTCAGTGGGAATAATCTAGCCTTCTTGGATTGTGATGTACACATTAGACAAGACAGAAACCTTAGTATCGAGGTCTACTGGAAACACACACACACAGACCAGTACCTACTTTTCGACTCTCACCACCCACTGGAACATAAATTGGAGGTCATTAGGACCTTGCAACACAGGGCTCAGAACATCCCTACAACGGTAGAGGGAAAAGAGAAAGAGCAGAATCATATCAAGAAAGCACTTCAGAACCACAGGTATCCCAACTGGTCTTTCCTAAAGAGCAGAAAAAGGAACATAACAGACAAGGATGATAACAGGAACAAACGCAAGAACATTGTCATTCCCTACATTTCTGGTCTATCTGAGAAACTCAGGAAGATCTTCTACAAACACAACATTCCGGTACATTTCAGACCCAGCAACACCCTGAAGCAGAAACTGGTCCATCCTAAGGACAGAATAGCCAGACACAAACAGGACAACGTAGTGTATGCAATTCAGTGCAGTGATGATTGCACAGATTCATATATTGGGGAAACAAAACAACCGCTATACAGGCGCTTGGCTCAACACAGGAGAGCCAGTTCCTCAGGCCAGGACTCTGCTGTCTACCTTCATCTTAACAACAAAGGACACTCATTTCAGGATTGCAACGTACGCATTTTAGCCAGAGAGGATCGTTGGTATGAGCGAGGAGTTAAAGAAGCCATTTTTGTTAACCTGGAACGGCCATCACTGAACAGAGGTGGGGGTCTAAGACATCATTTATCAACCATCTACAATGCGGTCTTGGGCACTCTTCCCAGACGGCTGGGTGCACGCCAAGACCCAGCTGTTTTCGGTGACTCACAAGAGGACAGAGAGAATCAGCTTTCCATTGATCACCCTAACAGGCAATCCTTTGATCACCCTAATGACTCGCCATTCACACCCAGCCTCCAGTGACCCACACCAACATGATGCCTCAACGACACCTTAGATGAGCTTGTCATCAGAATTCTGATTCTGATCCATGAGAGGATAAATATCTGATACTCCTTATTAGTCAGACAGAACTGAGGAAGCCTTTCGGATGAGAGGTGAAACGTTTTCAAGAATCTTCAAGCAAGTTCAGTTGCCCTTTTCTACCACCCACAGTTAAAAGTGAAAACTACTTCTTGTTCTTCTTTCGTCTGCTCCTATTAGGGGCCATCACAGCAGATCATCCATTTCCATCACATCCTGCCTTCAGCATCTTCCTCTGTCACGCCAACCACCTGCATGTCCTCTCTCACCCATCCATAAACCTCCTCATTTCCTCTTGCTTGGCAGCTCTGCCTTCAACGTCCTCCCAATAGATAGTTTTCACATGACATCACAGAGTCGGGGATTCCCTAGTGGCGGCCATCTTGCGGGTCAAGCTTACCGTACGGGTCACTGAGCACACATTGTAACGCGCGAGTACAAAGTCTTCAAAAGAACCCAAGCAGGCTATTTAAAGCTAGCAGTGGTGCACACCTGTTGTATTCACGGCTGTCGTAATAGGTCAGATGATGACGTCAAGCGGAGCTTTTATGGAATTCCCACTGTACGGGAGCACGAAGGCGAGCAAACAAACAAACTCGGCATACAAAGGAGAAATCTATGGCTTGCGAGAATCAACCGCAAGGATAGTTGCAGTTGTTGCTGCACAAGGGGGTCACACCAGATACTGAAAGCAAAGGTTCACATCCTTTTGCCATCACAGATCTGTAATATTGGATCATTTTCCTCAATAAATAAATGACCAAGTATAATATTTTCATCTCATTTGTTTAACTGGGTTCTCTTTATCTACTTTTAGGACTTGTGTGAAAATCTGATGATGTTTTAGGACATATTTATGCAGAAATATAGAAAATTCTAAAGGGTTCACAAACTTTCAAGCACCACTGTATATACATTCTAAACAGTTCAATATTTTTGGAAGCAGGCAGTTGTGTAAAGCTCATGATGTTTTTCATTCTGCCTTTTTGAAATTATTGTCTCTAGCTGAGTATATTATTATGCATTATAACAGGGATGGCCAAACCTTTCTGTTTGCAGGCCACTTATGGAAAAATCTAAGATGCCAAGGGCCAGTGCAAAATTAAGAGCACCAGTTTTTAACCAGATTCAAGTTACAGAGTGACTGCATTTTAGATCAGAAAACCACAGGCCATCTTAAACATTCTGTCTGATGCTACACTCCTGAATGATGCTATCCTGACTAACATGTCACTCTAACAGTACACTGAAACTATGATGTGTGATGCACTTATAATATTAGATTAATGTAACAATGGGCCACATCACATTTAATTTTTTTACTTCATGGCGGGCCATTTGAGAGTGAGCAGAGGGCCACGATTGGCCCCTGTGCCATAGTTTGGCCACCCCTGCATGATATGTTTGATGTTCTACTTCGGGGGTGGCCAACCCGCGGCTCGCGAGCCGCATGTGGCTCTTTGCCCGGTGTCATGCGGCTCTTACGTTCATATCAAAGTTTGTGTTTTTTTTTTTTATGTGCGTGTGCGCTTTGCTTGGTTTCAGTATGGTATTTTCGTCAAATGCATCTTCGCTTTGCTTGGGTATGTTACGGTATTTTCAGGTCATGTCAAATGCGCATGTGCGTGAGATACGCTACGTTCACACTGCAAGGCTTAATGCTCAATTCCGATTTTTTTGTGAGGTCGTTCACATTAACAAATATATGCGACTTGTATGTGATCCTCAGTATGAACGAAAAGCGACCTAAAAGTGTTCCGCATGCGCACTGCAGGATACGACGACGTCACACGCAGTGAGCATGGCCAGTGTTTACGGAAGTAAAACCGCCCGGTTGCGGTATGACCCATCCAATCTAGCTTGAATAGCTGCATCCCCCCAAATGGAAATCAGCTCCCTAACCTCTGCGTCCTTCCATTGAGAAGATTCAGAACCTTCACAGCCCGAAGCGTCCCTCGCATTGATGTCATGCGCAGGGGCGCAGATACGTTTTTTGAACTGGGGGGGACAAAAAACTGAGGGGGACAAAGCTGCCAGCAAACCAACCCCAACCCCGATATGCCTGTCAAACTTGTTGTTAGTAACCATAGCAACCAAGCTCGAGCTCGCAACCTGTGCAGTCTGCGCAGCTCAACCAACCGAATATCAGTCTTTGTTTTGTTTTATGTGAGTTGTTGCAACTATGTATACACTGCTGTGCACCTCAATAAACCGAATGGTAATTAGTCTTTTGATTTTTCCGTGAGGTTTGCCTTATGCAAAGAAAGACAGCATAGACGTTTTTTCCTCCCTATAAGTGGGGGGGACCGAACGAGGTGAATTTAAATATGACTCGTCCCACCCTCTATCTGCGCCCGTGATTATGCGCCATGTTGTTGTAACTTTTTTGAGAGACCCACCGCCTACTTCAGCGCAGAATAGTGACGTTTGTGACTTGCTGATGACGTGTAAGTCGGATGAATGCGACCTGGCGGTTCAGACTGAAGTCGCATATGAAAAGAGCGGATAGGAATCGGAATTAGGACCACATATCCAAACGGCCTGGGTCGGATTTGAAAAAATCGGATCTGTGTCGTTCATATTGTCAATAAAAGATCGGATACAGGTCACATATGGGCGAAAAGATCGGATTTGAGTCACTTCAGCCTGCAGTGTGAACGTAGCCTTTATCGCTAAGTTTTTGGGCAAGGTGTATCTTGTGTCAAGTAGCCTCTCAAAATGGCAATGAAAAAATGCACAGCAAAACTAAAATATGAAGACGAACATAGGACATTTTTAACAGAGTAGGAGAGTTTATACTTTTTTGTTGAACGTAATGGCAAGCCATTCTGCCTTATATGTCAGTCGTCATTAGCTCATTTCAAAGCTTCCCGCCTCCCTGAATAAGCAAGGAGCCAGATATGCAACACTAATTGAAAACCTGCACGAAAGCTTTGTAACCCGGTTCCGTGATATACAACTGAAAAGGCCACAGATTACGTTCCTCGTCGACCCATTCGATGCGGAGACGGACTGTTTGAAAGCCCTGCTTGTCACAGATGAGGCTGCGGCTGAGTTGGAGATGATCGATCTTCGTGAGGAAGACCAACTGAAACCTGTTTTGAGGGAAGGCACCATTGAGTTTTGGAAAAGTGTGCCATTGGAAAAATACCCGAATGTGAAACGGGCTGCGCTTAAGATACTGTCAATGTTTGGGTCAACATACGTCTGCGAGTCTGTGTTCTCTACCATGAAACGTGAAGTCAAAGCATCGTTCTGTTCTGACTGAAACCCATGTGAAAGAACTGCTTCGAGTGGCAACGACGGAATACAAGCCAGATTTGAAGAGGATTGTTCAAGGCAAGGAATGTCAGAAGTCCCACTAAGCAACATGCATAGTAAGTGCACACAATATTGATTGCTGTAAATGACTGGCCTGTGGTATTAGTACTGACTGAAGGAGTAAATTTCTCTCATGTTGGCGTGTGACATTTACTATTAATCTGGCTGAGCAGAGGTGCGTGAGCGTGTGCGTCTGTGTGAGAGAGAGAGAGAGAGAGAGAGAGCGAGGGGGGCGATGTTCATGTGCATGGTGTGGCTTTTTTTTGGTAATGCCATGAGTCCCACTAAGCAGCATGCATAGTAAGTGCACACAATGTTCATTGTTAAAAATGACTGGCCTCAGCCTGTGGTCTTAGTACTGTAGGAGTAAATATGTTGGTGTGTGACATTTACTATTAATCTGGCTGAGCAGAGGGGTGTGTGTGTGTGTGAGAGAGAGAGGAAGAGATGGGTGATGTTCGTGTGCCCATGTGTATGATGTGGCTCTTTGCGGTAATACAGTAAAAAATGTGGCTCTTGGTCTCCAACTGGTTGGCCACCCCTGTTCTACTTGAACTATTAAAGTAAAACCAGAATACACATCACGTGTTTGTTATAAATATGCACAATTTTAAATAGTAGCCTGCGACTGGGGTTTTCAGTGGAACACAAACCACTTGAAATATTGCAACAAGTTAAAGTTTGAGGTAGATTTGATGTTAACCAATGTCAACAGGTAAGCTTCCCCCAGTAGGCCTAGCAGTTCCTCATGCCATTAACAAGACAACTACTAAATCTGAGATTTATCTGACGCTTTGTGAACTATGTGTGGAACACACAGACAGGCATTTGTAGACAGATAGATCGATCTAGATAGATATGGTCTTTTCACAGGTGTTGGTGAAGTCACATTGGTGAGTGGTAGCAATTCATTTGAATTGTTTGAAGAGTTCCTGGTTAAAAAGTAAGAATACTGAAGGTAAGAATACTAAATTAGACCTATAAGAGATAATTTCACTGATTCCATTTTGTGAATTGCATACATACAGTAACACACACACACATACATACATACATACTTAAATACATCTATACATTCATTCAGAATCCTTGGTTAAAAGGTAAGACTACTAGTAAAGATTTATCTAAGGGTTCATTTCACTGTTTCCAGTTTGTGGTAGGTATTTTTCTAAGTTATAGACATACAATTGGCCTCTGTGACAGTACATGTTGCACCGTGAAGGAGTGCCTTTACGGATCCCGGGTACAGCATGCAGCTGCCACAAGCCAATACCACAGATTTTTGCCACACCCCCACTAGCAGAGAATATTGCGTAATGAATAGTGGTCTCACTTCTCACGGATGTTTGCCTCAATTCACACAAATGCTATGCTTAGAGCCCGCATCAACAGGGCATGAGCATTAGCTGAGAATATTGCGTTGTGGATGTTTGCCTCACTTCTCACGGATGTTTGCCTCACTTCTCACAGATGTTTGCCTCAATTCACAAGGATGTTTGCCTCACTTCACACAAATGCTATGCTTAGAGCCCGCATCAACGGGGCATGAGCATTAGCTGAGAATATTGCGTTGTGGATGTTTGCCTCACTTCTCACGGATGTTTGCCTCACTTCACACAAATGCTATGCTTAGAGCCCGCATCAACGGGGCATGAGCATTAGCTGAGAATATTGCATTGTGGATGTTTGCCTCAATTCACACAAATGCTATGCTTAGAGCCCGCATCAACGGGGCATGAGCATTAGCTGAGAATATTGCGTTGTGGATGTTTGCCTCAATTCACACAAATGCTATGCTTAGAGCCCGCATCAATGGGGCATGAGCATTAGCTGAGAATATTGCGTTGTGGATGTTTGCCTCACTTCTCACGGATGTTTGCCTCACTTCTCACAGATGTTTGCCTCAATTCACAAGGATGTTTGCCTCACTTCACACAAATGCTATGCTTAGAGCCCGCATCAACGGGGCATGAGCATTAGCTGAGAATATTGCGTTGTGGATGTTTGCCTCACTTCTCACGGATGTTTGCCTCACTTCACACAAATGCTATGCTTAGAGCCCGCATCAACGGGGCATGAGCATTAGCTGAGAATATTGCATTGTGGATGTTTGCCTCAATTCACACAAATGCTATGCTTAGAGCCCGCATCAATGGGGCATGAGCATTAGCTGAGAATATTGCGTTGTGGATGTTTGCCTCAATTCACACAAATGCTATGCTTAGAGCCCGCATCAATGGGGCATGAGCATTAGCTGAGAATATTGCATTGTGGATGTTTGCCTCAATTCACACAAATGCTATGCTTAGAGCCCGCATCAATGGGGCATGAGCATTAGCTGAGAATATTGCGTTGTGGATGTTTGCCTCAATTCACACAAATGCTATGCTTAGAGCCCGCATCAATGGGGCATGAGCATTAGCTGAGAATATTGCATTGTGGATGTTTGCCTCAATTCACACAAATGCTATGCTTAGAGCCCGCATCAACGGGGCATGAGCATTAGCTGAGAATATTGCGTTGTGGATATTTGCCTCAATTCACACAAATGCTATGCTTAGAGCCCGCATCAACGGGGCATGAGCATTAGCTGAGAATATTGCGTTGTGGATGTTTGCCTCAATTCACACAAATGCTATGCTTAGAGCCCGCATCAACGGGGCATGAGCATTAGCTGAGAATATTGCGTTGTGGATATTTGCCTCATTTCATATCGGAAATTATCGTTTGGATTCTGTTCAAATGTACTGTGAACAACCTCATTACATGTATTGAATGTTTATGGCAGATAGGTGTTTGCATAAATAAGTAAATTGTTTTCAGATATGCTGAAGTGGGTTTGGTAGTGATCTTTGCTAAATGTTGTTTGAAAGAAAAAAAAATTCCTGTATGTTCAATAGTCCCGTTTATAATATTTGTGCTTTGCTATGTCTTTGTCTGCAATACGTCTAACAAAAGCAGGTAAGTATTTGAATGAATAAATAAATTGTTTTCAGATGCTGAAGTGGTTTTGGTAGTGGTCTTTGCTAAATGTTGTTCAAACTAACACCAGCTAGCAAAAAAAAAACAAAAAACCTTCATGTATGTTCACTTGTCCTGTTTATAATATAATAAATGTGCTTTGCTTGTCCTCGAGAACTGTATTTGTCCACAATGTGTCTAACAAAAGCTTGCTAACTAACAGGGAATGTTCTTTTCCCTGCGAACATTGTCTCCTGGTTTGTCTTGTCTGTCTTGTCCCCACTCATGGCCTGTACCTTGATGCAGTGAGTGGGCTTTCAACTAAACAGGTCTTGCTTTCTGTGCTTAATGTCTGTGATATGTTGTTGGTCTGCCATTGTTTTAACATGTCTAAACGGAAAGATACCATTGTTGCCTTCATCTGGTAAGTGCAACTGGTGATATATTTACCTTTGAACACAACAAACATGATCAAAGCTAATCTCATATCTTAACCCTTTACTGCTGCTGGCAACATTTGAGCAAGCACACTTTGCATTTTCTCTGCGGAAATGCATTCTAGTTTTTATATTATAATCACTGTCTGGTACATTGCTGCCCCTGCCAGGGATGAGGGCAGACTTCAGTGCATCATTCGCTCTGCTGAGAGCCATCTTCAGGACCTGTACGAGTCCAGGAGCCTGAGGAGAGTAGAAAGGATCGTGGCCGACCCCTCTCACCCCAGGCACAAACTTTTTGAATCACTCCCCTCTGGTAGGAGGTTGCGGTCCATTAGAACCAAAACCTCATGCCATAAGGCCAGCTTGTTCCCCACTGCAGTTGCCTCATCAATAAGGCCTGAGACCCCACTGACTCTAAACTCACACTCTCAATCTGTGACATTAATGCACTTTGTCTCTGAACTGCGATTTTAAACATTTCATGGTCATGTCATGCATCTCCATTCTGTGAACTTTTACTGCATTTTATCTCATACTGTACAGCTTCGCTATTTATTTAACCCACTGCACATATTCTCTTCTTCTCACACATTCAGGTCAGGAGTCTTCATCTTCATCCTGTGACCTGTTTTTAGTACATTCCAGGAGGCACTGTACAGTTCTGACTTCAAAACAACCCATGCACAGACTCCTTAAATATGTCAAGTTTTCACATTTGTATATTTTAGATTCTTCTTAATTTTAATTCTATTTATATAACTATTTTTGCCTTTTTTTTTTTTTACTTTCTATCTTTAACTGCTCAAGCACCATCAAAGCAAATTCCTTGTATGTGAGAACGGATTCAGCAATGAAGTCGATTCTGGTTCTGGTTCTTTCATCACTCATTACAGAAAAAAATCTGGTTTATTATTTTCAGTATTTTCGCCACGTATTAATCGGTTCATTGGGTAAACTGTGAATCTGTTTGTTTTATCTCTTTTATAATTATTCCTCATTTGCATTATTTAAAAAAAACCTGAAATAATTTTTTACACTGAACTTTGTGTTAATTTATTTTAGCTTGTTTCACAAATTAAATGTGTCTCTGTGCCTCTTCACTCTTTAGTGATTAAATTATAGCAGATTAATCTCTTTAATTTCACACTAAAATAAAAACTGCACTGTTGCGCGTCCCTGACCGTAGTGCATCATGGGAAAGTCCCGCCATTTTAGATTCAAACCTTCCCTCTCTGGCGCGCTGCTTTTTACACCCGTATTTCCGGTAAACGCTTCATCCTCGGAGAGGATTGGTTTGTGTTTTAATTGACACTAATGCTGCCCAATCAGAGGCCTGCTTGTGAACGCGAAAGCCGACATTACCCTACCGTGAGGGGACGGGGCTTGTCGGAATACGGGTGGTATATAAAAAAGCAACACTTGGAGCGTTACACCGAACCACTAAAAACGACATTCAGGGATAATAACGTCTCTTCTCTTTCCTCCGAAACACGCAAGGTGAGTGTGGGTTTCGTCGTTGTTAGCACAAAAAAAAAAAAAACAATCAAACACCGAATGTGTAATTAGTTATTTTGAGTGTTGACCGTTATTACAGGCTGTGTAAGAGTAAAATAAATCAGTTAAAGTGTAACGTTAGTTTTAAAACGGCGTCGTGTTGAAGCGCAGCTTCGCGCTGCTCCTTTTACACTTCACTAATCTGCTCTCTTCCACTTTAAACATCGCTGAGCGCACACTCCAGCCCAACAGCGGCTCTAAGCATCAGTGAAAGTGTCGGGTAACTGTTTACTTCGTAAAAAGTGTATTTTGCCGACAGATGCCACATTTATCCGCCCGCGCTGCGAACTGCTATTTTAGCTCTTCAGCGTCTCTTCAGTAGCCATTACATCAGGCGTGAAGGGGCGGGGATATGCAAATGCGCAAAGTCTGGGTAACTGTAGATTGCGTGTTCATTTGTTAAGAGATGGGTTTGTCCCGCCTTTTTGTCTGATTGGTTAAAATGTTATAGCAAGCTGTTTGATTGGGTGCGGAGATTGGGCGCGTCGGTTTGCGGCTGAAAATAAATTCTTATACGGTATTTATTTATTTATTTTATTTATTTATTTGCTTACAGTTCCGGCGATGTTTAGGAACTAGACTGACTGCTTGGATAACATGGCGGGATCGGATTGGTGGCTATACAAGGTCTCAACTCTATAAACAAACTTGCTTTTAACTCGATTGAAAGACAGCTACACGTTTAGTGGCTCGGAAAAGTATAATAATGCCGCAGGCCAGCAGTGATCCAGACTCCGGGTCTCCAGAGTGGAAGAAACACAACATGTTGAGAGAGAAGTTTTTGTGTGTGTTTGTGTTTCAGGTGAATTTGAACAGTTATGGCCCGTACAAAGCAGACAGCCCGTAAATCTACAGGGGGGAAAGCTCCCCGCAAACAGCTCGCCACTAAAGCGGCCCGTAAGAGTGCGCCCTCTACAGGAGGGGTGAAGAAACCACACCGTTACAGGTGACGCACATGGCCATGGTTCTTCCCCTGTAGTGCTAATACTGTGTGTTTCATATTAATGTGTGTGTGTGTGTTCAGGCCTGGCACCGTGGCTCTCCGTGAGATTCGACGTTATCAGAAATCCACAGAGCTGCTGATCAGGAAGCTGCCGTTCCAGCGACTCGTCCGAGAAATCGCTCAGGACTTCAAAACTGATCTGCGGTTCCAGAGCGCTGCCATTGGAGCCCTGCAGGTTACCCACACACACACACACTCACACTCGCTCTCGATCTCTCAGTATTTAATGGATACAGACTTAGTGTGTGTGTTACTGAGTGTTTTTGTATTATTGTCTATATAATCAGAACACAGCTCTCACATTTAAGACTTTATTGATCTTGAATGAAGCTGAAGCAGTAAAAAAAAATTTCAAAAATGGCTCTGTTATTAATGTGTGTGTGTGTGTGTGTGTGTGTGTGTGTGTATATACAGGAGGCAAGTGAAGCGTATCTGGTAGGTCTCTTTGAGGACACTAATCTGTGTGCTATCCATGCCAAGCGTGTCACCATCATGCCCAAAGACATCCAGCTGGCACGCCGCATCCGTGGAGAACGTGCTTAACACACGCTATTACAAAAATGTAAACACACTCATATATACACACACACTTTCATATGTCACACAAGGTCTCTGTTGCTCTTTCACCATGTATGTGTCTCTTTCCTCCTGTCGTGTGTGTGATTCGTGAAAACCTCTGAAACACATGGAGGCTCCTGATTGGCTGTAGGTTTTTGGTGTGGGATTGTGGGTAAAATCTGCACCATTGGTGTTTGGGTTATTGGGTGTCTTTAGAAAGCTTCATCACTGGATTGTGTGTGTGTTAGTTACTGAGTGGGTTTTTTTTTTTTATATTTTTGTTTTTATCCCAGTGCAGAAGTGTTTTTCACATTTTTACCAGTTTAAAGCCAAAAATAGAATTTTCATGAATTTTTTTTTTTTGCTCCACTTTATTTTTCGCTCAAAGTGTGACTGATTTCATGAACACACACACACACGTGTTTTAATTTTACATTTGACTTCTTTGAGCTCATGTTTATTAATCAGTGTGTTATTAGCAGGTGACTGCTCAGGTTTTTCTACATTTTTTTTGTATGAAGTGTATCTTGGGGTATTAGATTTTATTTGCGAGATAAATAAAGGAGTTGTTTGTCCTGATCTCTCTGTGTCCATCTCATTTCTGTCTTTTTATATGATGGTGAAAAACAGGCTACGAGTCGGGATGAACAGAATTATTACATGGTTCAGTGAACACACGCCTACTGAAAATTTTCTGTAAAGCTGCTTTGTGAAAACGTCCATTTTAGGGGGGCTTAAGACCCCCTCAAATGTTCCCAAGCCCCCCTATAATTTTCAGTGTTTTTAAAAAAAAATTATGTATAGACACACACACAGGTAGTCGTCGACTTTACGACTGTCTGGTTATGACTGGCAAGTGTTTCCCAGCTGAGTGTACGACAGTTTCCGCCCCAGCTCCCGGAAGCGCCTCTCACCGCGTACAACAGTTTCCGCTCCAGGCACATGCACAGTCAATCTCGCGCTCCCTCGCGCACTCAGTCATACAGTTTCCGCCCCAGCTCCTGGTTTATGAAACGAGCAAATGCTCCCGCCAGCCCGGGCGCTGCAACAGCTGATGATGACGTAAACGACCCACAGCCAAGCACCAGTGATGCCAGCGGTCACTAAATTTTGTATTTTATGTTTTACATTTGTATTTTGGTATGTTTCAAACTAAAATGTTTTCTATTTTTCACACCTGTATTTTTTGTTTTGCACATATTAAACGAATTGTACTGTACGCAGTGTAGTATGCAGTGTTTGACTTCAACCAAATAATGAGCCAAGGTAATGAAATAAGAAAATGTTGATAAAATAAGACTTTAAGATGATTACAATATCATTACACATCATAATATACTTGCGTTCATTTTAGGCCGACTTACGACCAGATCAGTTTACGACCGGTCAGTCGTAACCAAACGCAGTCGTAAGTCGACGACTACCTGTATATGTATGTATGTATATTGAAAATAGTGCAGACTTGCACATAACACAAACCAGCAAGAAAACGAGTCAATGATGTGTCTACAAGTTCTAGCTACGACACGAATAAAATTATGTTTCCCAGCATAGCCAGGTAGGCGGGCATGCGCGGTTCAGGCGGGAGCTGTATGTTATTAGGCCTACTTGCTGTAACGTTACGTTCCTGAGGCCGGCAGAGTTAAGAGAAGAAGAGGACTTAATTCGCAGTGAATGATACAGTGAACAAGAGATTGTAAGTTGATGTCAGTCATTGTTAATTGCTTAATGTTACCTACGTTTATCTCAGGGGAAGAAAATGTGATGTTGTAGGCTACTTGTCCCTTTTACAGTAACATTATGGCAGCTAAATTGAACTTTATGGAAAACGTTAGCCAATACTAGCGTGAACAGTTAAACTCGACAACTTTCTATATTCTGTCCCATCTGTGTATTGGTATGTTCTTCAACTATTGCGAGTGAAAACTAAATGCCATTAGTAGCAGTAGTTATGGCGAGAGAAGATTTAATGTGTCCTTTCAATTCATTGGCTAGATGGATATATGACGATTTTTTAAGAGAGTGAGTGAGGAACAGGAGAGTGATAAGGGAGCTGATGCTGAAGAGGTCTGCGTGATCGAGGTCAGTAAATGTCAACAGAGAAAACAGGGCCGAGTTCAACCAATGCACCATTTTGAGACGGTTTAGCTGCGGTTTGATCTACTACACATTGAGTTTATAAGAATGTAGCTGCGTACTGTGAAATAGTCTCATGTTCATCTTTCCTGTGATGATGTTGTACAACTTAACTTATATTTTGGGCTAAACTAAGTAAGACCAAGTAAGACCTTATTTTTTTTTCTTTGTGTTTTAGCCCATCTCGTAAAGTAGCTCTAGCTAGCACTTAAATAATGAAAGCTGTTTTTGAGATAGGACAGAAATGGTGAGCAAATTTTCTTTCTAAACTTCACTATCAGTTTAAGCTTATGTATTTGTTTGATATCTGGTCTGAGAACTAAGTGTCCCCCAAAGGGTTAAGGTATACTATATTCTCATTTGGCAGAATAAATGTTTGAGAAACATTCATATTTGTCTGTATTGTCAGATTTCACTAGGATTTTGAATGAAGCTCGTTGTAACTAAACTAATTAAATAAAGCACCACACCATTGTGTTGTCTCCTGTTCAGTGCATCAGACTGAAATAAATAGCTTTATTTGGAATATAACCTAATTAATTTTTACCAAATGCACTGATGGAGATATTTGCAAACATCTTTCTTCATAAACATAGCCCCAGCCTCTAATGAACTGATTTACACTTATTTTGTGAATATAAAGAAGATATCCTGAAGACTTAGAAGAGAAATAGCAGGGTAGAAAAAGAAAGTGATCCAGATAACAGATTCTGATAAATGTTCTTCAAATAATGAATAACTGACGAAGCCAATGTAGGAGCAATAAAACATTTTCGGTGTGCGCGCCCATTACCTACTGAACACACTCCTGGGGCTAAGCCCCGCCCATCTCTCAATCCTAGTGACGTCCATGGTCCATTGTTAAAAGTGCTATAGAAATAAAAACAAATAAATTAACACTTTATTAGTATTTAAAGTATTTGCACAAAGCCATGTTTCAACCTGACACACAAACACCAATACCACCACCACCATCATCATCATCATCATCATCATCATCATCAGTGTCTCTGAAATTCAGTGTAACATCAGAATATTCACTCCTGTCCACCAGCACGTTATTGTCCTGTAAATGTTATACAGTTTACTGATAGTGAAATGTTCATTTATTTTGGCAGATAAATTATATTTGGAGTTTTACTGTTCAGGCATCACAGTTACTGGATATTTATTTGTGATATAAAGGGAAAAGTGCATTATAAACATGTCACTGCAAACCTGTCTGTCTCCGCTGTGAGCTGATCAAATAACATGAAATAAAAACTCAATTATATTCTGTACCCTTTTTCATAATTTTTATTAGTTTTGTGGATTTTAAGAACTTTTTAAAAATATTTTTCTCATCCACAGGCAATGCTACGATAATAATGATAATAATTTGGTTGAATCTGACTGAATATATAAACACTGAACACACACTCATGGAAGTGGTTCTGAGAATCAATGAACACAGTGCCAGCGTTGAAGGAGAAATGCCACTGTGGCTCTGTACAAAGCAGCTGATGATTAATTACTGAATAAATCTCAGGGACACAAAGAAAGTCATCCAACTAAAAGGACCTTGGAGGCTTGTTGGGAGAGGGGCAAAGCACAAAAACATGTTTTGGATGAGAAGGCAAGGACAGAGCAGAACAAATGAACGTTCAAGAAGTGTAATTTTGTCTGACTGTGCTGAGACCAGAAGGTCTGCTGCAGAATGTTTGTGTGGATGCAGAATTACTGAATATTAATCACAGAAATAAAACTACAGTGATGACATACAGCTTTTCACTGACGGATCAAAGGATCCACTGACAGGAGCAGCAGAGGAGATTCCCGATCTCCAGAGAATGTCAGGTCATTTCAGTGTTTGTGCTGCTGAGTTATTTGCAGTTCTGTTGGTATTTGTGTGTGTGTGTGTGTGTGTGTGTGTGTGTGTGTGTGTGTGTGTGTGTGTGTGTGTGAGCAAGTAAAATTCCCATCTGTAGTGCCAGTGTTGTAGTCAAGTTACGAGTCCAGTCTCGAGTCCCCAGTGTTCAAGTCCGAGTTGAGTCCAAGAACAAGACTCTAACTGCACCATCTGACAGTGGATGTTGCTGCCTTTATGTGAAACCATTTACAGCATGTGTGAGAGTCCGCATGGCACGCGTGATGTCCAGACTGCGCCCAAGAGTCTATCTGATGCACACGCCAAGGTGTGCAGGTGTGACACTCTTACATGAAATTTGTACAAAAATTAATGTAAGTATAAATATCTTATGGCAAATTATTATGCCATGTTACAAAAAATAAAGAAAAAATCCGAGTCCTCATTTCCAATTTACAAGTCCGAATGCAGTTAATGTCCGAGTCCAAGTTTGAATCATCAGTAGGCCTACTCAAGTCCAAGTCAAGTCATGAGTCCTTAAAATTAGAGCATGAGTCAGACTCGAGTACTACAAGCCTGTGTAGTGTTTCAGTGTCAGCACTGTCCAGCATTAAAACAGGATCAACCAGGAATCACCGAGACCTAATATATGGACTAACCCTAATATACGCCAAATTTACATCGGATCCCGCTAATTAGATCTACCCAGGTAGGAATTGTGTGATCTCTAAATTCCCACATGCCGTCGACACCATGCCTACTCGAGGACAAAAACAACTAAATGATGAGGACGTAGTCACTCTTGGTACTCTGAGAGAAATGCTAGATCAACAAAGGGCAAAATATGAGGACCTGTTGATGAGACAACAATCCACCATTCAGTCTTTCATCGCAACAGTATTGGATTCTAACAACAAAAGAATGGACAGTCTCATCTGCGAGGTGCAGGAAATAAAGGGCAGTTTACAATTCTCCCAGGCGGAAATCCAAGACGGTAAAGCAAAACAACATGACCAGAGCCACAATATCAAGGAAGTTGAGACGAAAATAGATCGTCTAGGAGCTGACATCAACACGATCCTTCATAAATCCGATTACTTGGAGAACCAGTCTCGTCGTAATAACATTCTGATCGACGGCGTCCCTGACAACAAACAAGAGAACTGGTACCAATGTGAAGAGAAAATCAGAGAAATCCTCAAGGACAAACTCAAGCTCGACCCACTTAAGATTGAAATCGAACGTTCTCATCGTAATGGAGAATTCCAGGAAGACGTCCGGCCACGACCCATTGTTGCGAAACTTCTCTGATACAAAGACAAAGAAACCATCATGCAGAGAGCAAAGTACCTCAAAGGATCGAACATCTACATCAATGAAGACTTTTCGGAAGCAGTACGCCAAAAGAGGAAAGAACTCCTACCGGAAATGCGGGCAGCAAGAGAGAGAGGAAACGTGGCATACTTTCGGTACGATCGGCTGGTCGTGCACCCACCGAGAGACACACCAAGGAGGGCCAACACATGTAGAAACCAGACTCGACTAAGTCATCACCGGTAATCAAACCTCATGAACTCCACTACCGAACAACAGCCATCTCTACCTTCAAAATCAAGTAACAGTGACTTAAGTACTTTAGTTTTTAACCCCTTTGACTTAAATGAAAATGTTTGTGAATCATACTTTTCATCTCTCGGCCCTGATTTAAATTTCTTTAATAACTACTATAGTTCTTCTAAGAGCACCTCACAGTATTACAACACTGACTCGTTCATCAATACATGCAAATCGAGAAAAAGCAATTCTCTCTCTCAGTTTCATTTAAATGTAAGGAGCCTTCCACGCCACTTCGAGGAGCTCAATGAATACCTATACTCTATAAAACATAGGTTCTCAGTAATTGCTCTCACAGAGAATTGGCTAACTGAAAATTCAATCCACAATTATAACATTGCACTCGCAACCACCTGAGGGGGGTTCAATCATGTGAAGCAGGGTGTTCTTGATGGCAAAGCCAACTCAATGTTCTCTAGGGTCTTCTGTGCCTTTTCCCTGCCAGAAAAACATGTAGTGTTCTTCTTTCAGTGATCCACTCTCTGGAAGATGTGTTTCTTGCAGAGCTGTTATGTCGATGTCCAACCTGTGCAACTCATTGTCAGTTACTGCTGTCTTGCGAATGTTGTTGATTTCTTGGAGGTCCTCTGACAGACCAGTGCTCATGGTGCGCACGTTCCAGCTTGCAATTTGAAGAGCTGGAGTCTTCGCTGTGTTTCTGTGGTAGTTTCATGGTACGGGTTTGACGATCTGCCTGTTGAACAAGATGTTCTGAGCCCCAGGCACCCACTAGAGCAGACAGACCATGGTGGGTCAGCACCTTACTGACCGGGGGCTGCCCGGCTTAAGGCGGGCAGTAGCTGACCAGTGGAACATGATGATTCTTCCCACCGATGAAAGCCAGCCAGTGGCGTCCAATTCTTCACCAATTGAGCGGGGACTTATAACCCGTAACTGCTGTCTTCCGTGTTGTGCTCTCACCTAGAGGCAAGACTGGAGTGACCTCTCCAGGGCACAGGCCTGGGCAAGTTGTATGGAGGCATAGTGCTGCCCAGTCAACAGGGCCCCCCTTTTGGTCGAACCAACTGCGTCCGAGGGAATGCCAGGCATTACATTTGGAGCCAGCTTGACTGCAGGAGTTGTCGGAAGAACATTGTCATTGATGTTGGACTGCCTTAGGGACTCCAGTTCCAGAGTTTTCCTCAGGGTTGACTCCTGAAGCCTTTCCTCTCTAGGGTGTAGCTGCAAGACAGCGGAGGTTTGTGGTCAGAGTTTCCCTCTCCCAGATCCTTCACAGTTCAGCGTCACCCATGGTGTGCCAACAAGGAGGCACTGTGAGAGTCTTGATGTGGCAGCCGTAGAACCATCAGGAGAGGTCTTACGCACTCGGCCCCTCTTTTTGCTCAAGGAGCTAGATGGTGGCTGCAGCTGGAAGCGGGAATGACCAGCACACCACACTCACACAACTGCAGCACTACAGCACACACACACCCTATGCATAAGCACCACACCACGAAAAGGGCCCACTGAGCTATAAATCTGGAGAGCTCACAGGCTCGTCAGAGGGAAGCCAGCTGGCCACCATCTTACCACTCCCATCACGTGTATTTGGCTTACGTGTTAAACCATCTTGTCCAATCAAATTTGCCCCAAGAAAAGTATCTCCTGACTTTTTTCCCCTTTTCAGTACCTCCTCTTATTTTCTCAACTTAACCCCATTCCTTACATATCTTTATCGTGCGCCCCTTAACGATTATTATTTTTTTCCTTTTTCAGTTCAGTCTTTGATAATTTTTTTTAACGTCTCTTTTACTACTATAATTATTTTTACGGATTTTATTTCAGTTTTTCTCTTATATAGTGTATCTTTTGCGTATATTTCTTCTTCCTTTCTTTTATTAATTAATTAATTTGCTAAACATTTTCTATTTTGCTAAACACTGCATGGTCTTAAAAAGAAAAAGCATAAAAATTTAATAGTTTGTGTCTAAAATGACTGAATTATGTGACCAATAAATACTGTTTAGACATGACTGTGAGAATGAAGTGAAAATGGCAAATAAAGTGAGAAAATAATCCTGTTTCAACAACTGTCCTAAAGAGAAAAGAAATATTGTACAGCATTTGTGTTGGTATAATAATTATAATAATAAAATAAAAAAGTAAATAAAAAATATAAAGGAAGAATAAATATATGAAAGAGAAAGATACACTGTATAAGAGAAAAAAAAAAGAAACAATCTTCGTAAAAATAATTATAGTAGTAAAGGAGCTGCTCAAAAAAAATGATCAGAGACTGAGCACAGGGTGACGTTTAAGAGTGGAGGAAGATCTACACAGGTGGACTCCATACTCTGCAGAAGGGTAACCTGAAGGAGATTGGAGACTGTAAAGTGATGGCAGGGGAGAGTGTAGCTAGACAACATCGAGTGGTCGTGTGCAGGATGAGCTTGAAAGTGAAAAAAAGGAAGCGTGAAATAGTGGAGCTGAAGATTAAGTGGTGAAAACTAAAAGAGGTTGAACATCAGAAGGAGTTTAGGGAAGAAATGAGACGAGCATTGAGTGGTCATGGAAGTCTGCCAGAAGATTGGAATACTACTGCTGTACTAGTAAGAGAGGCAGCAAGGAAGGTGCTAGGGTGGTCATCGGGAAGGAGGAAGGAAGACAAGGAGACGTGGTGGAACAAAGAAGTGCAGGAAATTATAAAAGAGAAGAGGCTAGCAAAGAAGAATTGGGACAAGCAGAGAGACGAGGAAACCAGGCGGTTATACAGAGAGACGAGACAGAAGGCAAAAAGAGCGGTAGCGAAGGCGAAAGCAGATGCATACCAGGAGTTGTATGAAAGACTGGAGACCAAAGAAGGAGAGAAAGACCTGTACAGACTAGCTAGGCAGAGAAACAGGGAAGCGAGGGATGTGCAGCAGGTAAGAGTGATGAAAAATTTAAATGGA
Organism: Neoarius graeffei; assembly: GCF_027579695.1. NCBI lineage: Eukaryota > Metazoa > Chordata > Actinopteri > Siluriformes > Ariidae > Neoarius > Neoarius graeffei. The sequence continues at coordinate 60,558,175 of NC_083591.1, read as the reverse complement.
AATGTGCTGATGAACAAAGAGAGTGTATTAAGAAGGTGGAAAGAGTACTTTGAGGATTTATTAAATGAGGAGAATCCAAGAGAGAAAAGATCAGATTCGTTGGAGACAGCAAATCAGGAAGCAGAGTTGGTTAGTAAGGATGAGGTGAGGGCAGCCATGAAAAGAATGAAGACTGGGAAAGCAGTCGGACCAGATGGTATCCCGATTGAGGCTTGGAGATGTTTGGGTGAGACGGCTGTGGAGTTCCTAATGAGGTTGTTTAATAAGAGCCTAGAGAATGAGAAAATGCTAAATGAATGGAGAAAGAGTGTGCTAGTCCCAATATACAAGAATAAGGGAGATGTACAGAGCTGCAGTAATTACAGAGGGAAAAAATTGATGAGCCACACCATGAAGCTATGGGAAAGGGTATTGGAGGCGAGATTGAGAAGAGAGGTAGCAATCTGTGAACAGCAGTACGGGTTTATGCCAAGGAAGAGCACGTCGGATACAAGTTTTGCTTTAAGAATGTTAATGGAGAAGTACAGAGAAGGCCAGAGAAAGCTACATTGTGTGTTTGTAGACCTGGAGAAGGCATAAGATAGAGTGCCGAGAGATGAGTTATGGTATTGTATGAGAAAGTGTGGAGTGAATGAGAAGTATATTAGAGTGGTGCAGGACATGTCTGAGAACAGTGAAACAGCAGTGAGGTGTGCAGTTGGAATGACTGAATGGTTGAAGGTGAAGGTGGGACTCCATCAAGGATCTGCTTTGAGTCCTTTCTTGTTTGCCATAGTGATGGATAGCTTGATGGATGAAGTGAGGCAAGAGTCACCATGGAACATGATGTTTGCGGATGATATTGTGATATGTGGTGAAAGTATAAAGGAGGTTGAGCTGGGTTTGGAGAGATGGAGGTATGCATTGGAGCGAAGAGGAATGAAGGTGAGCAGGAGCAAAACAGAATACATGTGCATCAATGAGAATGGGGATGAGAGTGTAGTGAAGATGCAAGGAGTAGACGTAAAGAAAGTTGGTGAATTCAAGTACCTGGGGTCAACTGTGCAGGAAAATGGGGGCTGCGATAGTGAGGTGAGAAAGAGAGTGCAGGCAGGGTGGAGCAGTTGGAGAAGGATTTCGGGAGTCATTTGTGATCGGAAAGTCCCAGCAAAAGTTTCTGGGTGTGCACATCTCTGAAGACCTGTCCTGGAACAACAACACCGCATCACTGGCCAAAAAAGCCCAACAGCATCTGTACTTCGTCCGCAAACTGAGGAGAGCAAGAGTCCCGGCCCCCATCATGCACACATTCTACAGAGGCACCATCGAGAACATCCTGACCAGCTGTATCACCGTGTGGTACGGTGCCTGCACCGTGTCCTGCTGCAAGACTCTGCAGCGCATCGTGAGAGCAGCTGAGAAGATCATTGGTGTCTCTCTCCCTTCTCTTATGGATATCTATAACTCCCGCCTCACCCGCAAAGCCATCAGGATTGCAGGTGACCCCACCCACCCATCTCACAGCCTCTTCAGCCTGCTGCCGTCGGGGAGGAGACTGCGGAGTCTCCGGGCCAAAACCAGCAGGCTCAAGAACAGTTTCTTTCACCAGGCGGTCAGGAGGCTCAACTCCCTCCCTGTTCTGCCCCTCCTCCCCCCTCTGCCCCCTGCCACAGATTCTGCTCGCACACCCCCCTGCCCCCCCTTCAGCATCTGACATGTCATTCTCACAGTTTCCCCCCACACACACACACACACACACACACACACACACACACACACCTCATCGTTCATTAACACACTGAACTCAGGGACCGCATATCTCACTTTACCTCGCTCATTTGCACTATTCCGCACTACCTCACCTTAACAGCTGCTAGTTTGTTTATTCTGCTTATTTCATGTTTACCTGCTATACCTCAAGTGCCCTTGACTGTTTGGTTATTTGTACCAATTTGTGTGTGTGTGTGTGTGTGTGTGTGTAAGTGTTTAGTCTAGTTCATATCTAGAGTGTTTTATACTGTTTATATTGTCTGAGTGTTTAGTCTGTCTTGTTCTTATCTAGTGTTTATACTGTTTATTTATTCTGTTTATATTGTTTGAGTGTTTAGTCTGTCTAGTTCCTATCTAGAGTGTTTTATACTGTTTATATTGTTTGGGTTTTTTTTCAATTATTCTATTTTTATTTATTGCATTGCCTGTTTGCACCGTGGGTCAGAGAGGACTGATATTTCATCTGTGCTGTATGTCGAGCATGTATAGCATATTTGACAATAAAGTTGACTTGAAAGGTAAGATGTATAAGACAGCAGTGAGACCAGCTGTGATGTATGGATTGGAGACCGTACCCTTAACCAAGAGACAGGAGGCAAAGTTGGAGGTGGCGGAGTTGAGGATGTTAAGGTTTGCGATGGGAGTGACAAGGTTGGACAGGATAAGGAACGAGCACATCAGAGGGACAGCACATGTGGAGAGCTTGGGAATGAAGCTAAGAGAGAGACTGAGATGATCTGGGCACATCCTGAGAAGAGATGCAGAGCATGTGGGAAGGAGAATGTTGAGGATGGAGCTGCCAGGCAAACGAAAACGAGGAAGGCCAAAGAGGAGATACATGGATGTGGTGAGAGAGGACACAAAAGTGGCAGGTGTGGTGGAGAAGGATGCGGAAGACAGGGAGCAATGGAGACGAAAGATCCGCTGTGGTGACCCCTAATCGGGAGCAGCCAGAAGAAGAAGGGACTGAACTGGAAAAGGAAAAAAACAATAACAATGAAGCAGAGCGCTATAAAGATCTGTAAGGAATGGGGTAAAGTTGAGAAAATAAGAGGAGGTAATGTAAGGGAAAAAAATCAGGAGTTAATTTTCTTGGGGCAAATTTGATCGGAGACGCCGCTTTAACACATTAACCACCGATGGGGCCAGATGGCTTCCCTCTTCTCTCCGGCGGGGAACAGGCGCTCAGCTCTCCACATTTTACACACAGCTCAGTGAAAGGGCCGCGCTTTGTTTCTCCCGGACTTTTTATGCTGTCGAACTGTTTCCGGTTCTTCATTGTGACTTCCGGTTACTGTTTCCGACTCCCCTGTTCCTGTCTCCACGTGTAGAATTTGTTTTATTTCTATTATTAATTTCTTGTACAAAATTTCAGCAGTTGGAGTTTTTAGTGAACATGGCCACGTCTTTTGAACAAATGCGAGCGAATGTCGCTAAACTTTTAAGAGGCATCGACAGGTAAGTTTACTGAATAAAGAGCTAACATGCTAATGCTAACTGGGTGAGTGTGTGGGGGGTTTAGTCACTCAGCAGTGTCTCATTAAAATGTGAATATTTACTGTATTGTGGGGAAAAATGACTGTTTTGCGAATTTTGTGCATCAGATTGATAAATGTTTGAGTAAAGAAACTGTTTATTGAAATTAAATTCAGACATAAATCTGTGATTTTAATCAGATTCACAGAGGAGAGAGAAATTAAACTTGATGTTTTATATAAAATAAATTTTTCACATTTTCAGCGGTAATTTATTTAAAAAAAAATCAGCACTACAGAGAATATTATTATTATTATTATTATTATTATTGATGTGACCTATAAACACTCCAGCTGTACCAGAGTTCAGCATTTATTCACTTTTTAATGAAAATATTCAGATGTGACTTTTAGAGGAAAAATATACATTATTCTAAATATGTCAGTAATGATGTTACTAAAGTACTATTTTTTTTTTTTTAATTCCATTTAATTTCTCAGGTATAATCCAGAGAATTTGTCCACACTGGAGCGTTATGTTGAGACTCAGGCACGAGAAAATGCCTACGACCTGGAGGCCAATCTGGCTGTTCTCAAACTGTGAGACGGGTTTAAATTTACTCCATCACACCTCAGCGCTATCACTGAGTCTCTCTCTCTCTCACTCACTCACACAAGCACACAGATCTCTAGTGCTTTATGTATTTTATTAATGATCAGCTCTAATCTAATGCTGAGCATGAGGCTGAGATTAGATGAAATGCAGTGGATCAAAATTGACGTTTATTTGTCTGTGTGTAGGTACCAGTTTAACCCTGCCTACTTCCAGACCAGTGTGACGTCCCAGATCCTGCTGAAGGCATTAACAAACCTCCCACACACCGACTTCACTCTGTGCAAATGTATGATTGACCAACCACATGTATCCTTTTTACACACACACACCCATTCAGATGTTCCTTTGCTGATACAGTTGTGGTGTGTGTTGTCTCATCCATTTAGATTGAGATCAGTCTTGATGTGAAAGCATGTAATGATGCAAAATAAAAATAATGGATAATTCAGAAAAATAAATACGAAAAGTAGATATTTTTAGTGCGTTAATTTCTCTGGTGATGAGGAATAAATCTGAAACCGCTGAAATCACATGCAGTCAAATTGATTTAAACTCTGTTCCTGGATCAGTTTCTTTAACCACACCCACAGCAGGAGGAGCGACCAATCAGACAGATCCTCTACCTCGGCAACCTGTTGGAGACCTGTCACTTTCAGAGCTTCTGGGTAACACACACACTAACTAACAAACACACTTGTATACATGTTTGTCACAGCCTTTACATTTTAAAGTGCATATCCTGGACCAAATTCGTTTTTTTTAATATGAAAGTATGTCCCTTTACACACTCATCCAGAATGGTAATTTTGCACAAGGCCGTCTGTCTACAGCAGAAAAAAATTAAATAAAATGCATCTGGAAAAATCCCAAGGGAGTCTGGAACCAGATTCATGACGTTACCTGCGGAAACGCCAGCAGGCTGTGAGAGCTTGTACGGTTTCAGTGCACAGCCTGTGTAGACCAAGTTTAGCAGCTAGCGATTTTGCATTGAAATATGGAATTGTCACCTGAGCGCAATGTGGGAAACGATGAGTACTAATCCCATCAAGATTGGTGTTGCTACAGCCTCCTACGATACATCTGTTAACCATTTTAATAATTACGTGATAACGTTGAAGAAATTTGCAGAAAACCACCAGGTCGTTTTCTCATAAACAAACCAGCGCTGACGTAGGATTCAGAGGGAGGCGTCCCGCACGCGACGTCACGAAAATCAATGTTTGCCGGGAAATCCAAATGCCAAGTTTTTTCAGAGGCGGACCAATTTGCCTCAAATGGCTTGATTACAACTGAATTTTTCTGGTAATGCGCAAGGTCAAAAAATTGCACAAAATGCAAAATGTGACAGATATTTGACCAAAGTTTAATATAAAATAGAATTACATTGATCTTGTTCCTGAATTTACCCGTGATATGCACTTTAAGGTGTGTGTGTGTGTATTGCAGACGAGTCTGGAGGAGAACAGGGAGCTGATTGATGGGATCACAGGCTTTGAGGACTCTGTTCGTAAATGTGTGTTCAGTATTTACACACACACACACACACACACAGAGTTAAACAAAATGTGGTATCAGTTCAGTTTTATTTGTATTGAGCTTTTAACAGTGATACAGAGCAGCTTTACAGAAATCTGTACATCAGTAGGATGACTGACCTCCTCCGCTGATTGGGGGGGGGGGGGGATGATGATGATGATGGTGTTGTACGAGTCACAGAGCCGTCAGTTCCTGACACTGTGTTAAAATGAAATTATTTACTTTTCGTATATGAGTGATTCCACGCTTATGGGTACTGAAATGGGGACATGAACTTATTTTTAAAAATTCACCTAAAACCATTTCTTTTTTTACCATCAGGTCACAAAACATGTAATCTTTAATGAATGATATGTTAAAAGATAACTTTAATTTTCTGAGATGTAATAAAAACATATTTATATGCCAGAGTTCCAAAATGATGTCTGTTACATTACTTCTGTTACGATTGTCCATCTCGCGTCTGTTACAAATTAATTACAATCTAGCTCTATACCATGTTAATCTTATTGAAAGAATGTGTATGTTTATTCTACTACACATGTTTATTAATTATATTTGCTAAAACATCACCTTCCAATGTTTCAAAAAGTAATTCTACATTGTTAAAATTGAGAATATATATGTCCACAACACTTCTGTTACGTTCTGACTTTGGCATATAAATATGTTTTTATTACATCTCAGAAAATTAAAGTTATCTTTTAACATATCATTCATTAAAGATTACATGTTTTGTGACCTGATGGTAAAAAAAGAAATGGTTTTAGGTGAATAAGTTCATGTCCCCATTTCAGTACCCATAAGCGTGGAATCACTCATATCTGAATATTAATGAGCAGAGAATATTACTGAAGCACAGAGTGAATTCTGTGTGTGTGTGTGTGTGTGTGTGTGTGTGTGTGTGTTAGTTATCTGCCATGTTGTAGGAATCACATATCAGACCATTGAGCACCGACTGTTAGCGGAGATGTTGGGAGACCCGCTGGGTAACGTTCACCCTCACAGTCATAACTCAGAGATTCTACTCTCGAGTACACGCTTTAATATTTCACATTCATTCAACTCTCACACACCTGTCTGTCTGTCTCTCTCACTCTCACACACCTGTCTGTCTCTCTCTCACTCTCACACACCTGTCTGTCTCTCTCTCACTCTCACACACCTGTCTGTCTCTCTCTCACTCTCACACGCCTATCTGTCTCTCTCTCACTCTCACACGCCTGTCTGTCTCTCTCTCACTCTCACACGCCTGTCTGTCTCTCTCACACGCCTGTCTGTCTCTCTCTCACTCTCACACGCCTGTCTGTCTCTCTCTCACTCTCACACGCCTGTCTGTCTCTCTCACTCTCACACGCCTGTCTGTCTCTCTCACTCTCACACACCTGTCTGTCTCTCTCACTCTCACACACCTGTCTGTCTCTCTCACTCTCACACACCTGTCTGTCTCTCTCACTCTCACACACCTGTCTGTCTCTCTCACTCTCACACACCTGTCTGTCTCTCTCACTCTCACACACCTGTCTCTCTCACTCTCACACACCTGTCTCTCTCACTCTCACACACCTGTCTGTCTCTCTCACTCTCACACACCTGTCTGTCTCTCTCACTCTCACACACCTGTCTGTCTCTCTCACTCTCACACACCTGTCTGTCTCTCTCACTCTCACACGCCTGTCTGTCTGTCTGTCTCTCTCACTCTCACACACCTGTCTGTCTGTCTGTCTCTCTCACTCTCACACACCTGTCTCTCTCACTCTCACACACCTGTCTCTCTCACTCTCACACGCCTGTCTGTCTGTCTGTCTCTCTCACTCTCACACGCCTGTCTGTCTGTCACTCTCACACACCTGTCTGTCTGTCTGTCTGTCACTCTCACACACCTGTCTGTCTGTCTGTCACTCTCACACACCTGTCTGTCTGTCTCTCACTCTCACACGCCTGTCTGTCTCTCTCTCACTCTCACACGCCTATCTGTCTCTCTCTCACTCTCACACGCCTGTCTGTCTCTCTCTCACTCTCACACGCCTGTCTGTCTCTCTCTCACTCTCACACGCCTGTCTGTCTCTCTCTCACTCTCACACGCCTGTCTGTCTCTCTCTCACTCTCACACGCCTGTCTGTCTCTCTCACTCTCACACGCCTGTCTGTCTCTCTCACTCTCACACACCTGTCTGTCTCTCTCACTCTCACACACCTGTCTGTCTCTCTCACTCTCACACACCTGTCTGTCTCTCTCACTCTCACACACCTGTCTGTCTCTCTCACTCTCACACACCTGTCTGTCTCTCTCACTCTCACACACCTGTCTGTCTCTCTCACTCTCACACACCTGTCTGTCTCTCTCACTCTCACACACCTGTCTGTCTCTCTCACTCTCACACACCTGTCTGTCTCTCTCACTCTCACACACCTGTCTGTCTCTCTCACTCTCACACGCCTGTCTGTCTCTCTCACTCTCACACGCCTGTCTGTCTCTCTCACTCTCACACGCCTGTCTGTCTGTCTGTCTCTCTCACTCTCACACACCTGTCTGTCTGTCTGTCTCTCTCACTCTCACACACCTGTCTCTCTCACTCTCACACACCTGTCTCTCTCACTCTCACACGCCTGTCTGTCTGTCACTCTCACACACCTGTCTGTCTGTCTGTCTGTCACTCTCACACACCTGTCTGTCTGTCTGTCACTCTCACACACCTGTCTGTCTGTCTGTCACTCTCACACACCTGTCTGTCTGTCTCTCACTCTCACACACCTGTCTCTCTCACTCTCACACACCTGTCTCTCTCACTCTCACACACCCGTCTCTCTCACTCTCACACACCCGTCTCTCTCACTCTCACACACCCGTCTCTCTCACTCTCACACACCTGTCTCTCTCACTCTCACACACCTGTCTCTCTCACTCTCACACACCTGTCTCTCTCACTCTCACACACCTGTCTCTCTCACTCTCACACACCTGTCTCTCTCACTCTCACACACCTGTCTCTCTCACTCTCACACACCTGTCTCTCTCACTCTCACACACCTGTCTCTCTCACTCTCACACACCTGTCTCTCTCACTCTCACACACCTGTCTCTCTCACTCTCACACACCTGTCTCTCTCACTCTCACACACCTGTCTCTCTCACTCTCACACGCCTGTCTCTCTCACTCTCACACGCCTGTCTCTCTCACTCTCACACGCCTGTCTCTCTCACTCTCACACGCCTGTCTGTCTCACTCTCACACGCCTGTCTCTCTCACTCTCACACGCCTGTCTGTCTCTCTCTCACTCTCACACGCCTGTCTGTCTCTCTCTCACTCTCACACGCCTGTCTGTCTGTCTGTCTCTCTCACTCTCACACACCTGTCTGTCTGTCTGTCTGTCTCTCTCACTCTCACACACCTGTCTGTCTGTCTGTCTGTCTGTCTGTCTGTCTCTCTCACTCTCACACACCTGTCTGTATGTCTCTATCACTCTCACACACCTGTCTGTCTGTCTGTCTGTCTCTCTCACTCTCACACACCTGTCTGTCTGTCTGTCTCTCTCACTCTCACACGCCTGTCTCTCTCACTCTCACACGCCTGTCTGTCTCTCTCTCACTCTCACACACCTGTCTGTCTGTCTCTCACTCTCACACACCTGTCTGTCTCTCACTCTCACACACCTGTCTCTCTCACTCTCACACACCTGTCTCTCTCACTCTCACACACCCGTCTCTCTCACTCTCACACACCCGTCTCTCTCACTCTCACACACCCGTCTCTCTCACTCTCACACACCTGTCTCTCTCACTCTCACACACCTGTCTCTCTCACTCTCACACACCTGTCTCTCTCACTCTCACACACCTGTCTCTCTCACTCTCACACACCTGTCTCTCTCACTCTCACACACCTGTCTCTCTCACTCTCACACACCTGTCTCTCTCACTCTCACACACCTGTCTCTCTCACTCTCACACGCCTGTCTCTCTCACTCTCACACGCCTGTCTCTCTCACTCTCACACGCCTGTCTGTCTCACTCTCACACGCCTGTCTCTCTCACTCTCACACGCCTGTCTGTCTGTCTGTCTCTCTCACTCTCACACACCTGTCTGTCTGTCTGTCTGTCTCTCTCACTCTCACACACCTGTCTGTCTGTCTGTCTGTCTGTCTCTCTCACTCTCACACACCTGTCTGTCTGTCTGTCTCTCTCACTCTCACACACCTGTCTGTCTGTCTGTCTGTCTGTCTCTCTCACTCTCACACACCTGTCTGTCTGTCTCTATCACTCTCACACACCTGTCTGTCTGTCTGTCTCTCTCACTCTCACACACCTGTCTGTCTGTCTGTCTCTCTCACTCTCACACACCTGTCTGTCTGTCTGTCTCTCTCACTCTCACACACCTGTCTATCTGTCTGTCTGTCTCTCTCACTCTCGCACACCTGTCTGTATGTCTCTATCACTCTCACACACCTGTCTGTATGTCTCTCACCTGTCTCTGTCTCTCACCTGTCTCTCACCTGTCTCTGTCTCTCACCTGTCTCTCTCTCTGTCCCTCTCTCTGTCTCTCTCACCTGTCTTTGTCTGTCTCTCTCTCACCTGTCTCTGTCTGTCTCTCTCTCACCTGTCTCTGTCTGTCTCTCTCTCACCTGTCTCTGTCTGTCTCTCTCTCACCTGTCTCTCTCTGTCTCTCTCACCTGTCTCTCTCTGTCTCTCTCACCTGTCTGTCTGTCTCTCTCTCTCTCTCACCTGTCTCTGTCTGTCTCTCTCTCACCTGTCTCTGTCTGTCTCTCTCTCACCTGTCTCTGTCTGTCTCTCTCTCACCTGTCTCTCTCTGTCTCTCTCACCTGTCTCTCTCTGTCTCTCTCACCTGTCTGTCTGTCTCTCTCTCTCTCTCACCTGTCTCTGTCTGTCTCTCTCTCTCTCTCACCTGTCTCTGTCTGTCTCTCTCTCTCTCTCACCTGTCTCTGTCTGTCTCTCTCTCACCTGTCTTTGTCTGTCTCTCTCTCACCTGTCTCTCTCTCTGTCTCTCTCTCACCTGTCTCTGTCTGTCTCTCTCTCACCTGTCTGTCTGTCTCTCTCTCACCTGTCTCTGTCTGTCTCTCTCTCACCTGTCTCTGTCTGTCTCTCTCTCACCTGCCTCTGTCTGTCTCTCTCTCACCTGTCCCTGTCTGTCTCTCTCTCACCTGTCCCTGTCTGTCTCTCTCTCACCTGTCCCTGTCTGTCTCTCTCTCACCTGTCCCTGTCTGTCTCTCTCTCACCTGTCTCTGTCTGTCTCTCTCTCTCTCTCACCTGTCTGTCTCTCTCTCTCTCACCTGTCTCTGTCTCTCTCTCTCACCTGTCTCTGTCTCTCTCTCTCACCTGTCTCTGTCTGTCTCTCTCACCTGTCTCTGTCTGTCTCTCTCTCTCACCTGTCTCTGTCTGTCTCTCTCTCTCTCACCTGTCTGTCTCTCTCTCTCTCACCTGTCTGTCTGTCTCTCTCACCTGTCTCTGTCTGTCTCTCTCACCTGTCTCTGTCTCTCTCTCTCACCTGTCTCTGTCTGTCTCTCTCTCTCACCTGTCTCTGTCTGTCTCTCTCTCTCACCTGTCTCTGTCTGTCTCTCTCTCACCTGTCTCTGTCTGTCTCTCTCTCACCTGTCTCTGTCTGTCTCTCTCTCACCTGTCTCTGTCTGTCTCTCTCTCTCTCACCTGTCTGTGTCTCTCTCACCTGTCTGTGTCTCTCTCTCTCTCACCTGTCTCTGTCTGTCTCTCTCTCTCACCTGTCTCTGTCTGTCTCTCTCTCTCTCACCTGTCTGTGTCTCTCTCACCTGTCTGTGTCTCTCTCTCTCTCACCTGTCTCTCTCTCACCTGTCTCTCTCTCACCTGTCTGTGTGTCTCTCTCTCACCTGTCTGTGTGTCTCTCTCTCTCACCTGTCTGTGTGTCTCTCTCTCTCACCTGTCTGTGTCTCTCTCTCTCACCTGTCTCTCTCTCACCTGTCTCTCTCTCACCTGTCTCTCTCTCTCTCACCTGTCTGTGTCTCTCTCTCACCTGTCTGTGTCTCTCACCTGTCTGTGTCTCTCACCTGTCTGTGTCTCTCTCACCTGTCTCTCTCTCTCTCTCTCTCTCTCTCTCTCACCTGTCTCTCTCTCTCTCACCTGTCTCTCTCTCTCTCACCTGTCTCTCTCTCTCTCACCTGTCCCTGTCTCTCTCTCTCTCACCTGTCTCTGTCTCTCTCTCTCTCACCTGTCTCTGTCTCTCTCACCTGTCTGTGTCTCTGTCTCTCTCTCTCTCACCTGTGTCTGTGTCTCTCTCACCTGTCTGTGTCTCTCTCACCTGTCTCTCTCTCTCACCTGTCTCTCTCTCTCTCACCTGTCTGTGTCTCTGTCTCTCTCTCTCACCTGTGTGTGTGTCTCTCTCACCTGTCTGTCTCTCTGTCTCTCTCACCTGTCTGTGTGTCTCTCTCTCTCACCTGCCTGTGTGTCTCTCTCTCTCACCTGCCTGTGTGTGTCTCTCTCTCACCTGCCTGTGTGTGTCTCTCTCTCTCACCTGCCTGTGTGTCTCTCTCTCTCACCTGTCTGTGTCTCTCTCTCTCTCACCTGTCTGTGTCTCTCTCACCTGTCTGTGTCTCTCTCACCTGTCTGTGTCTCTCTCACCTGTCTGTGTCTCTCTCACCTGTCTGTGTGTCTCTCTCTCTCACCTGTCTCTCTCTGTCTCTCTCACCTGTCTGTCTGTCTCTCTCTCTGTCTCTCTCACCTGTCTGTCTGTCTCTCTCTCTGTCTCTCTCACCTGTCTCTGTCTCTCTCTCTCTCTCTCTCTCACCTGTCTCTGTCTGTCTCTCTCTCTCTCACCTGTCTCTGTCTGTCTCTCTGTCTCTCTCACCTGTCTCTGTCTGTCTCTCTCTCTCTCTCACCTGTCTGTCTGTCTCTCTCTCTCACCTGTCTCTGTCTGTCTCTCTCTCTCTCTCACCTGTCTCTCTGTCTCTCTCACCTGTCTCTGTCTCTCTCTCTCACCTGTCTGTCTCTGTCTCTCTCACCTGTCTCTGTCTCTCTCTCTCACCTGTCTGTCTCTCTCTCTCTCTCACCTGTCTCTGTCTCTCTCTCTCTCTCTCTCTCTCTCTCTCTCTCTCTCTCACCTGTCTCTGTCTCTCTCTCACCTGTCTGTGTCTCTGTGTCTCTCTCTCACCTGTCTGTGTCTCTGTCTCTGTCTCACCTGTCTGTGTCTGTGTCTCTCTCTCACCTGTCTGTCTCTGTGTCTCTCTCTCACCTGTCTCTGTCTGTCTCTCTCTCTCTCACCTGTCTCTGTCTGTCTCTCTCTCTCTCACCTGTCTCTGTCTCTCTCTCACCTGTCTCTGTCTCTCTCTCACCTGTCTCTGTCTCTCTCTCACCTGTCTGTCTCTCTCTCTCACCTGTCTCTCTCTCTCACCTGTCTCTCTCTCTCACCTGTCTCTCTCTCTCTCACCTGTCTGTGTCTCTCTCTCACCTGTCTGTGTCTCTCTCTCTCACCTGTCTCTCTCTCACCTGTCTCTCTCTCTCTCACCTGTCTGTGTCTCTCTCTCACCTGTCTGTGTCTCTGTGTCTCTCTCTCACCTGTCTGTGTCTCTGTGTCTCTCTCTCACCTGTCTGTGTCTCTCTCTCACCTGTCTGTGTGTCTCTCTCTCACCTGTCTGTGTGTCTCTCTCTCACCTGTCTGTGTGTCTCTCTCTCACCTGTCTGTGTGTGTGTCTCTCTCTCACCTGTCTGTGTGTGTCTCTCTCTCTCACCTGTCTGTGTGTGTCTCTCTCTCACCTGTCTGTGTCTCTCTCTCACCTGTCTGTGTGTCTCTCTCTCACCTGTCTGTGTGTCTCTCTCTCACCTGTCTGTGTGTGTGTCTCTCTCTCACCTGTCTGTGTGTGTCTCTCTCTCACCTGTCTGTGTCTCTCTCTCACCTGTCTGTGTGTCTCTCTCTCTCACCTGTCTGTGTCTCTCTCTCACCTGTCTGTGTCTCTGTGTCTCTCTCTCACCTGTCTGTGTCTCTCTCTCACCTGTCTGTGTCTCTCTCTCACCTGTCTGTGTGTCTCTCTCTCACCTGTCTGTGTGTCTCTCTCTCACCTGTCTGTGTGTGTGTCTCTCTCTCACCTGTCTGTGTGTGTGTCTCTCTCTCACCTGTCTGTGTGTGTCTCTCTCTCACCTGTCTGTGTGTCTCTCTCTCACCTGTCTGTGTGTCTCTCTCTCTCACCTGTCTGTGTGTCTCTCTCTCTCACCTGTCTGTGTGTCTCTCTCTCACCTGTCTGTGTGTCTCTCTCTCACCTGTCTGTGTCTCTCTCTCTCACCTGTCTCTCTCTCACCTGTCTGTCTCTCTCTCACCTGTCTGTGTCTCTGTGTCTCTCTCTCACCTGTCTGTGTCTCTGTGTCTCTCTCTCACCTGTCTGTGTCTCTCTCTCACCTGTCTGTGTGTCTCTCTCTCACCTGTCTGTGTGTCTCTCTCTCACCTGTCTGTGTGTCTCTCTCTCACCTGTCTGTGTGTGTGTCTCTCTCTCACCTGTCTGTGTGTGTCTCTCTCTCTCACCTGTCTGTGTGTGTCTCTCTCTCACCTGTCTGTGTGTCTCTCTCTCACCTGTCTGTGTGTCTCTCTCTCACCTGTCTGTGTGTCTCTCTCTCACCTGTCTGTGTGTGTGTCTCTCTCTCACCTGTCTGTGTGTGTCTCTCTCTCACCTGTCTGTGTCTCTCTCTCACCTGTCTGTGTGTCTCTCTCTCTCACCTGTCTGTGTCTCTCTCTCACCTGTCTGTGTCTCTGTGTCTCTCTCTCACCTGTCTGTGTCTCTCTCTCACCTGTCTGTGTCTCTCTCTCACCTGTCTGTGTGTCTCTCTCTCACCTGTCTGTGTGTCTCTCTCTCACCTGTCTGTGTGTGTGTCTCTCTCTCACCTGTCTGTGTGTGTGTCTCTCTCTCACCTGTCTGTGTGTGTCTCTCTCTCACCTGTCTGTGTGTCTCTCTCTCACCTGTCTGTGTGTCTCTCTCTCTCACCTGTCTGTGTGTCTCTCTCTCTCACCTGTCTGTGTGTCTCTCTCTCACCTGTCTGTGTGTCTCTCTCTCACCTGTCTGTGTGTCTCTCTCTCACCTGTCTGTGTGTCTCTCTCTCACCTGTCTGTGTCTCTCTCTCACCTGTCTGTGTCTCTCTCTCTCACCTGTCTGTGTCTCTCTCTCTCTCTCACCTGTCTGTGTGTCTCTCTCTCTCACCTGTCTCTCTCTGTCTCTCTCACCTGTCTCTGTCTCTCTCTCTCACCTGTCTGTCTGTCTCTCTCTCTGTCTCTCTCACCTGTCTCTGTCTCTCTCTCTCTCACCTGTCTCTGTCTGTCTCTCTCTCTCACCTGTCTCTGTCTGTCTCTCTCTCTCTCACCTGTCTCTGTCTGTCTCTCTGTCTTTCTCACCTGTCTCTGTCTGTCTCTCTCTCTCTCTCACCTGTCTGTCTGTCTCTCTCTCTCTCACCTGTCTCTGTCTGTCTCTCTCTCTCTCTCTCTCACCTGTCTCTCTCTGTCTCTCTCACCTGTCTCTGTCTCTCTCTCTCACCTGTCTGTCTCTCTCACCTGTCTCTGTCTCTCTCTCTCACCTGTCTGTCTCTCTCACCTGTCTCTGTCTCTCTCTCTCACCTGTCTGTCTCTCTCTCTCTCTCACCTGTCTCTGTCTGTCTCTCTCTCACCTGTCTCTGTCTGTGTCTCTCTCTCACCTGTCTCTGTCTGTCTCTCTCTCTCTCACCTGTCTCTCTCTCTCTCACCTGTCTCTGTCTCTCTCTCACCTGTCTGTGTCTCTCTCTCACCTGTCTGTGTCTCTGTCTCACCTGTCTGTGTCTGTGTCTCTCTCTCACCTGTCTGTGTCTGTGTCTCTCTCTCACCTATCTGTGTCTCTGTGTCTCTCTCTCACCTGTCTCTGTCTGTCTCTATCTCTCTCACCTGTCTCTGTCTCTCTCTCTCTCTCTCTCACCTGTCTCTGTCTGTCTCTCTCTCTCTCACCTGTCTCTGTCTGTCTCTCTCTCTCTCACCTGTCTCTCTCTCACCTGTCTCTGTCTCTCTCTCACCTGTCTGTGTCTCTCTCTCACCTGTCTCTCTCTCTCACCTGTCTCTCTCTCTCACCTGTCTGTGTCTCTCTCTCTCACCTGTCTGTGTCTCTCTCTCACCTGTCTGTGTCTCTCTCTCTCTCACCTGTCTCTCTCTCACCTGTCTCTGTCTCTCTCTCTCACCTGTCTCTGTCTCTCTCACCTGTCTCTGTCTCTCTCTCTCACCTGTCTGTCTCTCTCACCTGTCTCTGTCTCTCTCTCTCACCTGTCTGTCTCTCTCTCTCTTTCACCTGTCTCTGTCTGTCTCTCTCTCACCTGTCTCTGTCTGTGTCTCTCTCTCACCTGTCTCTGTCTGTCTCTCTCTCTCTCACCTGTCTCTCTCTCTCTCACCTGTCTCTGTCTCTCTCTCACCTGTCTGTGTCTCTCTCTCACCTGTCTCTGTCTCTCTCTCACCTGTCTCTGTCTGTCTCTCTCTCTCTCACCTGTCTCTGTCTCTCTCTCACCTGTCTGTGTCTCTCTCTCTCACCTGTCTCTCTCTCTCACCTGTCTGTGTCTCTCTCTCTCACCTGTCTGTGTCTCTCTCTCTCACCTGTCTGTGTCTCTCTCTCTCACCTGTCTGTGTCTCTCTCTCTCACCTGTCTCTCTCTCTCACCTGTCTGTGTCTCTGTGTCTCTCTCTCACCTGTCTGTCTGTGTGTCTCTCTCTCACCTGTCTGTGTGTGTGTCTCTCACCTGTCTGTGTGTGTCTCTCTCTCACCTGTCTGTGTCTCTCTCTCTCACCTGTCTCTCTCTCTCTCACCTGTCTGTGTGTCTCTCTCTCACCTGTCTGTGTGTCTCTCTCTCACCTGTCTGTGTCTCTCTCTCACCTGTCTGTGTCTCTCTCACCTGTCTGTGTGTCTCTCTCTCTCACCTGTCTGTGTGTCTCTCTCTCACCTGTCTGTGTGTCTCTCTCTCTCACCTGTCTGTGTGTCTCTCTCACCTGTCTGTGTGTCTCTCTCTCTCACCTGTCTGTGTGTCTCTCACCTGTGTCTCTGTCTCTCTCTCACCTGTCTGTGTCTGTGTCTCTCTCTCACCTGTCTGTGTCTCTCTCTCACCTGTCTGTGTCTCTGTGTCTCTCTCTCACCTGTCTGTGTCTCTCTCTCACCTGTCTGTGTCTCTGTCTCTCTCTCACCTGTCTGTCTGTCTCTCTCTCTCTCACCTGTCTCTGTCTGTCTCTCTCTCTCTCACCTGTCTCTGTCTGTCTCTCTCTCACCTGTCTCTGTCTCTCTCTCACCTGTCTGTGTCTCTCTCTCTCACCTGTCTCTCTCTCACCTGTCTCTCTCTCTCTCACCTGTCTGTGTCTCTCTCTCACCTGTCTGTGTCTCTCTCTCTCTCACCTGTCTGTGTCTCTCTCTCTCACCTGTCTCTCTCTCACCTGTCTCTCTCTCTCTCTCACCTGTCTGTGTCTCTGTGTCTCTCTCTCACCTGTCTGTGTCTCTCTCTCACCTGTCTGTCTGTGTGTCTCTCTCTCACCTGTCTGTGTGTGTGTCTCTCTCTCACCTGTCTGTGTGTGTCTCTCTCTCACCTGTCTGTCTCTCTCTCTCTCACCTGTCTCTCTCTCTCTCACCTGTCTGTGTCTCTCTCTCACCTGTCTGTGTCTCTCTCTCACCTGTCTGTGTCTCTCTCACCTGTCTGTGTCTCTCTCTCTCACCTGTCTGTGTGTCTCTCTCTCACCTGTCTGTGTGTCTCTCTCTCTCACCTGTCTGTGTGTCTCTCTCTCTCACCTGTCTGTGTGTCTCTCTCTCTCACCTGTCTGTGTGTCTCTCTCTCTCACCTGTCTGTGTGTCTCTCTCTCACCTGTCTGTGTCTCTCTCTCTCTCACCTGTCTGTGTCTCTCTCTCTCTCTCACCTGTCTGTGTCTCTCTCTCTCTCTCACCTGTCTGTGTCTCTCTGTCTCTCACCTGTCTGTGTCTCTCTCTCTGTCTCTCTCACCTGTCTGTGTCTCTGTCTCTCTCACCTGTCTGTGTCTCTGTCTCTCTCTCACCTGTCTTTGTCTCTGTCTCACCTGTCTGTCTCTCTCTCACCTGTCTTTGTCTCTGTCTCACCTGTCTGTCTCTCTCTCTCTCTCTCACCTGTCTGTCTCTGTCTCTCTCACCTGTCTCTCTCTCTCTCACCTGTCTGTCTCTCTCACCTGTCTCTCTCTCTCACCTGTCTGTGTCTCTCTCACCTGTCTCTCTCTCTCTCACCTGTCTCTGTCTCTCTCTCTCACCTGTCTGTGTCTCTGTCTCTCTCTCACCTGTCTGTGTCTCTGTCTCTCTCTCACCTGTCTGTGTCTCTGTCTCTCTCTCTCACCTGTCTGTGTCTCTCACCTGTCTGTGTCTCTGTCTCTCTCTCTCACCTGTGTGTGTGTCTCTCTCTCTCACCTGTCTGTGTGTCTCTCTCACCTGTCTGTGTGTCTCTCTCTCACGTGTGTGTCTCTCTCTCTCACCTGTCTGTGTGTCTCTCTCTCTCACCTGTCTGTGTGTCTCTCTCTCTCACCTGTCTGTGTGTCTCTCTCTCACCTGTCTGTGTGTCTCTCTCTCTCACCTGTCTGTGTGTCTCTCTCTCTCACCTGTCTGTGTGTCTCTCTCTCTCACCTGTCTGTGTGTCTCTCTCTCTCACCTGTCTGTGTGTCTCTCTCTCTCACCTGTCTGTGTGTCTCTCTCTCACCTGTCTGTGTCTCTCTCTCTCTCTCACCTGTCTGTGTCTCTCTCTCTCACCTGTCTGTGTCTCTGTCTCTCTCACCTGTCTGTGTCTCTCTCTCACCTGTCTTTGTCTCTGTCTCACCTGTCTGTCTCTCTCTCTCACCTGTCTTTGTCTCTGTCTCACCTGTCTGTGTCTCTCTCTCACCTGTCTGTGTCTCTGTGTCTCTCTCTCACCTGTCTGTGTCTCTCTCTCACCTGTCTGTGTCTCTCTCTCACCTGTCTGTGTGTCTCTCTCTCACCTGTCTGTGTGTCTCTCTCTCACCTGTCTGTGTGTCTCTCTCTCACCTGTCTGTGTGTGTGTCTCTCTCTCACCTGTCTGTGTGTGTCTCTCTCTCACCTGTCTGTGTGTCTCTCTCTCTCACCTGTCTGTGTGTCTCTCTCTCTCACCTGTCTGTGTGTCTCTCTCTCTCACCTGTCTGTGTGTCTCTCTCTCACCTGTCTGTGTGTCTCTCTCTCACCTGTCTGTGTGTCTCTCTCTCACCTGTCTGTGTCTCTCTCTCTCACCTGTCTGTGTCTCTCTCTCTCTCTCACCTGTCTGTGTGTCTCTCTCTCTCACCTGTCTCTCTCTGTCTCTCTCACCTGTCTCTGTCTCTCTCTCTCACCTGTCTCTGTCTCTGTCTCTCTCACCTGTCTCTCTCTCTCTCACCTGTCTCTGTCTGTCTCTCTCTCTCTCACCTGTCTCTGTCTGTCTCTCTCTCTCTCTCACCTGTCTCTGTCTGTCTCTCTGTCTCTCTCACCTGTCTCTGTCTGTCTCTCTCTCTCTCACCTGTCTGTCTGTCTCTCTCTCTCACCTGTCTCTGTCTGTCTCTCTCTCTCTCTCTCTCTCTCACCTGTCTCTCTCTGTCTCTCTCACCTGTCTCTGTCTCTCTCTCTCACCTGTCTGTCTCTCTCACCTGTCTCTGTCTCTCTCTCTCACCTGTCTGTCTGTCTCTCTCTCTCTCACCTGTCTCTGTCTGTCTCTCTCTCACCTGTCTCTGTCTGTGTCTCTCTCTCACCTGTCTCTGTCTGTCTCTCTCTCTCTCACCTGTCTCTCTCTCTCTCACCTGTCTCTGTCTCTCTCTCACCTGTCTGTGTCTCTGTGTCTCTCTCTCACCTGTCTGTGTCTCTGTCTCACCTGTCTGTGTCTGTGTCTCTCTCTCACCTGTCTGGGTCTGTGTCTCTCTCTCACCTATCTGTGTCTCTGTGTCTCTCTCTCACCTGTCTCTGTCTGTCTCTCTCTCTCTCACCTGTCTCTGTCTCTCTCTCTCTCACCTGTCTCTGTCTCTCTCTCTCTCACCTGTCTCTGTCTCTCTCTCTCTCACCTGTCTCTGTCTCTCTCTCTCACCTGTCTCTGTCTGTCTCTCTCTCTCACCTGTCTCTCTCTCACCTGTCCCTGTCTCTCTCTCACCTGTCTCTGTCTCTCTCTCACCTGTCTCTGTCTCTCTCTCACCTGTCTGTGTCTCTCTCTCACCTGTCTCTCTCTCTCACCTGTCTCTCTCTCTCACCTGTCTCTCTCTCTCACCTGTCTGTGTCTCTCTCTCTCACCTGTCTCTCTCTCTCACCTGTCTGTGTCTCTCTCTCTCACCTGTCTGTGTCTCTCTCTCACCTGTCTGTGTCTCTCTCTCTCTCACCTGTCTCTCTCTCACCTGTCTCTCTCTCTCTCTCACCTGTCTGTGTCTCTCTCTCACCTGTCTGTGTGTCTCTCTCTCACCTGTCTGTGTGTCTCTCTCTCACCTGTCTGTGTGTGTGTCTCTCACCTGTCTGTGTGTCTCTCTCTCACCTGTCTGTGTGTCTCTCTCTCACCTGTCTGTGTGTCTCTCTCTCACCTGTCTGTGTCTCTCTCTCACCTGTCTGTGTGTGTGTCTCTCTCTCACCTGTCTGTGTGTGTCTCTCTCTCACCTGTCTCTCTCTCTCTCACCTGTCTGTGTCTCTCTCTCACCTGTCTGTGTCTCTCTCTCACCTGTCTGTGTCTCTCTCTCTCACCTGTCTGTGTCTCTCTCTCACCTGTCTGTGTGTCTCTCTCTCACCTGTCTGTGTGTCTCTCTCTCACCTGTCTCTCTCTCTCTCACCTGTCTGTGTCTCTCTCTCACCTGTCTGTGTCTCTCTCTCACCTGTCTGTGTCTCTCTCTCACCTGTCTGTGTCTCTCTCTCACCTGTCTGTCTCTCTCTCACCTGTCTCTGTCTGTCTCTCTCTCTCTCACCTGTCTCTCTCTCTCTCACCTGTCTCTGTCTGTCTCTCTCTCTCTCACCTGTCTCTGTCTGTCTCTCTCTCACCTGTCTCTGTCTGTCTCTCTCTCTCTCACCTGTCTCTGTCTCTCTCTCACCTGTCTGTGTCTCTCTCTCTCACCTGTCTCTCTCTCACCTGTCTCTCTCTCTCTCACCTGTCTGTGTCTCTCTCTCACCTGTCTGTGTCTCTCTCTCTCACCTGTCTGTGTCTCTCTCTCTCTCACCTGTCTCTCTCTCACCTGTCTCTCTCTCTCTCACCTGTCTGTGTCTCTGTGTCTCTCTCACCTGTCTGTCTGTGTGTCTCTCTCTCACCTGTCTGTGTGTGTGTCTCTCACCTGTCTGTGTGTGTCTCTCTCTCACCTGTCTCTCTCTCTCTCACCTGTCTGTGTCTCTCTCTCACCTGTCTGTGTCTCTCTCTCACCTGTCTGTGTCTCTCTCTCACCTGTCTGTGTCTCTCTCTCACCTGTCTGTGTCTCTCTCTCACCTGTCTGTGTCTCTCTCACCTGTCTGTGTGTCTCTCTCTCTCACCTGTCTGTGTGTCTCTCTCTCTCACCTGTCTGTGTGTCTCTCTCTCTCACCTGTCTGTGTGTCTCTCTCTCTCACCTGTCTGTGTGTCTCTCTCTCACCTGTCTGTGTGTCTCTCTCTCTCACCTGTCTGTGTGTGTCTCTCTCTCTCACCTGTCTGTGTGTGTCTCTCTCTCACCTGTCTGTGTGTCTCTCTCTCACCTGTCTGTGTCTCTCTCTCTCTCTCACCTGTCTGTGTCTCTCTCTCTCACCTGTCTGTGTGTCTCTCTCTCTCACCTGTCTGTGTGTCTCTCTCTCTCACCTGTCTGTGTGTCTCTCTCTCTCACCTGTCTGTGTGTCTCTCTCTCTCACCTGTCTGTGTGTCTCTCTCTCACCTGTCTGTGTGTCTCTCTCTCACCTGTCTGTGTGTCTCTCTCTCTCACCTGTCTGTGTGTGTCTCTCTCTCTCACCTGTCTGTGTGTGTCTCTCTCTCACCTGTCTGTGTGTCTCTCTCTCACCTGTCTGTGTCTCTCTCTCTCTCTCACCTGTCTGTGTGTCTCTCTCTCACCTGTCTGTGTCTCTCTCTCACCTGTCTGTGTGTCTCTCTCTCACCTGTCTGTGTCTCTCTCTCTGTCTCTCTCACCTGTCTGTGTCTCTGTCTCTCTCACCTGTCTTTGTCTCTGTCTCTCACCTGTCTGTCTCTCTCTCTCACCTGTCTTTGTCTCTGTCTCACCTGTCTGTCTCTCTCTCTCACCTGTCTCTGTCTGTCTCTCTCACCTGTCTCTGTCTCTCTCTCACCTGTCTGTGTGTCTCTCACCTGTGTCTCTGTCTCTCTCTCACCTGTCTGTGTCTGTGTCTCTCTCTCACCTGTCTGTGTCTCTCTCTCACCTGTCTGTGTCTCTGTGTCTCTCTCTCACCTGTCTGTGTCTCTCTCTCACCTGTCTGTGTCTCTGTCTCTCTCTCACCTGTCTCTGTCTGTCTCTCTCTCTCACCTGTCTCTCTCTCTCTCACCTGTCTCTGTCTGTCTCTCTCTCTCTCTCACCTGTCTCTGTCTGTCTCTCTCTCACCTGTCTCTGTCTGTCTCTCTCTCACCTGTCTCTGTCTCTCTCTCTCACCTGTCTCTCTCTCACCTGTCTCTCTCTCTCTCACCTGTCTGTGTCTCTCTCTCACCTGTCTGTGTCTCTCTCTCTCTCACCTGTCTGTGTCTCTCTCTCTCACCTGTCTCTCTCTCACCTGTCTCTCTCTCTCTCTCTCTCACCTGTCTGTGTCTCTCTCTCACCTGTCTGTGTCTCTCTCTCACCTGTCTGTCTGTGTGTCTCTCTCTCACCTGTCTGTGTGTGTGTCTCTCTCTCACCTGTCTGTGTGTGTCTCTCTCTCACCTGTCTGTCTCTCTCTCTCTCACCTGTCTCTCTCTCTCTCTCACCTGTCTGTCTCTCTCTCACCTGTCTGTGTCTCTCTCTCACCTGTCTGTGTCTCTCTCTCTCACCTGTCTGTCTCTCTCTCTCACCTGTCTGTGTGTCTCTCTCTCACCTGTCTGTGTGTCTCTCTCTCTCACCTGTCTGTGTGTCTCTCTCTCTCACCTGTCTGTGTGTCTCTCTCTCTCACCTGTCTGTGTGTCTCTCTCTCTCACCTGTCTGTGTGTCTCTCTCTCTCACCTGTCTGTGTGTCTCTCTCTCTCACCTGTCTGTGTCTCTCTCTCACCTGTCTGTGTGTCTCTCTCTCACCTGTCTGTGTCTCTCTCTCTCTCTCACCTGTCTGTGTCTCTCTCTCTCTCACCTGTCTGTGTCTCTCTCTCTCTCACCTGTCTGTGTCTCTCTCTCTGTCTCTCTCACCTGTCTGTGTCTCTGTCTCTCTCACCTGTCTGTGTCTCTGTCTCTCTCTCACCTGTTTTTGTCTCTGTCTCACCTGTCTGTCTCTCTCTCACCTGTCTTTGTCTCTGTCTCACCTGTCTGTCTCTCTCTCTCTCTCACCTGTCTGTCTCTGTCTCTCTCACCTGTCTCTCTCTCTCTCACCTGTCTGTCTCTCTCACCTGTCTCTCTCTCTCACCTGTCTGTGTCTCTCTCACCTGTCTCTCTCTCTCTCACCTGTCTCTGTCTCTCTCTCTCACCTGTCTGTGTCTCTGTCTCTCTCTCACCTGTCTGTGTCTCTGTCTCTCTCTCACCTGTCTGTGTCTCTGTGTCTCTCTCTCACCTGTCTGTGTCTCTCACCTGTCTGTGTCTCTGTCTCTCTCTCTCACCTGTGTGTGTGTCTCTCTCTCTCACCTGTCTGTGTGTCTCTCTCACCTGTCTGTGTGTCTCTCTGTCACGTGTGTGTGTCTCTCTCTCTCACCTGTCTGTGTGTCTCTCTCTCTCACCTGTCTGTGTGTCTCTCTCTCTCACCTGTCTGTGTGTCTCTCTCTCACCTGTCTGTGTGTCTCTCTCTCTCACCTGTCTGTGTGTCTCTCTCTCTCACCTGTCTGTGTGTCTCTCTCTCTCACCTGTCTGTGTGTCTCTCTCTCTCACCTGTCTGTGTGTCTCTCTCTCACCTGTCTGTGTCTCTCTCTCTCACCTGTCTGTGTCTCTGTCTCTCTCTCACCTGTCTTTGTCTCTGTCTCACCTGTCTGTCTCTCTCTCTCACCTGTCTTTGTCTCTGTCTCACCTGTCTGTCTCTCTCTCTCACCTGTCTGTCTCTGTCTCTCTCACCTGTCTGTGTCTCTCTCACCTGTCTGTGTCTCTCTCACCTGTCTCTCTCTCTCTCACCTGTCTCTCTCTCTCTCACCTGTCTGTGTCTCTGTCTCTCTCTCACCTGTCTGTGTCTCTGTCTCTCTCTCACCTGTCTGTGTCTCTGTCTCTCTCTCTCACCTGTCTGTGTCTCTGTGTCTCTCTCTCACCTGTCTGTGTCTCTCACCTGTCTGTGTCTCTCTCTCTCACCTGTCTCTCTCTCTCACCTGTCTCTGTCTCTCTCTCACCTGTCTCTCTCTCTCACCTGTCTCTGTCTCTCTCTCACCTGTCTGTGTCTCTGTCTCTCTCACCTGTCTGTGTCTCTGTCTCTCTCTCACCTGTCTTTGTCTCTGTCTCACCTGTCTTTGTCTCTGTCTCACCTGTCTTTGTCTCTGTCTCTCCTGTCTGTCTCTCTCTCTCACCTGTCTGTCTCTGTCTCTCTCACCTGTCTCTGTCTCTCTCTCACCTGTCTGTGTCTCTCTCACCTGTCTCTCTCTCTCACCTGTCTCTTTCTCTCTCACCTGTCTGTGTCTCTGTCTCTCTCACCTGTCTTTGTCTCTGTCTCACCTGTCTTTGTCTCTGTCTCACCTGTCTTTGTCTCTGTCTCTCCTGTCTGTCTCTCTCTCACCTGTCTGTCTCTGTCTCTCTCACCTGTCTCTGTCTCTCTCTCACCTGTCTGTGTCTCTCTCACCTGTCTCTCTCTCTCACCTGTCTCTTTCTCTCTCACCTGTCTGTGTCTGTCTCTCTCTCACCTGTCTGTGTCTCTGTCTCTCTCTCACCTGTCTGTGTCTCTGTGTCTCTCTCTCACCTGTCTGTGTCTCTGTCTCTCTCTCTCACCTGTCTGTGTCTCTGTGTCTCTCTCTCACCTGTCTGTGTCTCTCACCTGTCTGTGTCTCTCTCTCACCTGTCTGTGTCTCTGTCTCTCTCACCTGTCTGTGTCTCTGTCTCTCTCTCACCTGTCTTTGTCTCTGTCTCACCTGTCTGTCTCTCTCTCTCACCTGTCTTTGTCTCTGTCTCACCTGTCTGTCTCTCTCTCTCACCTGTCTGTCTCTGTCTCTCTCACCTGTCTGTCTCTGTCTCTCTCACCTGTCTGTGTCTCTCTCACCTGTCTCTCTCTCTCACCTGTCTGTGTCTCTCTCACCTGTCTGTGTCTCTCTCACCTGTCTCTCTCTCTCTCACCTGTCTGTGTCTCTGTCTCTCTCTCACCTGTCTGTGTCTCTGTCTCTCTCTCACCTGTCTGTGTCTCTGTCTCTCTCTCTCACCTGTCTGTGTCTCTGTGTCTCTCTCTCACCTGTCTGTCTCTCACCTGTCTGTGTCTCTCTCTCTCACCTGTCTCTCTCTCTCACCTGTCTCTGTCTCTCTCTCTCTCACCTGTCTCTGTCTCTCTCTCTCTCACCTGTCTCTGTCTCTCTCTCACCTGTCTGTGTCTCTGTCTCTCTCACCTGTCTGTGTCTCTGTCTCTCTCTCTCACCTGTGTGTGTGTCTCTCTCTCTCACCTGTGTGTGTGTCTCTCTCTCTCACCTGTCTGTGTGTCTCTCTCACCTGTCTGTGTGTCTCTCTGTCACGTGTGTGTGTCTCTCTCTCTCACCTGTCTGTGTGTCTCTCTCTCTCACCTGTCTGTGTCTCTCTCACCTGTCTGTGTCTCTCTCACCTGTCTGTGTCTCTCTCACCTGTCTGTGTCTCTCTCACCTGTCTGTGTGTCTCTCTCTCACCTGTCTGTGTCTCTCTCTCACCTGTCTGTGTCTCTCTCTCACCTGTCTGTGTCTCTCTCTCACCTGTCTGTGTCTCTGTCTCTCTCACCTGTCTGTGTCTCTGTCTCTCTCTCACCTGTCTTTGTCTCTGTCTCACCTGTCTTTGTCTCTGTCTCACCTGTCTTTGTCTCTGTCTCTCCTGTCTGTCTCTCTCTCTCACCTGTCTGTCTCTGTCTCTCTCACCTGTCTCTGTCTCTCTCTCACCTGTCTGTGTCTCTCTCACCTGTCTCTCTCTCTCACCTGTCTCTTTCTCTCTCACCTGTCTGTGTCTCTGTCTCTCTCACCTGTCTGTCTCTGTCTCTCTCTCACCTGTCTTTGTCTCTGTCTCACCTGTCTTTGTCTCTGTCTCACCTGTCTTTGTCTCTGTCTCTCCTGTCTGTCTCTCTCTCTCACCTGTCTGTCTCTGTCTCTCTCACCTGTCTCTGTCTCTCTCTCACCTGTCTGTGTCTCTCTCACCTGTCTCTCTCTCTCACCTGTCTCTTTCTCTCTCACCTGTCTGTGTCTGTCTCTCTCTCACCTGTCTGTGTCTCTGTCTCTCTCTCACCTGTCTGTGTCTCTGTGTCTCTCTCTCACCTGTCTGTGTCTCTGTCTCTCTCACCTGTCTGTGTCTCTGTCTTTCTCTCACCTGTCTTTGTCTCTGTCTCTCCTGTCTGTCTCTCTCTCTCACCTGTCTGTCTCTGTCTCTCTCACCTGTCTCTGTCTCTCTCTCACCTGTCTGTCTCTCTCTCACCTGTCTCTCTCTCTCTCTCTCTCACCTGTCTCTTTCTCTCTCACCTGTCTGTGTCTGTCTCTCTCTCACCTGTCTGTGTCTCTGTCTCTCTCTCACCTGTCTGTGTCTCTGTGTCTCTCTCTCACCTGTCTGTGTCTCTGTCTCTCTCTCTCACCTGTCTGTGTCTCTCACCTGTCTGTGTCTCTCTCTCTCACCTGTCTCTCTCTCTCTCTCACCTGTCTGTCTCTGTCTCTCTCTCTCACCTGTGTGTGTCTCTCTCACCTGTCTGTCTCTCTGTCTCTCTCACCTGTCTGTGTGTCTCTCTCACCTGTCTGTGTGTGTCTCTCTCTCACCTGTCTGTGTGTGTCTCTCTCTCACCTGTGTGTGTCTCTCTCACCTGTCTGTCTCTCTGTCTCTCTCACCTGTCTGTGTGTCTCTCTCACCTGTCTGTGTCTCTCTCTCTCACCTGTCTGTGTCTCTCTCTCACCTGTCTGTGTGTCTCTCTCTCTCACCTGTCTGTGTGTCTCTCTCTCTCACCTGTCTGTGTGTGTCTCTCTCTCACCTGTCTGTCTCTCTCACCTGTCTGTGTGTCTCTGTCTCTCTCTCACCTGTCTGTGTCTCTGTGTCTCTCTCTCCCCTGTCTGTCTCTGTGTCTCTCTCTCACCTGTGTGTTTCTGTCTCTCTCACCTGTGTGTCTCTCACCTGTCTGTCTCTCTCTCTCACCTGTCTCTCTCTCTCACCTGTCTCTCTCTCTCACCTGTCTCTCTATCTCACCTGTCTCTCTATCTCACCTGTCTGTGTGTGTCTCTCTCACCTGTCTCTCTCTCTGTCTCTCTCACCTGTCTGTGTGTCTCTCTCTCACCTGTCTGTGTGTCTCTCTCTCTCACCTGTCTGTGTGTCTCTCTCTCTCACCTGTCTGTGTGTCTCTCTCTCTCACCTGTCTGTGTGTCTCTCTCTCTCACCTGTCTGTGTCTCTCTCTCTCTCACCTGTCTGTGTGTCTCTCTCTCTCACCTGTCTGTGTGTCTCTCTCTCTCACCTGTCTGTGTGTCTCTCTCTCTCACCTGTCTGTGTGTCTCTCTCTCTCTCTCTCTCACCTGTCTGTGTGTCTCTCTCTCTCACCTGTCTGTGTGTCTCTCTCTCTCACCTGTCTGTGTGTCTCTCTCTCACCTGTCTGTGTGTCTCTCTCTCTCACCTGTCTCTGTCTCTCTCTCTCACCTGTCTGTGTCTCTCTCTCTCTCACCTGTCTCTGTCTCTCTCTCTCACCTGTCTGTGTCTCTCTCTCTCTCACCTGTCTGTGTCTGTCTCTCTCTCTCACCTGTCTGTGTCTGTCTCTCTCTCTCTCACCTGTCTGTGTCTCTGTCTCTCTCTCACCTGTCTGTGTCTCTGTGTCTCTCTCTCACCTGTCTGTGTCTCTGTCTCTCTCACCTGTCTGTGTCTCTCTCTCACCTGTCTGTGTCTCTCTCTCACCTGTCTGTGTCTCTGTCTCACCTGTCTCTGTCTCACCTGTCTGTCTCTCTCTCTCACCTGTCTTTGTCTCTGTCTCACCTGTCTGTCTCTGTCTCTCTCACCTGTCTGTCTCTGTCTCTCTCACCTGTCTCTGTCTCTCTCTCACCTGTCTGTGTCTCTCTCACCTGTCTCTCTCTCTCACCTGTCTCTCTCTCACCTGTCTGTGTCTCTCTCACGTCTCTCTCTCTCACCTGTCTGTGTCTCTGTCTCTCTCACCTGTGTCTCTGTCTCTCTCTCACCTGTCTGTGTCTCTGTGTCTCTCTCTCACCCGTCTGTGTCTCTGTGTCTCTCTCTCACCTGTCTTTGTCTCTGTGTCTCTCTCTCACCTGTCTGTGTCTCTGTGTCTCTCTCTCACCTGTCTGTGTCTCTCACCTGTCTGTGTCTCTCTCTCTCACCTGTCTCTCTCTCTCTCACCTGTCTCTCTCTCTCACCTGTCTCTCTCTCTCACCTGTCTGTGTCTGTCTCTCTCACCTGTCTGTGTCTCTGTGTCTCTCTCTCACCTGTCTGTGTCTCTCACCTGTCTGTGTCTCTCTCTCTCTCACCTGTCTCTCTCTCTCACCTGTCTGTGTCTCTGTCTCTCTCACCTGTCTGTGTCTCTGTCTCTCTCTCTCACCTGTCTGTCTCTGTCTCTCTCACCTGTCTGTGTGTCTCTCTCTCTCACCTGTCTGTGTGTGTCTCTCTCTCACCTGTCTGTCTCTCTCTCACCTGTCTGTGTCTCTCTCTCTCACCTGTCTGTGTGTCTCTCTCTCTCACCTGTCTGTGTGTCTCTCTCTCACCTGTCTGTGTGTCTCTCTCTCACCTGTCTGTGTGTCTCTCTCTCACCTGTCTGTGTGTCTCTCTCTCTCACCTGTCTCTCTCTCTCACCTGTCTGTGTCTCTCTCTCTCTCACCTGTCTGTGTCTCTCTCTCTCTCACCTGTCTCTGTCTCTCTCTCTCACCTGTCTGTGTCTCTCTCTCTCTCACCTGTCTGTGTCTGTCTCTCTCTCTCACCTGTCTGTGTCTGTCTCTCTCTCTCTCACCTGTCTGTGTCTCTGTCTCTCTCTCACCTGTCTGTGTCTCTGTGTCTCTCTCTCACCTGTCTGTGTCTCTGTCTCTCTCACCTGTCTGTGTCTCTCTCTCACCTGTCTGTGTCTCTCTCTCACCTGTCTGTGTCTCTGTCTCACCTGTCTCTGTCTCACCTGTCTGTCTCTCTCTCTCACCTGTCTTTGTCTCTGTCTCACCTGTCTGTCTCTGTCTCTCTCACCTGTCTGTCTCTGTCTCTCTCACCTGTCTCTGTCTCTCTCTCACCTGTCTGTGTCTCTCTCACCTGTCTCTCTCTCTCACCTGTCTCTCTCTCACCTGTCTGTGTCTCTCTCACGTCTCTCTCTCTCACCTGTCTGTGTCTCTGTCTCTCTCACCTGTGTCTCTGTCTCTCTCTCACCTGTCTGTGTCTCTGTGTCTCTCTCTCACCCGTCTGTGTCTCTGTGTCTCTCTCTCACCTGTCTTTGTCTCTGTGTCTCTCTCTCACCTGTCTGTGTCTCTGTGTCTCTCTCTCACCTGTCTGTGTCTCTCACCTGTCTGTGTCTCTCTCTCTCACCTGTCTCTCTCTCTCTCACCTGTCTCTCTCTCTCACCTGTCTGTGTCTGTCTCTCTCACCTGTCTGTGTCTCTGTGTCTCTCTCTCACCTGTCTGTGTCTCTCACCTGTCTGTGTCTCTCTCTCTCTCACCTGTCTCTCTCTCTCACCTGTCTCTCTCTCTCACCTGTCTGTGTCTCTGTCTCTCTCACCTGTCTGTGTCTCTGTCTCTCTCTCTCACCTGTCTGTCTCTGTCTCTCTCACCTGTCTGTGTGTCTCTCTCTCTCACCTGTCTGTCTGTCTCTGTCTCTCTCACCTGTCTGTCTCTCTCTCACCTGTCTGTGTCTCTCTCTCTCACCTGTCTGTGTGTCTCTCTCTCTCACCTGTCTGTGTGTCTCTCTCTCACCTGTCTGTGTGTCTCTCTCTCACCTGTCTGTGTGTCTCTCTCTCTCACCTGTCTGTGTGTCTCTCTCTCTCACCTGTCTGTGTGTCTCTCTCTCACCTGTCTGTGTGTCTCTCTCTCTCACCTGTCTGTCTCTGTCTCTCTCACCTGTCTGTGTCTGTGTCTCTCTCTCACCTGTCTGTGTCTCTCACCTGTCTGTGTCTCTCTCTCTCTCACCTGTCTCTCTCTCACCTGTCTGTGTCTCTGTCTCTCTCTCTCACCTGTGTGTGTCTCTCTCACCTGTCTGTCTCTGTCTCTCTCACCTGTCTGTCTCTGTCTCTCTCACCTGTCTGTGTGTCTCTCTCTCTCACCTGTCTGTGTGTCTCTCTCTCTCACCTGTCTGTGTCTCTCTCACCTGTCTGTGTCTCTCTCTCTCACCTGTCTGTGTGTCTCTCTCTCTCTCACCTGTCTGTGTGTGTCTCTCTCTCACCTGTCTGTGTGTCTCTCTCTCTCTCACCTGTCTGTGTCTCTGTCTCTCTCTCACCTGTCTGTGTCTCTGTGTCTCTCTCTCACCTGTCTGTGTCTCTCTCTCACCTGTCTGTGTCTCTGTGTCTCTCTCTCACCTGTCTGTGTCTGTGTCTCTCTCTCACCTGTCTGTGTCTCTGTGTCTCTCTCTCACCTGTCTGTGTCTCTGTGTCTCTCTCTCACCTGTCTGTGTCTCTCACCTGTCTGTGTCTCTGTCTCTCTCTCACCTGTCTCTCTCTCTCACCTGTCTCTCTCTCTCACCTGTCTCTCTCTCTCACCTGTCTCTGTCTCTCTCTCTCACCTGTCTCTCTCTCTGTCTCTCTCACCTGTCTGTGTGTCTCTCTCTCTCACCTGTCTGTGTGTCTCTCTCTCTCACCTGTCTGTGTGTGTCTCTCTCTCACCTGTCTGTGTGTGTCTCTCTCTCACCTGTCTGTGTCTCTCTCTCACCTGTCTGTGTCTCTCTCTCTCTCACCTGTCTGTGTCTCTCTCTCTCTCACCTGTCTGTGTCTCTCTCTCTCTCACCTGTCTGTGTCTCTCTCTCTCTCACCTGTCTGTGTCTCTCTCTCTCTCACCTGTCTGTGTGTCTCTCTCTCTCACCTGTCTGTGTCTCTCTCTCTCACCTGTCTCTGTCTCTCTCTCACCTGTCTGTGTCTCTCTCTCACCTGTCTGTGTCTCTCTCTCTCTCACCTGTCTCTCTCTCTGTCTCTCTCACCTGTCTGTGTGTCTCTCTCTCTCACCTGTCTGTGTGTCTCTCTCTCTCACCTGTCTGTGTGTGTCTCTCTCTCACCTGTCTGTGTGTGTCTCTCTCTCACCTGTCTGTGTCTCTCTCTCACCTGTCTGTGTCTCTCTCTCTCTCACCTGTCTGTGTCTCTCTCTCTCTCACCTGTCTGTGTCTCTCTCTCTCTCACCTGTCTGTGTCTCTCTCTCTCTCACCTGTCTGTGTCTCTCTCTCTCTCACCTGTCTGTGTGTCTCTCTCTCTCACCTGTCTGTGTCTCTCTCTCTCACCTGTCTCTGTCTCTCTCTCACCTGTCTGTGTCTCTCTCTCACCTGTCTGTGTCTCTCTCTCTCTCACCTGTCTGTGTCTCTCTCTCTCTCACCTGTCTGTGTCTCTCTCTCTCTCACCTGTCTGTGTCTCTCTCTCTCTCACCTGTCTGTGTGTCTCTCTCTCTCACCTGTCTGTGTGTGTCTCTCTCTCACCTGTCTGTGTGTGTCTCTCTCTCACCTGTCTGTGTCTCTCTCTCTCTCACCTGTCTGTGTCTCTCTCTCTCTCACCTGTCTGTGTCTCTCTCTCTCTCACCTGTCTGTGTCTCTCTCTCTCTCTCACCTGTCTGTGTGTCTCTCTCTCTCACCTGTCTGTGTGTCTCTCTCTCTCACCTGTCTGTGTGTCTCTCTCTCTCACCTGTCTGTGTCTCTCTCTCACCTGTCTGTGTCTCTCTCTCTCTCACCTGTCTGTGTCTCTCTCTCTCTCACCTGTCTGTGTCTCTCTCTCTCTCACCTGTCTGTGTCTCTCTCTCTCTCACCTGTCTGTGTGTCTCTCTCTCTCTCACCTGTCTGTGTGTCTCTCTCTCTCACCTGTCTGTGTCTCTCTCTCTCACCTGTCTGTGTCTCTCTCTCTCACCTGTCTGTGTCTCTGTCTCTCTCTCACCTGTCTGTGTCTCTGTCTCTCTCTCTCACCTGTCTGTGTCTGTCTCTCTCTCTCACCTGTCTGTGTCTCTGTCTCTCTCTCTTACACGCGTCTCTCTCTCTCTCACACGCCTGTCACACACGTGTCTCTCACGCCTCTTTCTCACGTGCGCGTCTCTCTCACGCGCATCTCTCTCTAGCACGCGTCTCTCTATTACACGCCTCTGTCACACACGCGTCTCTCTCTCTCTCTCGCCTCTCTCACATGCCTCTGTCACACGTGTCTCTCTCTCTCTCATGCGTGTCTCTCTTTCACACGCATCTCTCTCACTCACGCATCTCTCTCTCTCACACGCGTCTCTCTCCCTCTCTCACGCACGTCTCTCTCAGATACGCGTCTCTCTCTCACACACATCTCTCTCTCTCTTACGTCTCTCTCACCTGTTCCCCCACACAGACACTCAGGTGAAGGTGTGGATGAATAAATACGGATGGATGGAGGATGATGATGGTCGGATCTTCATCTATAATCAGGAAGAGAGCGTTAAACCCAAAAACATCGTGGAGAAGATCGACTTTGACAGTGAGAGACTTCACTCATCCCTCACTCCCTTCATCCTTCTCTCTTTTCATAACTTGCTCTGTTTTTACTGCTCCAGTAATCAGTTCATTCTTTGAGAATTCTTTAAACTTATTCACATTCAGTTCATTACTGAGTGCATGAGATTTTAATTGCACACTTCAATACAGTTCCTGCCTGGAATCAGATTGGAGCAGCAGGTGATGTGTTTTCTCTCCTGTTTACTCTGCAGGCGTGTCCAGTATCATGGCAACATCGCAGTGAAAACACCACACACACACTCAGCAAGGCCGGACAATAAACTGATCCCGGAGTGTTAATGGTGGTGCTTGTTTTATTGTAATTTCACTCTCGAGCAGCAGAGGGCGCTCTTTAAACACTGCTCCAATACAACAGCAGGAATTGCGCGCGCACACAATTACTAAACCTTCACGTGAGTGAGAAACTGAAGCGGGGGGGCGGGGGGAGGGGCATCTTCATTCTCCTTATTTAAATTCTGTTTGAATAATGAACATATAAATGTCACACAAAATATTTTTAATAAATAAAACAGACACGTGATGCTGAAAATGTGAGATTTTAACTGTTTTTGTTTTGTTTTTTAAAATGGTCCCATTTTTAAAATATTGAAAAATGTGAAACTGAAGAAAAGAAACAAAAGCTGGAGGGATCAGAGAGATGACATTTGGAATAATACAGAAAAATTAAATGCATTCGTCTTCTTTCACTGATATGAACAGGAGTTTTATTCCTCTCCTGCAGTCACATGATGGTGAAATGCGGGTTTTTTTTGGAAACAGAAGCTTCCTCTCTAACGTTCTTTGTTCATCTTATAAATCATGGTGGGTTTTTCTGAACGTGCATATTTCCGTTGAAAAAGTTGAGTTTATTTCCATTTTCAGAGATGCCTACTAGTGCGGATTGGCCGTATTTTGTACGGAAAAGTTACGTAAATACGATGTTACGGCAAACAGTGTTATTCTGTACGGAATTATTATAAAGTCTTAAAAAATGCCAGTGAGTTGTTTTTAAATGTCCAAGCGACTTTTTCAATCCATGCGCAATTCACGGCTATTTATTTTTACGACCAACCACACATGCTGTGCGTGACATGCGCAGATTCCGCACATTTGTTCGCGCTGTTTTCGATGCGGTAGAATGGCTGTGCGTTACACCCAGTCAAAAGGGCAATGGATGCGCGCACTGCAAACTGTGTAGAACTGACATCAACATCACTCATGGCGGTCGCGATGACTGCACGCGGCATGTCAGCTACAAACCCATATGGAGTATACTGAAATGGCGAGTCAGGCGGAAAGTAAATCTGGGGGGATCCAGCAGTTTTTTACGAAATCTGTGGATGAAAAGACACGGAACGTGACCCGTGCTGAAGCGGTGATGGTTGACCTGTGCTTGGAGTTGAACTTGCCGATTAGTGCCATGAAATGTGAGTTAAACTTATTCAGTTTCTTTTTACATGTAGGATTTTTATTCACTGAAATATCAAACACTGGCTGGACTTCTTTAATTCAAAGTCTTTTCAGTGTTGCAAGTGCAAATGTACATGTAGTCTGATCAAAAACAGAATTTTATGATTAGTGCTGTTGGGATTGTGGCAAAAAATGGATCATTCCACTGTTTTAAATACAATTATAAATGCCATTTTATTCAATGTCTCTTCTGAAGCATTATGCTGAAGTATTTATATATTGGGACATTAAGATAACAATGTCGGACTCTCTTTGGCATGAAATAAGAATTTTTTTTTTTATTTTATTAGAATCCGTTAACAGGTAGAACATTTTGCCAGGCAATATAATATAATACTTTTGAGGAGTTACATTCAATACCAATGATTGGTAGTCAACCGTAATGTCTGCAAACAGGGAACACTATTGTATTTATAAAAATATGATATATTGTATGCTCTAGAAATTTGTTGAGTGGAAATTCAGTTGAGATGGCTGCTCGCGTTTTGTTTATTCAATTCACACAAAACAGTTATTTTTAATAATTTAAATGTTAAACATATTGGTATATACACCTTTATAATGGAAATGCGCATAAATTAATGTTACTGAAAGTCATTCAAGAATACTGAAATTCAAAATTTGAGGTAGGCATCTCTGCATTTTTATCCTCGGATTTGAGTGTAGATCATTTTAAACAGCTGCTGATTGTGGCTGAATACACACTTCTTCAGTCCTGACTAATGACCCCACACACACACAGTAGGTGGAATTGGGATTAATTAAATTATAAATTATGTAATAATTGATAATTGAATTAATTGATAATTAAAGATCAGTCTCATAAAATCTTAAATTATTAATCTTAATATTCACCGTGAATGGTTACATTTAAGATTAATGGTAGCTCTGCATTAGATGGGAAACCCAGTTGTATACAAAAGCTAAATTTGAAGGAAAAAGGAGTTCTAAATAGTTGACCTTGTGAATAAACAACAGGAACAAGTAAAATGTAATTCAATTTGATTAGCTTTTATTTGTCTACTACTCACTAATAAGAATCTCACAAAATACATTCAATGTCGGGTAAAGGTAATAACAAGGCACAACAATGGAACAATTACACCTGGGCCATAGGTTTGGGGCAGGAGAGAGAGAGAGAGATAGGAAAAGAGAATCCCTTGTGTGTGTGTGTGTGTGTGTGTGTGTGTGTGTGTGAGAGACTAGGGAAAGCCGATGCGTACGTGCGTGTGTGTGTGTATCTGTGGGCAGATGCTAACGACTAGCCACTCTAGCAATGCTTAAGCAAAATGGCGGTCAATGCCTAGATGTCGTAAACTAGGTGACGTATCACAGGTAGCTCAATGAGGGAGGTACCAAAATGGCGTCAGGGAATATGGCGCCCGCAGGCCTAGTTGAGACACAAGCCTACCAGCTAGCGTATCACCCTGAGGTAGCTAGCAATGAGTTGCTAATGAGAATCTGGCCACGTTGCAGCTGGATCCAAACACTGTGCTTAACAACAATTTCCAACAGACTATCTAGGCAAAGAACTCAACGCGAGAGAGAGGGGAAGAGTAATAGGTGTTGGATGGAGAGGACTAGGCCTTGTAGCGGTCCAGCCTCGGGGCTTAAAATAACAAACTTGTCGCTGCGCTGCTAATCAGATAGGGAAGCTAGCAATGGAGTTAAGGAAAGATATAAACATGCAAGATAACCTGTTTAACAAGTTCAAAGAAAAACAGAACCAAAACAAACAATAAAAGACACCTTCCGTGTTTGAGCGGGTATGCTAAACAGCTCAAAGCTTAAACATGACCCTAACAACCATCTGAATAAGCTACAAATTACTAAAATTTGCCCAAGTGCCTACTCAATGCGATGGAAGTTCGTTCTCCGATGTCCGCGCTGAGGGTCGCGGTCCGAGGAGAGGAGGTTAGCGGCGAGTTGCGTCCAACCGCGGTTAAACGAAGCAGGGAGATGGAGGCCTAGCTGGTCCACGGTGCTTCGGGAGAAACCTCCGGTGATGCGTCGATGAGAA
Source organism: Neoarius graeffei (assembly GCF_027579695.1). Taxonomy (NCBI): domain Eukaryota; kingdom Metazoa; phylum Chordata; class Actinopteri; order Siluriformes; family Ariidae; genus Neoarius; species Neoarius graeffei. The sequence goes on along the minus strand of NC_083591.1, from coordinate 60,522,548 downwards.
AAAGGCTGAGAGGAGCGAAGCTGTCCGCAAATGCCTCTTAGCGTGGAAAACTACTTAACTGTAGTTAAACTTTGCAAAGGTTTAGAATCAAAACCACTATATCGCTGAAACCTAGCGGGTCGTTCAAAAGTTCGGCCGAAACTAATTTGAACAGGCTGTTCTCAGACAATAGCGGTTAGTCTCAACACTGTAGCGAGCGTGCCTACAGTCCGTCCGACCACTCCAGTAGTCAGAACATGAGAGAGTGAATCGAGGCGCTCTCGATACAGTTAAAGCAGTTCCACTTTACGTCACATCCGGGTGGAGCGCGCAAGGAATTGTGGGATCGTTATGGGGCGCTGGCAAATTACCAACAAAACACACACACGCACGCGCGCGCACACAGCTGCTGCTCTGCAGGAAGATGAACTGTTCTTCTGGATTCTGTGATTTTGACTTTCTCTACAAAATCGCTTGGTATCATAGACAATGTGAAGTCCCACCCCATTTCCCAGGAAGAGACCATGGGGCTGACGCTGCAGGTTTCATGTTTATCTGTCAGCGTTTCAAATAAAACTGTTGCCTCAGTGATCTCTGTCCTTGAGAGAGTTGAACTGGAAAAAGGAGTGATTTCTTTTTTCATGTCCTTTCACGGTCCATCAGGTGAGTTTTCCTCGGGTTTTGTTTGACTCTGCTGCAGCTCCTGACTTTAGTCCTCAATGCTGAAACTGCAGTCTGTGTTCTGTGATGGTTTATGAGCAGTTGGAGGATTTTGTCCTGCAGCCGAACCAGACGCTTTCCCTCATGCCGTTACTCACTAAGACGTAGAGCAGAGGGTCCACCACGCTGTTCAGGCTCGACATGGCCAGCGTCACAGAGAAGTAAAAGTGCTGCGCCTCTTCGAAGTTACAGTAACGCGTCAATGGAAAGGAGTTAAAAGCGATGGAGCGTATGAGTAGCTGGATGTGGTAGGGGGCATAGCAGACGGAGAAGATGGTGATGACTCCCACAGACAGCAGCCTGACCTTGCGCTTTCCCTGATCATCCAATCCCACACTCTTCTTCACCTTCCTGAAGATCTGAAAGTAGCAGATGGCCAACATCACCAGTGGCATCAGGAAGCCGAAGACCACACGCAGGAGGTTAAACAGAGCCACGCGCTCCGTCATGGGAAACGTCTCGTAACAGCGGGAATTTTTGTCCAGCGGGTCTGTCACGTTGTCCATTAAAAGGACCAGGATGTGTAGGCTGGCAGTGAAGATGAAGATGAACCCTGAGATGAACCAGGCGTACTTGTAGCGGCGGAAAGTCTTGGTCTTCAGAGGAAAGGTGACGACCAGGCAGCGGTCGATAGAGATGCAGCACAGCAGGTAGATGCTGATGTACATGTTGGAGTAATAAACAAAGCCAGCCAGTTTGCAAAGCTCGAGGCCGAGAACCCATTTGTGGTCATTGTAGAAGTAAATGATCCACAGTGGCATGGTGAGGATGTAGAGAACGTCTGAAATGGACAGACTGAGCAGGTAGACGCCCAACACGTTCCTTTTGCGGATCTGCTGGATGATGGGCCATGCCGTGAACAGGTTAAACACCAAGCCCAGCACGAAGGCCGTGATGTAAATGCCGATTAGCAAGTCACTGATTGGACTGGCCTGAATGTTCACACACGTCTCGTTCTTCTCACTGTTGGAGTCATTCATCTGCTGGAAAAAAATCGCAAGTTAGCTGAATTTCAGAAATACATCATTTATCTTCCAAAACTGTTTCAGTCTTTACAGATAAACACAGAGCTGAAAATTCCATCAGTGTTTATTCTCTTACTTATTTGGTTTTTGTGTCGTTCCATGAACTTAGATTTAAAAATTATAAACTCATGAATTGATTTAACTTGTATTAATATCACAGTAACAGTAAAGTGTGGAGTGGGCAGCGTTCCTGTCTCCCAGCTCCAGGCTGCTGGAGCTCGGGCTTCTGTTTGTGTGGAATTTCTCTTGTGTCTGTGGAGTCTCTGGTTTCCTGCCAACAAACTCGTCCTGATCATCAAGTTAAATTGCCGCTAGGTGTGAATGTGTCGGAGCGACTCCTGCTCTCAGTTCACTGTATATTCCCACATCACAGTGTGCGCGCATGCAGTCTGATGTCATTAGATAGTCATGAAAGGGTTCTGGAATTTCCCGGAATTCCGGGTTTTTAGATTTTCCGCCGGATTTTTTCTGCTAATGACCCGGAAATCTGGATATTTGACAAAACTCTTGAAAATCTCCGGTTTCCCGAATGGAGAAATGTATTTTTCGGATTTTTCGCGTTCCTAGACGCGGTGTAATACTTCGCATCGTCCTCGCATGGGCGCCGTCCTTAAACAGCCCGAACAGCGCACTCATTAAAGACCGGTGCTCTTTGGCAGGAGACAGGAGCTCGTTAGGCGCGCCTTCAGGACTGACTCCGTTCTGCGCAACACAGTCACACTAGAAAGCGCGTTCAAGCTGCCGGTGTAGCTGCGGTCTTTTTAGCTGTGAATTATGAGTATTTCCTCGTGTTAATAATTCGCCATAACAAAACAAGCAAAACTTTCCTCCTCCTTTCGGCGTGAAGAGAGGTAAGCAATTTATTACATGTGTTTTTCCATCAAAGTTGCATTTTGTGGTTTTGAAGCAAAGTTTTAGTGCCGTTTCTAGAACACAACATCAAGAAAACGTGGAAGAAACAGCAATAATGGAAGAGCCGGTTTCTAAACCGCCTAAAACTAGCAATGGGAATTATTTTTTGTTACAGAATGCACTCAGGCTGCCAGTCAGTGTGTGACTCCCCGCCCCCGAAAAATCCTAGCCACGCCCCTGATTTACATGAGAAATTTGGTATTCATTGGTGTTTAAATTTACAGACAATACGAACTAATGTAAACAATCGGCTTCAACTCGCATAAATCTGAATAGGAAATGTTTAGTTCACTTTAGCTTCTGCAAACGCACAGCTCTACTAAAAGATTGATAAACGAGGCTCAACGTCCCCAACATTGAAACCTGAAAGCTTTAGAAACTCTAACAGACCTTTACTGTTTAACAGCACTGTTTTGGGATTTTGCTGAGTTTACCTTCAACTGTCTGATTTTTTTTTCAAAGTAATGAACTGTGCAGCAGGAAAATCACCGCGTTTTCTAAATGCACTCCTGAAAATCACTCATTAACTCGGGGAATTAAATTTGATATTTTTGACATGTTAATCATTAACATACATGAAAGAAAAAGGCTTAAAAGTTATAACTTGTTTTAGTGAAGATAAGTGCTAAAATGCACTAGAATGCAGCAGGGTTTGCGTGTTATGTTATTAAAATATTTTCGGGGGATGTTGCCCCCCCCCCCATTTCAGGGTTTTTTTCCTTTGATCCAGTTTCATCTCTAATTAGAGCTGATCTGGGATCAGATTACCAGCGTAATGTTCGAGGCTGATCACAAACAGGATGTTGTTTTGTGTGTGTGTGTGTGTGTGTGTCTCTCTCATTATGAAGATCGGAAATGTTTTAAATTGTTCATCAGTCGTCTCAGAACAGTGAAATCTTGGCTGTGAAGGAAAGAAAAGCACGTTTCCACTGTAAGGGCGGGGTCTCTGTACGATTTTATAATCAGTGATAATTAATAAAACAACACAGGATGTTATCAGTGTTATGATCTGATTTTACAAATCTCCTGCTTGAGGTTAAGTTTTAAAAGGATCCTGTGCAGACACGAGTGTGTGAGATGATGTGAAGGAGAGCTGATGTAAAAGCAGATCTTATAGGTGATGTTGGAGAGGATGTAGGCATTTACAGCTGAAGAATTCTATTTCAGCTTTGGCCCCATTCAAATAAACAAGCATGTATTGATAATGTACTGTGTTTTTTAAAACAGCTGTTCTGTCTGTGTGTGTGTGTGTTTCTCCCTGGTGAATCGTGTGTGTGTGTCAGGGCTGTACATTAGCACCCGCCAAATGCGGGTACAATTGGGCTTTGGCGGGGAATGACTTTAGTCCCACGAGCCACTTTGGCGGGTGGTTTATTCTGTGGTATGACAATATATTTTAATTGTAGTTTTCTCTGAAGGCATCTGATCACGCATTGCAATGTAATATTACGCGCCTACAACTCCCATGAGCCCCTGCATAAACATTCTGACATGTTAGAATTGTTTAGAACGCTCGTTAACGGCTCAGCTAAAGTCAGTGATGCGGTAACCTGCGGTTCATGAACGAAGCAACAAAGTTGCTGACGACTGACAAGCGCACAATATGGCGGCGCATAGCTGGAGTTTCAAACCCTGCTGCTCGGGGAAAGGGGCGGAGCCGATCAGGGCCGGAGCAGCAGTTTAAAATCACCGAGGTCTGTGATGCGCAAAGCGCGCGCCGAAAACCGTTCGCCATATTTAAATGAGGATGAATTACACACCACACACGAGCAGCGTTACACCAAATTCTGGGCCCTATGCACAAGCAGTGGCCATGAGCCCCCCCCCCCAAAAAAAAGCTCAGCAGGTAACAATGCTGAAAGTATCTAACAACAAGGGCGCACTACCAGTCCAGTCAGTTATGTAGCCACACATTAATCTAACAACTCTTAAATGAATAAAAAACCCTAATCACACAATACATCACTGAATCTTGCATTCATTTGCAGAATGATTAAAAGTTGTAACAGTAAATGCCACCAAAGGTCACCAAACACCTATGACATTGAGACTAAATTAGGCTATTAGCCTAATTGTTATGGCACAATAATAAAGATTAATTTTCGATTAGTATACTATTGGAATGTAAACAAAAAAGGCATCATGTTATTTCTAATTTTGTGCTGCACTGTAAACCCGAATAAGTTGAGTTTGCTTAAAAAAATTGAGGAAAGTGGTTGCCTTAAAAAAAAAAAGTAATTATTAATGATTGAATTGAGTACCTTAAACTTACCAGAAGATTGTAAGTTTAAGGTACTCAATTCAATCATTAATAATTACTTATTTTTTTTAAGGCAACCACTTTCCTCAATTTTTTTAAGCAAACTCAACTTATTCGGGTTTACAGTGTGTGCAGTTTTGAGCACTGACAATCGCGGTGGTATTGAAGCGTTTATAACCGCGGGTGTTTATTTAATGTAGGCTATTTGCTTTCACACTTGGGCTCACCTTTCTTGGGAAAGAAGTTTGTGAGCAGTTGCTTTCCCTCATTTCTTTTGTCTCTTTCCTGCCTCTCTTTTTGTTTCTGAAAACTGGATTTTGTTTTCTTGTGCATCATCTTCCATAGCACAGATAGCGCATGCGCATTGTAGGCTGCTTCAGCAGAATGAACGCTACGTTAAATGCGCCGAGTTAAAAAGCCCGGTGAAAGCGGACTAAACCATTTCGTGCAAAGGGTGGGGGGGCCTGTCCCCGGACACTATATGTAGGCTAGGACACACAATTCAATCCATTAATCAAACGATTTATTTACCCAAAACATTACATTTACATTAGTTAGCAACATATATTGTGATCTTTAAATGGTATTGACATTTAAAGGAAAATAAAATTACAGACTCCTCAAGGCCCCTCCCCCCACTTGGGGCCCTGGTAACTCGGTCCCCCTTTTCCCCCCACTACGACGCCCCTGCACAAGAGATCTATTCCTGAAATTACTTTTAATGGTGTTTGAACTGAATATCATCAGTTTTGAAAAAAAAAAAACGTTTGTGGCAAGAGTAAGAATAATTTAAGCGTGTTTAATGGTTTGATCTGGCTCAAGCAATGAGGACAAAAGAGACCCTAACCATGTAGCCTATGGAACTGAGATACATTAACAATCTGGCATCCGTTACACCGACACACGCACACACACACAATTCTTGGGAAAAAAAAAATCAGTATACACCACCATGTTTTAGGCAAAGTTATCCAAGGCAAACACAAGTTGAAGCTTTCCACTCTATTGCTTTGGCTTATCAAATTATTTATTTTTAAAATCACAAGGCAGGCTACAACTGCACTGATGGTTACCATGGAAACCCCGTGTCTGCTGCACTGCGTTCCTCCGCCAAGTCACGCGCTCATTCGCTTTTGTGTTCTTGGTCTCAGAGCTGCACCAAACACGCACAAGACAGAATCAGCATTTAACATAATTAACAATGCGCTTTTTACGGAGACGTTTTAATGTTGTTGTTGTTTTTTTATCCAGTTGAATATTTAGTATACAAATGTATTTTCAGCTCTTAATGACAGAGGTCTGGAGCGCAGGGGCCTCATAGCTGGCTACGGCCATGGAGATGAACAAGACGCTAATAGGAAGATAAGACAGTTCAATGACAAATGGAAGTTCGGGCGAGATTGGCTAGTTCATAGCAAAACCGAAAATACCATGTACTGTGAAGACTGTAGAAAGTCTGGCAAAGACAGGCACCAGTAATTTTAAACTCGAAACTATAAAGGACCACGAAAAGTCAAATGCACACATCGGTACTATAACATCAAAACAGGCGAAGACGGCTGGTCACTACAGGACAGCATTGCTTTCAGTCCCTGGCTGTCATGACGTCGGCTGAGCTGGAGAGGATGGAGCTGCTGGTTAGAAACGTTCACGCGATTGGAAAGAAGTTGATCCGCCCCAGCTATCAACTTGCGGCCTGCTGGAAGCCTCAGGTCACGAAGACCATTTTTCATGGACCATTCGGACTCATCAAATCAAGTTTATTTGTATAGCGCTTTTAACAATAAACATTGTCGCAAAGCAGCTTTACAGAATTTGAACGACTTAAAACATGAGCTAATTTTATCCCTAATCTATCCCCAATGATGAAGCCTGTGGCGATAGTGGCAAGGAAAAACTCCCTCCGATGACATGAGGAAGAAACCTCGAGAGGAACCAGACTCAAAAGGGAACCCATCCTCATTTGGGCAACAACAGACAGCCTGACTATAATATTAACAGTTTTAACAGGTATAACCCTCAACTGTCCTCATGGGGCCGTCCTTCACAGGAGCGGTGCGATAAAACTCCGACCAGACACAGGGCACCAGGATGGATCAAGCAGGTCCGAGGGGCAGAAGAGGCCAGCATCTCAATCCCAGGATCAACATGTAACTCAGAGGGACAGATTGGGGGGGAAGAGAGAGAGAAAGAAAACACGCCGCCAGGCATGCCCTGCTCTGGCTGGAGACTCATCTGATGATGAATGTAATGAGGACATTTAATGTCTCTCTCTACACATGTTCTCTCACACACACACACACACACACACACACACACACACACACACACAATTAATAGATAATACATAATAAACATAATACTTGCATATCAAAACAAATGTTTTTCAGTGATAAATGCTTTGAATTGGACTTTTAATATTAGAATCAGTTCAGTTGTACTGAATGTTATTTTTCATATTATACGATATTTCATATTGTAAGGGGCTTGAATTTGAGTTCAATAAACAGAATACTCTGTTTATATTTTTGTCTGAATTGGTTGCATGTTTTCATATAGGGAGCGACCTTAACAGCACTGAATACTTGAGTGCTGCTGTAGAGATACATTATACGCTGCCATTCATACCGTAATTAAATCTAGATCTTCCAAACTTTAATGTATCATGGTGAAGGAAAAACTGCGATTTCCTGGCAACGCAATTGTGGCTAGTGAAAAGGCTGAATGGCTAGTGACTTGGGAAAACCACTAGCCACAGTGGCCGGTGAGCAAAAAAGTTAATGTAAAGCCCTGGTGTGTGTGTGTGAATTGCACATGTTCCTTAATCCCATGTTCCAGTTTAAGTCTTGATGTAAATGAAAGTGTGAATCCAGAGTGAAACACGACTCCGTGAACCCATTTCCTTCCCTGCAGTGTGTTTTGCTGTAATACAGGTCTGAGGCCAGGATGTGGCTGCAGGACCATTATGGAAAATCAATAGGAATCTTCAGGGAATTCCGTGCTGCTGGAGATAAAATACAGAGTCGCTCATAAACATAAACCAGCTCACAGCAGAGGGAGGAGGGACTCAGGATCACACTGCAGTCTGACTCTAAGTGTTTGTGTGTGTGTGGATGGATGACAGGGCTGAATTGGAGAACCCTAATGACATTACAGACTGCAGAGCTCAGGAGAGGAAAAACATCTGAACATTTTTTTTTTCTGCTGCATGGGGCTCTGACTCTGATCATCATGGTTGATGCCCGTGGACAGAGAGAACATTGAGTGGCAGTACACACCTCTCTGTGTGTGTGTGTGTTTTAAAATACTTGTTTGTGAACAAGTCCGAGGGTTTTTGTCCCATCTGCACAAAGTTGGGATCAGAGGACTCAGAAGAGCATCTCACTTAAGAAATGACACACAGGTTGGTAAACAATAGGCCGTCACACGCCAAACAATTCTAAAGAGGCGGAGCCTATTTCACTGAAACATAAGTACTGTCTGATTTTTTTTTTCTTCGATCTGCATGAAACCTGAATGGACAGTGCAGCATAATGTTCTGAGGACATGGACAGGGTTGGGGCGTGGTCATAAATGGGACGGGTTCACCTGGGTTACCATAGCAACCATTTTGCAACAGCCTAGCAACCACCTGGCATAATAACAGGAATTGCCTAGCAACCATCTGTAATATAATAACTGCCTAGCAACACCTTCCAAGTACATTCACACACGCGCATCTATTAACGTTTGAGTGTTAAAGAGGGAGCTCTGTCTGAGCGAGAATCACGTCAGTGAAACTGAGATGAATCACAACTACGTTTACTGAAGTCAGACTGAAACCAGACACCAGAAAAACCAGGCATCTTTTGGTTTCAATGTGTTCTGTGTCTCAATGTCTGTGTCTCTGTGTCTCTCAGTGTCTCACTGTGTCTCAATGTCTCTCTGTCTCAGTGTGTCTGTCTCTCAGTGTCTCAATGTCTGTGTCTCACTGTGTCTGTCTCTCTCTGTGTGTCTGTGTCTCTGTCTGTGTCTCACTGTGTCTGTCTGTGTCTCAATGTCTGTGTCTCACTGTGTCTCTCAGTGTCTCACTGTGTCTCAGTGTCTCCCAGTCACAGTTGTGAAGGTCTCTCTACAGCTGATGAATGTTTAATGATTTAATATAGTATCAAACTCTGTGTTGTGGATATTGATGTAAATTAAACACATGGAATTTTTATGTGGTGTTTCAGAGTGTATTTGCGTCTGCAGCATGACTTCCTGTGTGTAATGTGTTAAGCCGTGACGTGAAACTGGTTTGTTTACACGCGCACACACACATCCGTTCACAGTGAGTGATGAATCTGTATTTGGGGTCCACTTGTGACAAATTTTTGCCTAAATTAATTTGTTTGATCTTCAGTGACCTGATCCTTGTTGCTGAAGATAAGGAGGAGGAAGATGATGATGATGAGGATGGGAGAAGACGACTGCTAGATGATCTCAGATACATCATGCTCAGTAAACTTGAACATAAAAATACCAACAATAAATAATCTCTGAACAAGTTTTATTTTTCTTCATCATGGTCATCCTCTTGCTTTTTTTTAATTTATACATAATTTGCTTATATTTTTATAGTTTATTAACAATTTATGTTTTTGTATTTGTGCAAGGGAAAATTGTCAGTTGGGACTATCCGTCCTGTAATTTTCGCCTGTCAATCAGTTCTGTATGGATTTATGACAAACTCTGTTAAACTAAACTGAGAGAGACTTTGACTTTTAAAAACATCTTTAATTACTTCAATGTTCAATTTGTGTTCTTATCTACTGAAAGTAAAACTTGAGTCTAAAAGTGCATTTGTAAACATTCATTACTACACCTTATTAAATCCATTACACAGGACCTTTCTTTATAAAAAAAAGTCATACACACACCATAATGTAATAAAATTTAAAAATGAAATAAAAACTAAAAAGTTAAAAATTAAGAGCCAGTGAACCGTCCCCTTCAAGTGAACATAAAACCTGTCTAATACCCCATGAATCTATAAAAGAGACCAGGTTGTTGGTCAGTTTGTAAAAAGCATGTCCTACTCAGAGACGAGCTGTAACTAACCCTTTCAAGCTCTGCACCACATCAGTCTGACCTCGGCCCTGTATCTGTTTTTTTTTCTGGTCTTCCATATTACTAATTTTGCACTTCCAAGTAAACAGTTAATTAAAACCAGAGTCTGTCTTTTTTTTAATTGTGTATTTTGGCCCAAAGATAAACAAAGGAACAGGAAATTTCTTCCCCAAATTTTCCACCCACCCCTTCAGCACTCTAAACAGACCCACTAAACGAGGACAAAGAGACACTAATGGCCCTTTTCCACTACCCTTTTTCAGCTCACTTCAGCTCGCTTCAGCTCACTTCAGCCCGACACGGCTCGCGTTTCGACTATCTAAGAACAGCACGACTCGGCTCGCTTCAGCCCTGCTCAGCCCCCAAAACTCGCACGGTTTTGGAGTGGGGCTGAAGCGAGCCAAACCGAGCTGAGTGAGGCTAGGGGCGTGAGCAGACACTCCCCTGTGCACTGATTGGTGAGGAGGAGTGTCCTCACATGCCCACACACGCCCCGCAAGCACGCTGGGATCTGTAAACACCGTAAACCCGGAAGAAGAAGAATTACGAATTACGAGAATGTCTGAAGCCTTATGCGCCTCGCCTCATCTATACGCTCTTGCCAGTATCTGTTGGCGTTGTCGGTGACAACAAGCCACAGCACCAAGACCAGCAACACTAACGACTCCATGTCCTCCATGTTTATTGTTTACTCTCCGGGTCACGAGACTACCGCTTAAAAGATCACTGATGTCACTGTTTGCGCCGCATAATGACATCACCTGACATCCACCCACTTTCGCTAACTCCACCCAATGTGTCCACCCACTTCCAGCCAGCACGGTTCAGCGCGGTTGTAGTCGAAATGCAACTCCAACAGCCCCACTCAGCCCAACTCAGCACGGCACGGCTCAGCCCAACTCAGCCGCGTTGGTAGTGGAAAAGCGGCATAAATGTTCTAATGTTTCTAGTTGGTTACAAAAGGGACATCCCTCCCCACTGCTTGGATCCAGGTGAGCCTTGTGTCTGTTTGTAGCTATCGCTCCATGGATGATCCTCCACTGGAGGTCAGTCGGCCGTTTTTCAACAGGCGGCTTGTGTAAAATCCGCCAGCAGCCTTTGGGGTGCAGTCTGAAGTAAAAACCTGAGTCCACCTCGACTCCCTGACTGCGGCCAGAGGGCGGAAGTTCAGTATTTTCATGCAACTGTGGTAGAGCTGCTTCTTCCCGTAAGAGCTGAAGTTGCCCAGCGCTGGTGTTTTCAGGGACAGAAGCAGCCTGCTCTCCTCTCGCCACTCCTCAACAGCAGGCCTGACGCTTAGTGCAGGAAAGATGAGTCCTGTGCCTCGTGCCATTGGTCAATTAGGGTATGGTTTTGTGCGTATACCCTCAGCAGTACAGTCAGGGTCTCACAGAGCTCCTCCACTATCTTCCTCAGCACCCTGGAGGACCTGATGTTAACAACTCTGCCAAGGCTTTCTGGAGATGTTTTTATAAAGATGACCAAGTTTAACAACACCAGCCTTGACAAACTTGGCTCTTAATGGTGTGGAGGAAAGTGTAGTGGATGCAAAGAAGTCATTGTGGAACAGTGGCTCCTCAAAGATCCATGTTCCAGGTCTGGGGTCAGCGGTCCTTGTGAACTTGAACATCCTCCAAGCTTCAAGCACTGAGTTGTAGAAAGGTGTTATTCCTGTCAGGTCAACTTCAGAAGATCTTAAGAGAAACAGCTGTTTGTCCAGTCCTGGCCGGCAGGGCCGGATTATGGGGGGTCTGGGCCCCGGGGCCAGGAGTTTGCAAAGGCCCCCCCCCCCCCCACACACACACACACACACAAAGGCTACTGAGGTCGCAAACTAGCAGAGGGCAACATGTTAATGAAGTAAATAAAGTGACATGTGAACATACTGTATGTTTAGAACATTAAGGCATACAATGTTAGTGATTAAAGATATATGTATTGTGTCAAGAAGTTAACAAGGAAACTGATTAGGATATGTCAATAATTAAGCCGTACCTAAGGAATAATTCATTCTAGGCTATATAAGTTTTTTCCTACTCTTCCTTCTTGCAGAGTCATCCACTAATTCATCAAAGTTAAGCTGTTGGACCACCTCTGATTCAATTGCCAGAAGAGAAAGTGAATTCAAGCAGTTTTGGCACATTGTCATCCTGAGTTCATTCTTAATACGAGCCAGTCTGGAGAATGAACGTTCCCCTTCACAATTTGTAATAGGCAGGGTCAAAAAAAGTCTGAGTGCTATGTAGACATTTGGAAAAGTGGACTGTAGATCCAAATCCACCATGGTCTTCAGCATTGTACTTGGGCATTTTTGATTTTCTGACATGAATGATTTGTATTGTACAAGTTCATCTGCCAGGCTCATGTCCAAATCTGTGGGATATGCTGCAGCAAGTGATTTGGCCCTTGAAGTGAGCTCACTGTTGGACATCTTGTCAGGCATGAAAAGAACATGAAAAAGATTGGTCAAGTGTGTGTATGCAGTTAACCGATGGTTAAGACAGGACACAAGTTTGTCAATTAGAACATTGAATGTTTCAATCCGAAACTTTTCTTTTCCACTAAATTCAACACCTGGCTCTTCACTTTCATCAGACATACGTTTGCGCTTCCTTGTGCGCTGGAGGTCATGCCTGTAGCCTTGGGAGACTGAATGGGTAACATTTAAAGCTGACCCTTCAAAAAAGGCGAAATTGTCTCTCTGTTCTGCCACAAAGTCACGAAGTGAAAGGAGAAGCCGTGTAGCCGTGTGTATGTCAATGTTATGTTTCTGCAACTTCAGACTTGTGGCTTGGAACCGCTGCAGTATTGTATCCCAAAAGTGTGCCATGAAGGCTATCTCTAGGGTGTCCAGTTTGCCACAGAGTGCAGAGGCCTCGCTTTTAGTTTCACATTTCCCCTGTGAATCTTTGGAAATATTGTTCAGTGCCTCTCTCAATTGTGGATAATATTTCCAAAGAGCCTTTGTGGATTCAGCTCTTGAACTCCAGCGAGTACCTGACAACGATTTCAATGTGAGTTTCACATCTGTATCACGAAACACCTTTCCCCACCTGTGTTTCCCCAGCTTTGGAGATGGTCGGCTAGAAAAGGGTCAAATTTGGCCAACAGTTCGACAATGCCCAAGAAATTACCATTGTGAGGTGATCCCAGCTGCTCATCGTCTCCCCTGAAAGCAAGGCCCCTCTCCCCCAAAAACTGGATTACAGCAACAACTCTTTTCAAAACTACCCGCCAGTATTGCCTCTCTGCATCCATTTGTTTGACAAGATCAGAATCAACTCTTCCTGTGTTTTTGGAGCGATTGTGTAATGCTAGCATGCCAGCCCTATGCTCCTCACTCCTCTCATGCTCACCGATATGCTCAGAATGTTTCCAATCAGAAAACCCGTGGACAAACGCATTGTGCTTACTTGAAAATAGCTTGCAAGCAAAACAAAAGATGCAACCAGTTGAAGGGGAGTAAAGTAGCCACTGCCTAGTCACAGATTGGCCATTAGGTAGAGAACATTTGAGTAAGGAATTTGTGAAACTCCTAGTCATGTCCCCCATTGTCCTATCCCTACTTGAGGCAGGGTACTTTTCACTTTGATTTTGAAAAGCAACTGCTCCTCTACTAACCAGAATCGACTTGGCTTGTTCAGTAATGGAACTTGGCCATAAAGCAGGGTCATTATCTGTTTCACACCAGGAGTTTGAGCCCCCAGCTTCTGGTGTGATACTGGTCTCGGTGTACCCCTTCTGACTTGACAAGACTTTCTCAGGCAATGCCTGGTCTGACAGTGAGTCTCCTGTACTAACAAGAGTGCAGTCTTGGTCAGTTGTGGTATTTGGCCGTAAAGCAGGATCATTAAGTGTTTCACAACTGGAGTTGGAGTCCCAAGCTTCTGGTGTGAAACTGGGCTCCGTGCACTCCTCCTCACTTGGAAACACTTTCTCAGGCAATGCCTGGTCTGATTGTGGGCCTGAGGCCTGAGCCTGACAGGTCGGGTCTACGCTTGATTGGGTCTGTGAGGGCTCCTGTATGATCAAGCCAGTAGTGATCTCTTCATTGCTACAACTCGGGCCACTGATGACATTATCAATACTTGAATCTTGAGGCTTGTCGAAAAGTTAGAAATCAGAGGCACATTTTTAAAAAGATCTGCCTGCTTTGCCTCCCTAATTTTTTTGGCTTTTTGTTTTGAAGCCCCACTTTTTTGCTTGCAATCCATATTACTGATGCCAAGTGTAATGTGGGAGTGTTATATCTATTGGATTTTCACTGGGATTTCCTAAATTTCTCACAACTGATTATAATAATATATTTTATATATATGCGCGCGCGCGCACACAATACAATAATTAAAGGCAATAAGCCTTTAAAAAGGCTTTGAACCTTTGAAGGTGCAGTGTTGTTTCTAGTAATATAATATAATGAAATATAATTAATATAATAATTAAAGACAATGAGCCTTCACAAAGGCTGTTGGAAATGCACTAGCCTTTTACAAAGGCTTTGAACCTTTGAATGTGCAGTGATGTGTTATAATATATAAATGGATATAAGCCTTTAAAAAGGCTGTTGGATGCTAAACTGCTGAACAAGTCTGGTTGAACAGGCTGAACACAGAGCAAGTTGTCAAGCTGAACGGTCAGAATGTTGTGAGGAGTACTGAAGCAGGAAGCATATATATATATATATATATATATATATATATATATATATATATATAGAGAGAGAGAGAGAGAGAGAGAGAGAGAGAGAGAGAGCCCAAGTCTCCGCCCCTTCTGGTCAGTCCATTGGAAAATCGATATTAGATTTTCACTTAGACTTCTGAAATTTCTCACTGAAAATACACTAGTCCTTACAACGGCTTTGAGGTCGTAGCGGCGAATCAAATCGATTAAAACATTTATGTTGTTGATTTGATTGGCCACTGCAGGTGAAATTCGCTCCTCATTTGCATAATATTAAACTTGGCCAAATATTTTCACTTTGCTTCGCCCTGTTCACTTGCCTTCGCCCCACTTCGCTTCCCTCATAGGAATGAATGGCGAATTTCGCTTCGCTTTGCCAAATTCGCGTGTATGTGTCCCCAGCATGAGGCACACAAGGCATGTTGTTATCTGCCTATGACATGACATGAAGTAAGGAACAAAAACGAACCCCAACACCAAAACCCTTGGTAAATCAGAGGCCCTTTGTAAGGACGTTTGTAATCAGAGGGCTCTCTTCAGGGGCGTCGAAGTAGGGGGGAAAGTGGGACTCAGTCACCAGGGCCCTACGTATCGGGGGGCCCCATAGGGAGTCAGTTTTTTTTTTTTGTGGGGGGGTCCATTTGAGCTAGGTCCATAGGGCCCAGAATTTGGTGCTACTCTTAACAGTACGCTTTCCCGTTAGGGCTCTCTCTAGGGCCCCCAGATAGCCAGAAGTCACGACCCTTAGCAGGGGCTTTCATAATCATAGGATCCTCTGAAAGCATTCCCCCTACTTCCTTGAACCCCTAGTTGGCAGATGTTACAGCCTCAGGAGTTTTCATGAGAGGCACTACAGCAGGGCCAGGGGCCCTCTGATTGCCGTCCCCCACCGCCCACCAACCCACCCCGTCCCTCTGTTTTCTTCAGATATGCCCTGTAACAGTGTAAGTAGTCATAAGATCCTAGAGAATAGAGGCCCTCTGATGTCACAATTGGCATCGGCATCGCTATGGGCCCCCCTGGACCCCTTGGGCCCCTGGGCGCCGGCCCCACTGGCCTGGTCCGTAATCCGGCCCTGCTGGCTGGCCAGGCTTCCTCAGAAGCAGCTGAGCAGAAGTCAGCCAGCAATAGCCAGAGCAGTATAGTAGCCTCCGTGCCATCTGCAGTCTGAAGGCAGCAATTCTTGAGAGGATGTCCATGAGACTGTGTCCTCCCTCTGCTACAGGGAGGTAGAGAACCAGTGCCTTCAGCCAATGTTGACCTGACCAGAAGTAGTTCACCAAGAACTGCTGTACGTCCTTCATGAGGCCTGGTGGTGGCACTAAGATGATCAGTCTATGCCAAAGAGAAGAGGTGACCAGGTTATTAGCTATCAGGACTCTTCCCCTGTAGGATAGCTGGGGAAGCAACCATTTCCATTTAGACAATCTGGCATTCACTTTCTCCAGCACTCCCTCCCAGTTCTGCTTTTGGAAGTCCTCACACTCTAGGTACACTTCTAGAACTTTGATGCTTCTTTTCCCCCACTTTAGGTTCCCAGGAAGATCAGGGATATCTCTTACGCTCCACTGACCTCTCAAGCAGGCTTCACGTTTGTCCCAATTTACTTTGGTGGAGGAAGCTTTTTCATACACTGCCAGGCTTTCTTTAAGTTCCTTGGTATCTCTCTGATCTTGGATAAAAACATTGACATCATCTGCATAAGCTGATACGGCTACAGAGCGGCTCTGAGCCAGCTCTGGGAGACATAAACCCTGTAACCTGCTTGTAACGGTTTGTATGGGTGGGTGGAGCACAGAGGATGGCAGGACAGAGATCAGGTTCAGAAATAGCGCTTTTATTGCCACACTTTTCAGTGAACAACTTTAAACAAAACAGACACACACACACACACGACCGGCGTCTGGTTCGGGAATGAGCTCCCTCTGCTCTCGCTCTTCCTCCTTAAGTAGGGCACGGTCACTGGGAAGACACACAAACACAGGTTAATTGCCCTCAGATGTAGTGATTCTGCCACTGACCTTCCCTGACTCTGCCCTCCTGTCACAGACCGGCACTTGACCACGCCCCCGCTGCCACATACCCCCACTGCCCAACTCAGGCCAGGCAGCCATCCAGCCTGCAGCCGACCCCCGACCCCCTTGACGGGAGAGGAAGTCCGCCACGACCATCTGCGCCCCCGGCCTGTGGACCACCTTGAAATTAAAGGGTTGGAATGCCAGATACCAACGGGTGATCCATGCGTTGGCATCCTTCATGCAGTGGAGCCACTGGAGGGGTGCGTGGTTCGAACAGAGGGTGAAAGGGCGTCCCAGCAGGTAGTAACGGAGGGCGAGGACCGCCCACTTGATTGCCAAGCACTCTTTTTCGATGGTGCTGTAGTGCCCCTCACGCACCGACAGCTTCCTGCTGATGTACAAGACTGGGCGGTCCTCCCCCTTGACCTCCTGGGACAAAACAGCCCCCAGCCCTCTGTCCGATGCATCCGTCTGCAACATAAAGGGGAGAGAGAAGTCGGGGAGTGTAAAAGTGGCCCCCCACACAGTGCAGCCTTTCTTTAAATGAATCAATTAGTGCTTCCTTTGGCTCCCCCTCACAAACCCAGTACTTACTGGGAATGTAAAAAGGGGACTTGACTCGACACTGTGGACAGGCTTTGATAACCTCTTCCTGAAAGTCTTTGGTTTTTCACCAGGTCATGATGCAGCCGAGACAGAAGGCATGACTGCAGTTGGGCAGGATTCCAAAGCGCCTCTCTTGCACGGTGCCCTTTTCATAAACCTTGTCCATGCAGATTCCACAGACGACATCTTTGCTTTGATTGTAGGCCTCAGATTGTCCCTGAGTAACTGAAACTGTTGCACCACTCTCCAACAGTGGGACTCCCTGCTGGTTTGTTTTAGAATCAGTTTTCTCTTGAACATCAGATGCAGCATTAACTGTAGCCTCATCAGATGCAGCATTAACTACAGGTGCCGAACCATGCCTGGCACCAGAAGCGCCACTGTCTGGTCCAGCAATATGAAGATACCTGCAGTTCTCGCCAAACCAGCAGCCTCCTTTCTGGAAGTACCTGCACACCTGAACTAAAGGCACGGCAGGATATTCATGCAGATAAGAGCAGTGTGGACCAAACCTGCATGAGCCGTTTACAAACTGCCTACAAATACCATTACGCACTCTGTGGTCTTCTGCCAATAACCCTTTGTTAAATCCAGTGTCGAATAAAAGCGAGCCATGCCTACTCGATCGAGCAACTCATCAATACGAGGCATTGGGTACGCGTCAAATTTAGACACCACGTTGACTTTTCTATAGTCCACACAGAACCGGACCGACCCGTCAGCCTTGGGTACCAAGACCACCAGGCTGCTCCAGTCACTGTGGGACTCCTCGACAATGCCCATTTCGAGCATGGCCTCGAGTTCTTCCTGAACCACCTTTTTTTTGTGTTCAGGTAGCCTGTAAGGGTGGCTACACACTACCACCCCTGGGGGCATCTCAATGTGGTGCTCTATGAAGTCGGTGCGACCAGGCAGGGGTGAGAACACGTCCGAAAACTCAGTCTGGTTCGGGAATGAGCTCCCTCTGCTCTCGCTCTCCCTCCTTAAGTAGGACGCGGTCACTGGGAAGACACACAAACACAGGTTAATTGCCCTCAGGTGTAGTGATTCTGCCACTTACCTTCCCTGACTCCGCCCTCCTATCACAGACCGGCACTTGACCACGCCCCCGCTGCCACACTGCTCCTCAGCCAACACAGGAGAAGTTTAATAGCAATGCTGTAGAGCTGGCCTGAGATGGGGCAGCCCTGTCTGATCCCTCTCTGAACTGGCACAGGGGCTCAACCCTCCCCCCACCTTCACTAAACAGCAAGCCTGATTGTAGAGCAGTTTTACCCAGGATAAAAAAACTCCCCCCGATTCCAAAAGCCTGCAGCGTGGAGAAGAGAAACCCATGATCTGCACGATCAAAATCCTTTTCCTAGTCAATGGACATGATACCAGCATTAACATTATATAATTTACAGACATCAAAAACATCTCACATTAAAAATAAATTATCAAACATTGATCTGTCCGGGATGTAATAAGATTGATCTGCACCAATAAAAAACTCAATAACATTTTTTTAATCGGTTTGATAAAACCTTTGAAAGGATTTTATAGTCCGAGCACAAAAGCACTACAGGTCTCCAGTTCTTTAGCAGGGCCAGGTCTCCCTTCTTAGGCAGCAGTGAGAGAACCGCTCACCTGCAGGAAACTGGAAGTCTTCCTTTTTCAAAACACTCTTTAAAAATGTCTAAAAGGTGCCGTCCCAGTATTGTCCAGAAGTGTTTAAAAAAGTCTGAAGTTAGATCATCTAGTCCTGGAGCCCTGCCTGGTGCCATCTGAGACACTGCAGCAGTCGGTTCATCCAAGGTGATATCTGTGTTCAGTTGGTCTTGGTCCTCTGAGCTCAGTTGAGGAAGCCCCTGCAGAAGCTCTGCAGCAGAGTTCATATCACAGCTGTCTGCTCTGAACAGTTCTGTATAAAAGTCCACTGCAAGCTTCCTCATCTCAGCTGGGTCCGTGGTGATGTTTCCATCAGGGGGATGAAGACAGACCATTTGTTTCTTCTGAACCACAGATTTCTCCAAGTTAAAAAAGAAAGATGTTGGTGCATCCATGTCTTGAAGTTTGGTAAAACGTGCTCGGACTAATGCTCCTTCAGCTCTGTCCTGCAGGAGAGAGCTGAGTTCCTGTCTTTTAAAGTTCAGTTCATTGTTTTTTTGCTGACCAGTCTGTGAAATGGAGAGATTTCCCAAGTCCCTTATTTCTTTTTCCGGTTTCTGGACAGCTCTCTTGATTTTTGTTGTGGAATGAGATGAGTACTGCTGACAGAAAACTCTAATCTGAGCCTTTCCTTCCTCCCACCACTCAGTAAGTGAAGGAAAGGTATTTTTCTCAGATCTCTAGTAGGTTCAAAATAGTTTAAAATTTTCACAAAGATTAAAATCGTGTAATAACTTAACATTAAAACGCCAAACGGGTGCTCCGGTTTCCCCCACAGTCCAAAGACATGCAGTTAGGTTAATATGGGACAGCCTCGGGCTGAGGTGCCCTTGAGCGAGGCACCGAACTCCCAACTGCTCCCCGGGCGCTGTTAGCATGGCTGCCCACTGCTCTGGGTGTGTGTGTGTGTGTGTGTGTGTGTGTGTGTGTGTGTGCACGCTCATTGTTCACGTGTGTGTGCATGTGTGTGTTCACTGCTTCAGATGGGGTAAATGCTGAGAGGAATTTCACAAGTGTGTGATGAATAAAGTTGTGTTTTCTTCTTTCTTTCTTTCTTTCTTTCTTTCTTTCTTTCTTTCTTTCTTTCTTTCTTTCTTTCTTTCTTTCTTTCTTTCTTTCTTTCTTTCTTTCTTTCTTTCTTTCTTTCTTTCTTTCTTTCTTTCAAAAGGACTTTGGTTTTCCAGTGGGAGATTAAAAAAAGCTCCATTAAAATTAAATGATGATCAGTAAAAACAACAGGAGAGATATGACAGTCAATAACTCTTGATGTAAAAGTAGCAGAAATACAAAATCTGTCCAGTCTTGCAGCACCGACTCTGCCATCAGATATCTTAACCCAAGTGTACTGTTGGACTGAAGCATACATGTCAACCTTTGGTCAATCAAACCTGTATAACCAACCTCCAAAATCCGTATTTCCCTTATAAAATCCGTATAAGATGCAAATTAAAATAATTTACCTAAAATTTGAATGATAATTAACAATGATATATCCAAGTTACTTTTTATTCAATATTAACAATAAACCTTCAGAATGAATACAAAGCTCCAATGTTTGACAAAAACACAAAGTGTCATTCTAATGTTCTGAATTGTACTCCATGACAGCTTTTTTAGCGCTCTGCACCAATACCTCACGAGGCTGCACGTCACAGCAAGTGTCTGTGTTGATCTTGCCGGAGCGCCCATTCAGAATCTTTTCAGTCGCTAGTGAAAGTTGCTCAGGTGGAAATATGCGTTTCAAACAAAATGTTACTTCCCGGTTGGCGAGATTCTCGCAATGCAGTGTGCGCATGATCAGAAGTGGAACGAAGTCTCGCTACCACAAGATAACGCGCGATTTCATAAGACTCTTTACTGGCTGTGTGTGCTTTCTGTGGTGTACAGTACGTTTGTGAATGATATGCACTCTTTTATCATCGTGGGAATTGATTATAGCTCTAAATAAATATTGAAGTTTTTTTTAAAGAATCCGTATAACTTTATTTGTACGCCCGTATACTACGTTTATTGAATCAAATCCGTATAAAATACGGACATTCCGTATAGGTTGACATGTATGCTGAAGGGTGCTTCATCCTCCACACATCGACCACATCAGGCTTCTTTAAAACATTTGATAAAATGGAGGACTGAATGTGCAGCTCTTCTCCAGTTCTGTCTAAAGTAAAATCTGTGCAACAGTTCCAGTCTCCCCCCATTAAAACACACTCCCCTGGATCACTGTTTAATTTTCCCTTTAATAAGTTAAACACCCCGTCACGCTCCGAGCCTCGGTTTGGTGCAGAAGCATTAATAAAACTAAAGGTAAAATCCTGGATTTCAGCCTTCACCATGAGAACTCTGCCTTTCACCAACTCTGTGCTTGACATGATGTTTATATCTAAAAAAAGGAGAAAATAAAATGGCGACCCCGGCACTAAAATTCATCCTGTGGCTAAGAACATACTGCCCCCCCACCACCACCACAGACCCCAATCCACTTCATCTAAATCATCACTGTGTTTCCTGTAGTAAAATAACATCTAATCTTTTTTGCCTGATTACTTCAGTTAATAAAGCTCTTTTCTGTGCATCTCTTCCCCATTTATATTTAAAGAGGCTACTCTTAAACCCTGCATGTTGGAAAATGAGAGACAGAGCAGTAAAGAGACAGAAGATAGAACCAGAACAGATGAAACACCTGGTGTTGTGCAACCATTTAAAACTTTTTTGTGAGCTTCATTTTCTTTACCATTTCTACTTTTAGATTCTTTTAAACCTTTCCTCAGACCAGTGACGTTTCTTTAGACGATAACACTTCTTCCCATCTAATAAGTCCGTGCCAACAGCTCTTTGAAGTGTAGTAACTGATTTAATAAACTTTTCAACATCCGGAAAATAATCTTTAACATTCATTTTTTTGCCAAACGTCTCATCCAAAAACCAATTAATTTCCTTCAGCATATACATTTCTTCGCTTTGAGAAGAACTTTCTGTTCCAGAGGCGCTGTCAGAGTCAAACTCCATATCAGTCGCACTGTTACCATGACAACTATCTGACATCATCAGCTCCTCTGCCTCACTGTCTGGTCTAACATTCAGTAACTCTGCATCCTGCTGAGATCTCCCCATACCAACCTCCTCCCGCTCCATCCTGCTCTGTTCACCTTCCATTAACTCCACTGAAACACAACTTCAGGTATCCATTGCTCCAGGCGCGGAGCTTCCGGACTCAACTTGAGTGGCCGGAGCAGATTCAGACGACGTTAGCCAACCACTGTTCACCTTCCCACTGTCAGTCACATCAGCCACACTGCTGCCCCATCCCCACCGTCAGTCACATCAGCCACACCGCTGCCCCCTCCCCACCGTCAGTCGCACCGCTGCCCCCCTCCCCACCGTCAGTCACATCAGCCACACCGCTGCTCCCCTCCCCACCATCAGTCACATCAGCCACACCGCTGCCCCCCTCCCCAACGTCAGCCACATCAGCCACACCGCTGCCCCCCTCCCCACCATCAGCCACACCGCTGCCCCCTCCCCACCGTCAGTCGCACTGCTGCCACCCTCCCCACCGTCAGTCACATCAGCCACACCGCTGCCCCCCTCCCCACCGTCAGTCACATCAGCCACACCGCTGCCCCCCTCCCCACCATCAGCCACACCGCTGCCCCCCTCCCCACCATCAGCCACACCGCTGCCCCCTCCCCACCGTCAGTCGCACCGCTGCCACCCTCCCCACCGTCAGTCACATCAGCCACACCGCTGCCCCCCTCCCCACCGTCAGTCACATCAGCCACACCGCTGCCCCCCTCCCCTCCGTCAGTCACATCAGCCACACCGCTGCCCCCCTCCCCACCGTCAGTCACATCAGCCACACCGCTGCCCCCCTCCCCACCGTCAGTCGCACCGCTGCCCCCCTCCCCACCGTCAGTCACATCAGCCACACCGCTGCCCCCCTCCCCACCGTCAGTCACATCAGCCACACCGCTGCCCCCCTCCCCACCGTCAGTCACATCAGCCAAACCGCTGCCCCCCTCCCCACCGTCAGTCACATCAGCCAAACCGCTGCCCCCCTCCCCACCGTCAGTCACATCAGCCACACCGCTGCCCCCCTCCCCACCGTCAGCCACATCAGCCACACCGCTGCCCCCCTCCCCACCGTCAGTCACATCAGCCACACCGCTGCCCCCCTCCCCACCGTCAGTCACATCAGCCACACCGCTGCCCCCCTCCCCACCGTCAGTCACATCAGCCAAACCGCTGCCCCCCTCCCCACCGTCAGTCACATCAGCCAAACCGCTGCCCCCCTCCCCACCGTCAGTCACATCAGCCACACCGCTGCCCCCCTCCCCACCGTCAGCCACATCAGCCACACCGCTGCCCCCCTCCTCACCGTCAGCCACATCAGCGACACCGCTGCCCCCCTCCCCACCGTCAGTCACATCAGCCACACCGCTGCCCCCCTCCCCACCGTCAGCCACATCAGCGACACCGCTGCCCCCCTCCCCACCGTCAGTCACATCAGCCACACCGCTGCCCCCCTCCCCACCGTCAGCCACATCAGCCACACCGCTGCCCCCCTCCCCACTGTCAGTCACACCGCTGCCCCCCTCCCCACCATCAGCCACATCAGCCACACCGCTGCCCCCCTCCCCACCGTCAGTCATATCAGTTGCACTGCTGCCCCCCTCCCCACCGTCAGTCACATCAGCCACACCGCTGCCCCCCTCCCCACCAACAGGACTCGATGAGTGGAAATGTGCAGTGGAAATGGGCTCCACAAAACTAATAAATGCGGCTAGGCAGGGCTTACCTGAAGGGGGCAGTCTATCCACCGGCATGGGCCTACCCCAAAATCACACCACTCGTGCAAGCATGCAATAAAGTGATTTCTGTGAAATGACACATGCACACACGCATCGGAGTAAAACACTCAATAGCACAGCACACCATGCATGCAGTAATCCAGACCCACCACCAGGGGACTGCCACCTCTTTTTTTGGACCACCCACGCCTGCCAATCAAAGAACCAGAAAAAAATAAATAAAAGATAGCCTGATATAAAACACACCAAAGAAGGGACACACAACATGATAACGAAAGAACAGTAAGCAAAACAAAACTCATACAAAGCACTACACTGCAATACCCGCAATTAGACAAGTCAACATCCATTCAGAGCACAAAGCATAAATTAAAACAGTGACATGCAGACAATACAAGTCAGCACATAAGCAAAATACAACACAAACAAAAACAGAACTAATCCCAGGTCATTTACACCCTATCACCCAGTCAATCAGGCAACATTTAACACTAATATATAAAATAAACATGCAACACACACACACAACACTCAAGCGACACACAACAGGCACCAACGTAGCTCAGCGGAACTACGGTGGACGGTACAGCAATTAGTCCGTTCGGCTGGATTGGGGCCGTATCGCAGCCTAGACAAAACAGCAACGCCTATGAGAATGGACTTCTCGGCCTGCGGGACTATACAAACATACCCGCTCCGGATACGGTAGCGGTGGAGTCAGCAATACCCACTAGGAAAGATGAGTTTATTAGGATCAGTGTATATACGTGCAATGAGAATTTATGCAACAAATAGAACATACCTCGACGAGCAGGGGGAAAATTACCGCACAGAGTAGTAGAAGAAAGACAAATCATGAATCCTCTCTACAAAGACACAAATGTATAAAAACCGGAGCAGAGGAGATTAAGCAGCAGCATCAATATTAAAATGAAGGTGACATACCTGAACCAGGAAGAGGGAGAGCCTACTAGGGCAGCTATAGAGGCCTTAAAACAAGACGCTGCAATTACGAAGCTACAAAAACAGTGCAAAAAGACAAACCCAAAACACAGATTAAAGTACACCTACCGTATAAAAACAGAAGCTGCATCGACAAAAAGGGGAACACAAACAAACACCGCCGTCAATCCCAGTCATTCAACCAGTGCTTTTTTATACCTGCCTGACTGACAGCTGCTCATTACTAAGTTGCCAATCAAGCAGAGGGACGAAATCAGGAAGTCTTAGGGTGTTAAACGGCCACTCCATTACACTTGGAAAGGAGAAGTGGCCAGAGCAGGATAATGCATACTCTGAGGTCTGAAACAGGTCAAGAGCTGTCTGAGCCTGCACAGATACGCAGTTACGCACGATTGTTTTATGCAAAGTTGTATGACAGCGAGTTGTTGCTTGACGACTCACTGTCCAGTGCTTTTCTTAATCACCTGCCCAGAGTGCCTGATGAGTGCTACTCTGAAACTGATAAGGTTCTGACACTTCATGAGATCAAACAGGCCCTTATGAGCACGGAAAACGGCAAAGCTCCTGGGATTGATGGGTTGCCAGTTGATTTTTACAAGGTCTTTTGGTCATGTATTGGAGAGGATCTCCTAGCAGTGCTCCATGAAAGCCTGGAGGAAGGATGTCTTCCCCTTAGCTGTCACAGGGCAGTTATTACGCTTTTGCCTAAGAAGGGTACCTTACAAGATATAAGCAACTGGTGCCCTGTATCTCTGTTATGTTCTGACATGAAGATCTTAGCCAAGTCTTTGGCTCTGAGGCTGAAAAATGTGATCAGTCAAGTAGTGCACCCCGATCAGTCCAACTGTATACCTGGCCAGTCAATTTTCGATAATATAGCTGTTGTCAGAGATCTGCTCACTGTGTCAAGAAATATGGGCTTTGACACACTAGGCGGGTGGTAATGGAGTAGTCCGAAGTCACGTAGCTCCCGATTCACTTATCTTTTACAGCTGAAATACTTGCATTATTTTTGGCTTCCGCTTCGAAAACATAGTTAGATAATGTTAGTAAAGACAGCTAGACTTTGCTTCATTTGATTGAAAACTGCGCTGAAACCTACGAAAAGGCTAGGCCTACTGATCTAACCTTGGCTAGCCTACTTAGCATCTTAAGATGGAGGAGACACTGCTCATGCTACAAACATTGAGATGTGAACTACAGCTACAGTGCCTTGCAAAAGTATTCATACCCCTTGAACTTTTTCACATTTTTCCACCTTACAACCATGAACTTAAAAGATTTTTATTGAGATTTTATGTGATAGACCAACACAGAGTAGCACATAATTGTGAAGTGAAATGAAAATGATAAATGGTCTTCAAAATTTTAAACAAATAAAAATCTGAAAAATGTGATGTGCATTAGTATTCAGCCCCCCTGCATCAATACTTTGTAGAGCCACCTTTTGCTGCAATTACAGCTGCAAGTCTTTTGTGGTATGTCTCTACCAGCTTTGCACATCTAGACACTGAAATTTTTGCCCATTCTTCTTTGCAAAATAGCTCAAGCTCAGCCAGATTGGATGGAGAGCGTCTGTGAACAGCAATTTTCAAGTCTTGCCACAGATGCTCAATGGGATTTAGGTCTGGACTTTGACTGGGCCATTCTAACACATGAATATTCTTTGATCTAAACCATTCCATTGTAGCTCTGGCTGTATGTTTAGGGTCATTGTCTTGACGGAAGGTGAATCTCCTTCCCAGTCTCAAGTCTTTTGCAGCCTCCAACAGGTTTTCTTCCAGGATTGCCCTGTATTTAGCTCCATCCATCTTCCCATCAACTCTGACCAGCTTCCCTGTCCCTGCTGAAGAAAAGCATCCCCATAGCATGATGCTGCCACCACCATGTTTCACAGTGGGGATGGTGTGTGCAGGGTGATGAGCAGTGTTAGTTTTCTGCCACACATAGCGCTTTGCATTTAGGCCAAAAAGTTCAACTTTGGTCTCATCTGACCAAAGCACCTTCTTCCACATGTTTGCTGTGTCCCCTACATGGCTTCTGGCAAACTGCAAACGGGACTTCTTATGCCTGTCTTTCAACAATGTCTTTCTTCTTGCCACTCTTCCAAAAAGGCCAGATTTGTGGAGTGTACGACTTATAGTTGTCCTGTGCACAGATTCTCCCACCTGAGCTGTGGATTTCTGCAGCTCCTCCAGAGTGATCATGGGCCTCTTGGCTGCTTCTCTGACCAGTGCTCTCCTTGCTCGCTCTGTCAGTTTAGGTGGACGGCCATGTCTTGGTAGGTTTGCAGTTGTGCCATACTTTTTCCATTTTTGAATGATGGATTGAACAGTGCTTCTTGAGATGTTCAGAGCTTGGGATATTTTTTATAACCTAACCCTGCTTTAAACTTCTCCAGAACTTTATCCCTGACCTGTCTGGTGAGTTCTTTGGTCTTCATGATGCTGTTTGTTCTTCAGTGTTCTCTAACAAACCACTGAGGCCTTCACAGAACAAGTGTATTTATGCTGAGAGTAAATTACACACAGTAGGACTCTATTAACTAATTAGATGACTTCTGAAGGCAATTGATTGCCCTGGATTGTATTTAGAGGTATCAGAGTACAGGGGGCTGAATACTAATGCACACCACATTTTTCAGATTTTTATTTGTTTAAAATTTTGAAGACCATTTATCATTTTCGTTTCACTTCACAATTATGTGCTACTCTGTGTTGGTCTATCACATAAAATCTCAATAAAAAACTTTTAAGTTTGTGGTTGTAAGGTGGAAAAATGTGAAAAAGTTCAAGGGGTATGAATACTTTTTCAAGACACTGTATCTCACCAAGCTTCATTGGAAGAATCTCATCTCATCTCATCTCATTATCTCTAGCCGCTTTATCCTTCTACAGGGTCGCAGGCAAGCTGGAGCCTATCCCAGCTGACTACGGGCGAAAGGCAGGGTACACCCTGGACAAGTCGCCAGGTCATCGCAGGGCTCATTGGAAGAATTTAAAGCTGAAATAGCTAGTCTTCATCATGATTTGAGTAGGAACATAGAGGCTCTACGCAGAGAGTCTGTTTCCAGCACTCAAAGGCTGTGACAGGAATTGGAGGACGAAATTGGAAAACTTCAACGAAACCATGAGGAAGTTATGACTGAACAGACTACGATGGGACACCGTCTTAACGAGGCACTTGAGCAGACTACCAGACTTGACCGTGAACATGAATCTCTGGCGAACGAGGTGAAACGACTACAAGAGAAGTGCTTGGACCTCGAGGCTAGAAGTCGGAGACATAACCTCAGGGTAATCGGTGTCCCAGAGGGTGCTGAAGGGGCTAACATTACACGCTTCATGTCGGAGTTTCTATCGGAGGTAGTGGGCCCTGAGAACTTCACATCTCCCATGGTCATAGATTGCGCCCACAGGACTTTGGCTCCCAAGCCGAAACAAGGTGGGCGTCCACAGCCCATTGTTATCAGACTGCACTACTTCGCCGAAAAGGAGAGAATTTTGGGCATTTGTAAAGGCAAGGGGCGTCTGTCTTATCGTGGCTCTCCCGTTCACGTTTTTCCCGATCTCCCTGCCGAAATAAGCAAGCTTAGAGCGGCTTTCAACCCAGTGAAAGCCAAGCTATGTGAGGCGAAGATTGACTATAGCCTGTTGTACCCTGCTGTCCTCTCGGTGAATTTCAATGGAGTCAGGCGCAAATTCTCCACCCCTGAAGCAGCCACAGAGTTCTACTGCACGGAGATTGCCTTAAATCAATAAACTGGCTATGTGAGTGAGTAGGCTAGTTACATTTATCTTGGTTGATGGCCCACAGGGTTTTTTTTGTTTGTTTGTTTTCTGCTGATTTAACGTTATGTAACTTGTGGCCTATTTGCCTGCGAAGCTACAGTCTAAGGCAGGGGTGGCCAACCAGTTGGAGACCAAGAGCCACATTTTTTATTGTATTACTGCAAAGAGCCACATCATACACATGGGCACACGAACATCACCCATCCCTTCCTCTCTCTCTATTACACACACACGCACGCACGCGCGCGCGCGCACACACACACACACACACACACACACACACACACCCCTCTGCTCAGCCAGATTAATAGTAAATGTCACCCACCAACATATTTACTCCTACAGTACTAAGCCCACAGGCTGAGGCCAGTCATTTTTAACAATGAACATTGTGTGCACTTACTATGCATGCTGCTTAGTGGGACTCATGGCATTACCAAAAAAAAGCCACACCATACACATGACCACACATGAACATCGCCCCCCCCCCCCCCTCGCTCTCTCTCTCTCTCACACACACACGCTCACGCACCTCTGCTCAGCCAGATTAATAGTAAATGTCACACGCCAACATGAGAGAAATTTACTCCTTCAGTCAGTACTAATACCACAGGCCAGTCATTTACAGCAATCAATATTGTGTGCACTTACTATGCATGTTGCTTAGTGGGACTTCTGACATTCCTTGCCTTGAACAATCCTCTTCAAATCTGGCTTGTATTCCGTCATTGCCACTCGAAGCAGTTCTTTCACATGGGTTTCAGTCAGAACAGAACGATGCTTTGACTTCACGTGTTTCATGTTGACTCCACGTGTTTCTAGGATTAATAAGAGCTAATAGTATGAAGCGGCGGGCTTTGTGTTGTTACTCAAACAGTCAATTGTGTGTGTCTGTGGTTGTTTTATTATTATTATTATTATTATTAATTAAATTATTTTTTTTTTCTTCTATCTCATCTTCTTTGGTGTGTCAAAGTGTATGTGATTGTGTTTTTTGTTCTATGTTGGGTGTATGTAGGCCTATATGCAATTGCTGGATTTGTTTATATTTCAGTGCCTACATAACTCTTGTTGTATCCTGAACTGAAAAATCAATAAACAAATGTAAAAAAAAATAAAATAAAAAAGAAATATGGGCTTTAATTCGGGGCTGATCTCCTTAGATCAACAGAAAGCTTTCGACCGGGTTGAACATGAGTATTTATGGGCCACCCTAAACCCCTTTGGGCTCAGTCCTGGGTTCATGGCTATGGTCAGAGCTATTACTGTGACATTGAAAGTGTTTTAAAAGTCAATGTAGTAGTAGTAGTAAAAACTTTATTGTCCCCCATGGGGGAAATTTCCTTCAGAAAATGAAACGTTAGACATGGAAAAAAAAAAACAATCAAAACAAGCAAACACTCACAAACCCCATTTTATTGCTACACATATATCCAAGACACCACATTTATCCCAATACATGACAAGACATTGGACAGATGTCAGCCATCAACAATCAGTCAACAATCCCAGTTTATCCATAGCATTCCCCACAGCATAAGAGCTGTACAAAGCTGCAAAGGTGGTAAAAAAATAAATGGTAAAACTATAAAAATAGCATACCTGCTCAGACCAGCTGAACAGGGGGACGCAAATTAAGATCTATATTTTTGTTTCACATATTTGTTAAAAAGACTAATTGCTTGCCTTGGAAGGCCTGAGTGCCCCTTTCAAGGTCAAAAGGGGGGTCAGACAGGGATGTCCACTGTCTGGAATGTTGTACTCTATTGCTATTGAACCACTGTTACATAGACTTCGGTCTGACTTGAGGGGGATTTCTTTGCCTTTCTGTCATGATCGCTTGT
Organism: Neoarius graeffei; assembly: GCF_027579695.1. Lineage (NCBI taxonomy): Eukaryota > Metazoa > Chordata > Actinopteri > Siluriformes > Ariidae > Neoarius > Neoarius graeffei. Next base: position 60,492,201 of record NC_083591.1, on the reverse strand, counting down.
ATTTGTCTGTTTATGCTGATGATGTAACTGTGTTTGTTCATGATGGGAATGATGTGAATAGGTTAAAAAACACTGTGAATGATTTTTACTTTTTGTCCTCTGCCAAAGTTAATTGGGGAAAAAGTGAAGCTCTTTGGGTTGGTGAGTGGGAAGACAGATGCACTGGTTTGCCGGGAGGGTTGCTTTGGAGGAGGAATGGTTTTAAATATCTGGGTGTCTTTTTTAGGTGAGGATATTTTTGCACAGAAGAACTGGGAGGGGATTCTGGAAAAGGTGAAGGGTCATTTGGGTAAATGGAGGTGGCTGCTCCCTCAATTATCTTATAGGGGGTGTGCTCTTATAATCAGTAATCTTGTGGCATCATCTTTGTGGCACAAACTTGCTTGTATTGAACCTCTGGTTGGACTACTTGAGAGCATTCAAAAAGAAATTGTGAACAACTTCTGGGACAAACTACACTGGGTCCCTCAAGCGGTGCTTTTCCTATCTAAAGACGATGGAGGACAAGGCCTCATCAATCTGGTTTGCAGAAAGGACACCTACCGTCTACAGTTCATTCAGCGACTGTTTACAGCTACGGACACGCAGGCCTGGAGACCGCTGGCTCATTGCATCTTGCATGGAGTCTGTAACCTGGGCCTGGACGTTGCTCTTTTTCACATGGACACAAAGAAACTTGCTTATGATGGACTGACACCCTTTTACAAAAGCCTTTTTAGTCAAGTCAAGTTTATTTGTATAGCGCTTTTAACAATAAAAATTGTCGCAAAGCAGCTTTACAGAATTTGAACGACTTAAAACATGAGCTAATTTTATCCCTAATCTATCCCCAATGATGAAGCCTGTGGCGATGGTGGCAAGGAAAAACTCCCTCAGACGACACGAGGAAGAAACCTCGAGAGGAACCAGACTCAAAAGGGAACCCATCCTCATTTGGGCAACAACAGACAGTATGATTATAAACTAGGTCTATATGACTATAAACTTTTTAGGGTCTGGGGACTGTTTAATCATCAGCGGGCAGGAGAATTATCCTCTGCCTACTGGCTGCTTGAAGAGCCTATTGTGTTTGGTTCATGTTTTGATGTGTCCGGTAACGACATGCCTGGCCTCACAGCTTTGCTGTGTGCAAAAAGAGCCTTGCAATTACGGCAAATTGTTGCTAAGGCTGGCTGCGATTTACAAAATGCCCAGGCAGTAGCCTCTTTCTTGGGTGTCAGGTCTGAGAGATATGTAGAGAAATTTCTTGACAAGCTTAGTGGGGTCTTAAGCTGCCAGGAGAAAAGACTTCTGGAAGAGTGTGGTGAGAACAGCACTCAACGCAGTGACGAAGGTGCTCTGCCAAATATCTGTCTCTCACCTGCTTTGAAAGAATGCGGTCATGCTCGTCCCCTGTTAATTTTCAGGAAATCTGACCGAATGCGTTTATACTCAGTTCCTGGGAAGGTTCTGTACAAAAACCTGGTAAAGGTGTTGAATAAGGATGTTGTGAAAGGGAGAATGGACACTGTGTGGAGGGAGGAGCTCGGCATTGATGATCAGATTAAGCCTGTGTGGAGAGTTTTATAAAAGCCTCCACTAACTAAGAGAACTGGTGATCCTCAGTGGAGGATCTTGCATGGTGCTATTGCTGTAAATGCCATGCTGTCTGTGTTGAATCCTGCGATGAGTGACGCGTGTCCCTTCTGTGCCGAAAGGGAGACACTTTTTCACTGTTTTATGGACTGTTGCAGGCTTTCTTTTTTATTTTAAGTCTTTCGTTTTCTTCTTTTGGAGTTGTTTTCACCAAACATGGTTTTATTCTTGTTTTTTTTAGACTAATGAGAGCGATGGAGGAGTTCAAAGAGAAATGGTGTTGTGTTGGTACTTTTTGCTCTGTGACAGATGATGAACTTTCTTTTGTTTCTTTTTTGAATCGCTAACTGCTCTGTTGTTTTTGTTTTTTTGTGAATGAGTGTTTTTGATCTCAGTTGTTGTACAATAAAGTCACTTTAAAATTCAAATTCTCTCTCTCACGTGCGCTCTCTCTCTCTCCTTCCTGTCTCTCTCTCTCACGTGCTCTCTCTCTCTCTCTCTCTCACGTGCTCTCTCTCTCTCTCTCTCTCCTTCCTGTCTCTCTCTCTCTCTCTTCCCCCTCTTTCTTCTCTTTTCTGAAAAAACAAACAAAAAAACCCCTGCTCAGTCTGTTTTCTGTAAGCGTCTCTTCTCCCCTGGAAAAACCCTGATCTGTGGTTTTCTGGAAGTTTCTGTGCCTCAGTTTGAGGGTAATGAGTTTGTATTTTTGTCCTCCATTAGATGAGCGGTTTAGCCGCACTGACACTCAGATCTTTATCCAAATTTCTCACACTGACAGAAATTGCACTATCATCATAGCAGGCTATGTGCTCTAAGCCTCTGAGACCAAGCAGGTCTTTTCCAGTGTCTGATTTTTATGTGTGATTAAAGTTGAGCTGAAAATCATACAATCGTAAAGCTAACTAGTTACAGAAATCCTGTTACTGAGATAAACGTTGTAAAATAGGAACAAACTGTGAATGCGAAACGCCACTGAGTGGTGAATTAAACACATCAAATTCAATCATACACACTGATTCAGTTCAATCAAAACAGTATAAAGAAATCTGTAAAATGTTCATCTCTCTCATACACACACACACACACGCACACACACACACAGAGTAATGTCTTTATTACATTCAGTACGTGTGTACATCTTCAGTGCCGTATTAAAAGTGAGTAAAGTGAGACGTCTGACCTGTGTGTGAGCATTAGGATGAGACGTTACCTTCACTATGACCATCTCACACTCGTCCTGTCCAGTCACAGCTCAGGGTCCGTGTTCCAATCCAGAAGGAGAAATACAGGATTGCTGATAGTCCAGCTTCTCTCTCTCTCTCTCTCTCTCTCTCTCTCTGTCTCACACACAGAGTCTCAGGTTCTCGAGTAACAGTAAGTGAATTTCTCTCCTCCTCTCTTCAGACTGAGGTGTGATGAAGCAAGAGAATGAGACAAAAAGAAACAGAAATGTCATTTCACATGCAGCCTCAAAACGGAAACACACACAAACCATAAATGTTGCTGCTGTGTGTGTTGGGGAGGTACTGTCTCATATCTGTTAAAATGACAAATCAAACCAGCAGCAGCACCTGAGATGGAATATTCCACGAATCTCTTGTTCAGTGTTGAGGGGAAATCACCAATAAATTTCTCTATAATTCAGAAGTTATTTCAAAACTAAGGGGGAAATGAAAATTAGGAAATTAGAGAACTGATAAATGCTGAAGGTTCAGATGATCACTCCACAGTTAGTCGGTAATTAATTCGGTTTGTGACTGAAGGCTGTGTAAAAGTTGAGTCTGTTCCTGAGGTGATGATTTTATAAAATGATATAAATATATTTTTTGGGCTTTTTCACCTTTATTGGATAGGACAGTGTAGAGACAGGACAGGAAATGATTGGGAGAGAGAGACGGGGAGGGATCGGGAAATGACCTCGGGCCGGAACCGAACCCAGGTCTCCGGATTTATGGCACGGCGCCCCAGCCAACTGAGCCAAGATGCCCCCAAAATGAGCTAAATAATATAATCCATAATCAATAATGAGATCTTCCTAAAACAACAAGAAAACAAATAACGAGCATACACATGTCTGGAACAGAGTTAAATATAGTTCATCTCATAATCACTGGAAATAACAGACATTTTATTCAGAAGTACAGTAAATGAAGGAACAGAAACTTGGCGCTGTTGATGTCAGTTTCCTCTGCTGTTGGTGTCTGGCTCATTCCCGGCACTGCTCACTCTCCAACATTCACATCACTCAAGAGATAACTGAGATAAGATCATAAGCTTCATTGTTTCATAATTTGTTTTTCTTGCTGTCAGTTCCATAATGGACAGTGCTCTCAAATGCTCATGGGATAAAATCCATCCATCCATTATCTGTAGCCACTTATCCTGTGCAGGGTCACGAGCGGGCTGGAGCCTATCCCAGCTGACTCTGGGTGAGAGGCGGGGTTCACCCAGGACAAGTCACCAGATCATCGCAGGGCGACACACAGAGACACACAACCATTCACACTCACATTCACACCTACAGTCAATTTAGAGTCACTGATTATCCTCACCAGGGATAGGCTGTCAGCTGTTGTTGACCCCAGGTAAGTGAACTCGTGGACTACTTCAAGTGCATGGTCTCCAATGCTGATGTTCAGTGTTGATACTATGAATGAAGCAAACGCAGCCGGAAAGTTGACACTTCTGCACACGGTTTAAAGGAAAACGATAGCCAAAAATCATACTTAAATGTGTTTTTGAGCTATAAACTAAATGATATGACTATACTGAGATGAAACACATCAGTGCTGGTGTTAATATTGAATAAATTACAATTATTATAGAAGTCAGGGTTGATGAAAATGGCTCAAAACGCCATCTAGTGGTGAAAATCATCCTGAACCCATCCATTCATTATCCGTAAGCACTTATCCTGTACAGGGTCACGAGCGGGCTGGATCCTATCCCAGCTGACTACGGGTGAAAGGCGGGGTTCACCCTGGACAAGTCGCCAGGTCATCACAGGGCTGACACATAGACACAGACAACCATTCACACTCACATTCACACCTACGCTCAATTTAGAGTCACCAGTTAACCTAACCTGCATGTCTTTGGACTGTGGGGGAAACCGGAGCACCCGGAGGAAACCCACGCGGACACGGGGAGAACATGCAAACTCCACACAGAAAGGCCCTCGCTGGCCACGGGGCTCGAACCCGGACCTTCTTGCTGTGAGGCGACAGCGCTAACCACTACACCACCGTGCCGCCCGAAGATACTTTTGTTAAAAAAAAAAAATAGATCAAATAACAAATAAAAAACGATGACATTTAGTTCCCCAGCAAACCCTTTTGAAATCTTTTTGGAGGCGCTTGAGGGACAATTTAGGAACTACTTTTCTGAGGCTGACTCCTGGCGGAGGGACAAGACATGGATACAGTTTCCATTTGGAGACAACGCAGCAGAGGACATACGCCTGACAGTGACAGAGGAGGATCAGCTCATCGAATTATCCACTGACAGTACGTTCAGAAACATATATGAAACTAAACCACTCACCCAGTTCTGGATCTCTTGCCGGAAAGACTTTCCACAACTGGCAGCAAAAGCTATGATGAGCCTTTTGCCCTTTGCAACAACATATCTTTGCAAAAGTGGATTTTCCTCACTCACCTACCTGAAAAACAAATACAGGTCAAGACTGCAGCCTGAGGCTGATATGACCCTCTGCCTGACAACCTCCATCCATCCAAGGTTGGATAAGTTGTGTGCTACTCATCAGGGTCAGACATCTCACTAATGTGGGAGTATGTATGCCATCCAAAGATGGCTTAAGGATTCACTGTCCCTTCTACAATGAATCTGTGAATTATTTTAATAGCTCAGAGTTGTATGCAAGATGTATGTTTATAAATCGCAGTGGCACGGCCTCCCTGTGCCTTACACATGTTTAAAATAAAAACATGAATATCTGAACCTGTGTATTATTTGAAGAGCTTAGAATTGAATGCACAATGACAGGGTAGCTATGTTTATACATGGCACTAGGCCCAGTTTGATATAAAGCACAATTTTCTACAATATATATATAGTAGGAGGTCCCTGCTCCATCTCTCCATCAGTTTAGGGGTCCTCGGCCTGAAAAACGTTGAAGACCCCTGCTGTACAGGATAAGTGGTGACGGATAATGGATGGATGTCTGAGACTGCTCTCACTGCATTCACATGATGATAAGAATCTAATGTTCTCATACAGAAGAAAAATCTAAATACACACATACTTCAAAGCGAAAATACTGAATGATTTAACAGCTTAATGAATGACATAATGAAATGACCTCCAGGATTAGAGTTCCATTAAAATGATTAACTTGTGTGTTTCACTAGTTTGTGACTTGGACCAGACATCAGACACATTACACACCAACACGTCTATGTCTACCTGAGCATGCTCACCTGTAACGGTCTTCAGTCTGACTTCAAATCAGATCAGACTGACTGTGACGCAGCAGTGGCTCAGGATCATTGATGTTAATGCTGCAGGATGACATTAACGACGATGTAGCCAAAGACTGAATGAAGTAGAGAGACTAATATATATATATCTTCTTCTTCTTCTGGCTGCTCCCGATTAGGGGTCGCCACAGCGGATCTTTCGTCTCCATTGCTCCCTGTCTTCCGCATCCTTCTCCACCACACCTGCCACTTACATGTCCTCTCTCACCACATCCATGTATCTCCTCTTTGGCCTTCCTCGTTTTCGTTTGCCTGGCAGCTCCATCCTCAACATTCTCCTTCCAGCATGCTCTGCATCTCTTCTCAGGATGTGCCCATACCATCTCAGTCTCATCTCTCTTAGTCAGTCCCCCCAGGATTCCACGGGCCTTTTTTGTGATTGTTGCGGGCTAAAATGTCTGATGTTGCGGGGGGGGTTCCAAAAAATTGCGATGAAACTTGCGGTGGTTTTTAGGTTTTTGTTGCGATTACATTGCGGGAGGAAGTGAAAGTTGTAAGAAATTGCAGACGTGAAAAGTAACGAATTACATTACTCGCGTTACTGTACTTGAGTAGCTTTTTTGTGTACTTATACTTTTTCAAGTAATTTTTAAAGAGTGTACTTTTACTTTTACTTAAGTATGTTTTCTTTTAAGTAGTGTACTTCGGTACATTTTACATCACAACCGTTACTGAGTAAAAAATAAATAAATAAATAAAAAATTTAAAAAAGGCTAAAACGGAGAAGGGGAAATGCGTTCTGGAAATGAATCACGGGAAGGACAGTTGTCGCGCGCGCGAGTCTCACACAGACGATGGCGGACATGCACCGGCGCTTTAAGGGGGGCTCAAGCCCCTGGGCCACAGCCAATCAGGGGCCTTGTAATATTAATAAAATAATAAACTGTCGGAATCGTGGGCCTACATTAATGTACGGATAGAAATAAGGTTAGAAATAAATGAGCACACAGTAGCCTGCTGTAAGAGACATGGTGGATGTGGTTCGCGAAACGAACACCCACAACTGGACCAGAATAAAATGGAACAAAATGTAACGTCACGCACGAAAGCGCGCCAAAGACTGCAGACTACTGAGACACAAATTTAGAGGCTTTGAAAGATGAAGCGTTCACATGTTAGCGGGGCGCATAAAAGGAAAAAAAGAGAGAGATGCAGGTAATGATAGAATCGTTGCCTAAAGTCACAGACTTTTTAAGGTAAGGATCACCAATCTGTTCAGAATATCAGCTACTTATCAGTGATCAGCCTACCAGCAGCTAGGCTATGTGCAGCTAGGCTAGATATGCTATGATCTGTCCAACAGTAAAATAAATCAGTTGTGATTTGAATACGTGTCGTGATTTGAACTTATACGAATTTACCACTGTCTTAGTAGTAAATTCTTATAAATATAAGGATAAATCCTTATAAGGATTTATAAATAAATATATATGCCATGTATGATTTACTCCTGAAAGTGGCCCCTTTTGCATTTTCCTCAGACAAATTTTTTATGAAAATCTAGTATGTATGAAGTGAACATTGTGCATGGTTTTTACAGATAATGTGTATGATGAATTACACCGTCTTTGTATGCTTCATGTAATGTTTGTAGTTTTAAATTATATTTTACAGTTTAAAATGTGGCGGCACGGTGGTGTAGTGGTTAGCCCTGTCGCCTCACAGCAAGAAGGTCCTGGGTTCAAGCCCCGGGGCCGGCGAGGGCCTTTCTGTGCGGAGTTTGCATGTTCTCCCCGTGTCCGCGTGGGTTTCCTCCGGGTGCTCCGGTTTCCCCCACAGTCCAAAGACATGCAGGTTAGGTTAACTGGTGACTCTAAATTGAGCGTAGGTGTGAATGTGAGTGTGAATGGTTGTCTGTGTCTATGTGTCAGCCCTGTGATGACCTGGCGACTTGTCCAGGGTGAACCCCGCCTTTCGCCCGTAGTCAGCTGGGATAGGATCCAGCTTGCCTGCGACCCTGTAGAACAGGATAAAGCGGCTACAGATAATGAGATGAGTTTAAAATGTATATGCCTTTTATATGTAAATCCACACAAACATATATGTTTTTGTTTGAATTGTGGATGTATCGTAAAGGTATTCTATGATGGCTCTCTATGTTTTTTATATGTCAACCTACTGAAAAAGACAGGTTTATTGTATAACTTCTTTAGGTTTATAGATGTTTTTATATGTCGATCAATTACTATAAATGTAAAAATAGAAGAGTTTTTTTGTATGAATTGTTCAGGTTTATCTATGTTTTTAAAATGTCAACCAATTACTGTCAATGTAATGTTGACATATAAAAAACATAGAGAGCCATCATAGAATACCTTTACGATACATCCACAATTCAAACAAAAACATATATGTTTGTGTGGATTTACATATAAAAGGCATATACATTTTAAACTGTAAAATATAATTTAAAACTACAAACATTACATGAAGCATACAAAGACAGTGTAATTCATCATACACATTATCTGTAAAAACCATGCACAATGTTCACTTCATACATACTAGATTTTCATAAAAAATTTGTCTGAGGAAAATGCAAAAGGGGCCACTTTCAGGAGTAAATCATACATGGCATATATATTTATTTATAAATCCTTATAAGGATTTATCCTTATATTTATAAGGATTTACTACTAAGACAGTGGTAAATTCTTATAAGTTCTTTATTGTTTTTTTTTCGTATGGGTTATAATCCTGTTAGTATAATAGCATATTTCGATGGGGATAATAAAATGTCTAAAACGGCATCTACTGAAGAAATTGATGAAAAGATTGTAGCCTATAATGTTCACAGTTCGGGCAGCAGACAGAGTAAGCATACTGAGGGGAATAGCAATACAAAGCTAGCGCAGATCCACATTTCTCGTTAGCTGTGTTGGGTGTGTTGTTAACCCATGTGGATTTAAGTGAAATACTTGAGAAGTTCTGTGGTCAAGACAACGTTTTAAGGTAAGGACATTTGATTATTAATGTTTGCCCGCCGTGGCTTGTTGTTGACGAAAGGCCCACGTGATTTTGCCTTATGCAGCTACTGCTAGCGTCATGCTTTGAACTAGGTTAAGCTCATTTGCGCTAAAGGATGGGTTTATTGAAGGACTTTGTTGTAGCTAGTTTCTTTTTAAAAAATCGTATGCTCAAAACAGTATGCCCGTGTTCATCATGTTTAACTTTTTTCTTGATGGAGTGCGTGAAATATTGTTGCAAGTGGTATTTCGATGCAGTCATGTCAAAAAGGCAGTTGAATGCACGGTCTTATTCAAGGAGAAGGAAGACTTGCATGATGCTTGACCATAGATCGGTAAAATAGACCCTAGTAGGACTCGGTTTCGTGTATTTCGGTCTGTAGAGTTATGAGTTTGGCCGCTGTCCATGGTGTTTGCGTTTCATGTGGCCGCCGAGCCAAGTACCTTGACTTGCAGTGAATGTTTGTTTTCATGCCGCCGAGCTATTTTTATGTATTTATTTTTTAAAAGGTCTTGTCTGTAGGTGTGTGTGTTTTATGTTTACACATAGGTCTACATTATCGCGCACGCACGCTTGTGCGGTTATCTCTGGCCACGCCCCTGCGTGAAAGTTACGCAGTATCACTGTCCTGTCCGTGGTAATAATCAGAACCGGCTCTGTAATGATAATGTGCGCATTCTTCTCTCCCTCTGTGGTCGGATGTGTTGAGCGATGTGAGCGTGGGCCTTGCGCAGCTACGCTGAGCCAAACGTAACCTATCGTAGGCTTCTAGGCTAATTACGCGCTTACACTGTAAATGCTTGACACGTATTGCAAATAAAATAAGAGTGTTTTCCTGGCCAACGGTAAGGGTAGGGTTGACAGGTAGCCTATGAGGGGCCTAGCCCCTGGGCCACGGGTGTTGATAAAGCGCCCCTGCGGACATGGAGGAGACCGAGGAACCTGTGGTGGACGACCCTGCAGAAAACGCAATTTCTTCCAGTAATGAAGTGCACCCCTGGCCCTACATACGTGATCACTTCAGCTTCGTAGAGAAAAGGGGTGACAGTTTCATTATGCAATGCAGATTATGTGTGCCCAAGAAGACAACCATTGCGGCATACAAAAATTCGACGTCTAATCTGCGCAAGCATGTTGAGGTAAGTATTGTCATTGGCATAATGTTTCCTTTCCATAGTAAAACCGACAATAGGCTGGTTATATTCCAAAAATAGTGGATGGCATTGCTAATGTTGAAGTAGCAACCTGTTGGTACTGTAACATAACGGTAACTAGTCTGTTATTCGGTTGGCTAATCATGCAAGCAAGTTAGCTCGCCAACCTGACGTGATCAGTCCTCCTACCATTCTACATCCAACAGGCCAGAAAGGAATACTAAGCAAAACAAATAATGTTTGAATTGAATTGTTCAATAACACACAGTGCACACAGGCAAGCTACGAGATTTCGGTGCAACATTTCACTTTCATATTTCGTGTACAATGCTTTGTGTGTGGTCAGGGCGATGTAAACGACATGACTGTGTGTATTGACCTTTTTTGTTTGTCTCAATTTTAATGCAGCATTATCCTAAGCATTCAATTTGATACATTTCCTTTAAATAAAACATCTGGGTTGAGATGTACATATATCCTTGTTTCCTCTTCTTTTTCATTTTTGCACAACACAATGGAGGCAGAAAACACCCATTGTTAAAAGTAACATTTTACTTTTACTCAAAGTACATTTTAAATGATCTACTTTTTACTTTTACTTGAGTAGATTTTTTGTCTGGTAACTTTACTTGTACTTAAGTAAAATTTCATCAGAGTAACAGTACTTGTACTTGAGTATAATATTTTAGTACTCTTTCCACCTCTGAGAAATTGTTGCAATTTTCTCTTTTTGTGATTAAAATTGAGTGATATGTTAAATATTAAGTTATTACTGAAAAACTATTGATTAAAAAAAACAAAGACACTGAGAAATGGTCCTATAAACAACTTTACCAATATAAAAGATTACCAGGACTACAAAAATGCAGAAAAATAGGCTTTACTTATCCAAATGCTCCTGTTGGTTCAAAAGTTAAAGTGCAGAGAACCTCACAGCACAACATGAAGTTACCTTATAATATAAATGCCTCAGCTTTCATGTAAGAAAAAAAAACTATTAATACTAGTACTGTGTGCAGGCAGTCTCTCCTGAAGACTAAATTAAACAATAATTATAAACTAATAAAGTAAATGTCTCAGGCTTCATAGAAGAAAAAAACAATTTGAACAGAATCTCACAGTATGATGCTGAAGCTGCCTAAACAATGGAAAATAAAATACCATTTTGGCAAAAATGTTGGCATCCATTAATTTCTTGTATGAAGTAAAAAAAAATAATGTAAAGTGCGCACAGTCCTTCACTGTAAACATAACACACTTTCAGTAACAGAATTTAAGCCTACAGAAACACTGACTCGCACATGCTGCTTCTCTTGAATGTATACATGGAAGTAAGGCGGAAGGTAGCTTGTCGACGTCACCTCAAGACGACACCAACGACTGGTCAAATTTGCGGGAACGTTGCGGTGATTGGATATAATTGCAACACCGCCCTGAATTCGCAGGGATTGGTTGAATTTGCGATGAAGTTGCAAATCGCAACATCGTGAAATCCTGGAGGGTCTGGCTTAGATTAATTCCCAAGCTCTCCACATGTGCTGTCCCTCTGATGTGCTCATTCCTTATCCTGTTCAACCTCATCACTCCCATCACAAACCTTAACATCCTCAACTCCGCCACCTCCAACTTTGCCTCCTGTCTCTTTGTTAAGGGTACGGTCTCCAATCCATACATCACAGCTGGTCTCACTGCTGTCTTATACATCTTACCTTTCACTTTTGCTGGGACTTTCCGATCACAAATGACTCCCGAAATCCTTCTTCAACTGCTCCACCCTGCCTGCACTCTCTTTGTCACCTCACTATCGCAGCCCCCATTTTCCTGCACAGTTGACCCCAGGTACTTGAATTCACCAACTTTCTTTACGTCGACTCCTTGCATCTTCACTACACTCTCATCCCCATTCTCATTGATGCACATGTATTCTGTTTTGCTACTGCTCACCTTCATTCCTCTTCGCTCCAATGCATCCCTCCATCTCTCCAAACCCAGCTGAACCTCCTTTATACTTTCATCACATATCACAATATCATCCACAAACATCATGTTCCATGGTGACTCTTGCCTCACTTCGTCCGTCAAGCTATCCATCACTATGGCAAACAAGAAAGGACTCAAAGCAGATCCTTGATGGAGTCCCACCTTCACCTTCAACCATTCAGTCGTTCCAACTGCACACCTCACTGCTGTTTCACTGTTCTCATACATGTCCTGCACCACTCTAATATACTTCTCATTCACTCCACTCTTTCTCATACAATACCATAACTCATCTCTCGGCACTCTATCTTATGCCTTCTCCAGGTCTACAAACACACAATGTAGCTTTCTCTGGCATTCTCTGTACTTCTCCATTAACATTCTTAAAGCAAAACTTGTATCCGATGTGCTCTTCCTTGGCATAAACCCGTACTGCTGTTCACAGATTGCTACCTCTCTTCTCAATCTCGCCTCCAATACCCTTTCCCATAGCTTCATGGTGTGGCTCATCAGTTTTTTCCCTCTGTAATTACTGCAGCTCTGTACATCTCCCTTATTCTTGTATATTGGGACGAGCACACTCTTTCTCCATTCATTTGGCATTTTCTCATTCTCTAGGCTCTTATTAAACAATCTCGTTAGGAACTCCACAGCCGTCTCACCCAAACATCTCCAAGCCTCAATTGGGATACCATCTGGTCCAACTGCTTTCCCAGTCTTCATTCTTTTCATGGCTGCCCTCACCTCATTCTTACTAACCAACTCTGCTTCCTGATTTGCTGTCTCCAACGAATCTGATCTTTTCTCTCTTGGATTCTTCTCATTTAATAAATCCTCAAAGGACTCTTTCCACCTTCTTAATACACTCTCTTTGTTCATCAGCACATTTCCATTTACGTCTTTCATCACTCTTACCTGCTGTACATCCCTCGCTTCCCTGTTTCTCTGCCTAGCTAGTCTGTACAGGTCTTTCTCTCCTTCATTGGTCTCCAGTCTTTCGTACAACTCCTGGTATGCATCTGCTTTCGCCTTCGCTACCACTCTTTTTGCCTTCTGTCTCGTCTCTCTGTATAACCGCCTGCTTTCCTCGTCCCTCTGACTGTCCCAATTCTTCTTTGCTAGCCTCTTCTCTTTTATAATTTCCTGCACTTCTTTGTTCCACCACCACGTCTCCTTGTCTTCCTTCCTCCTTCCCGATGACCACCCTAGCACCTTCCTTGCTGCCTCTCTTACTAGTACAGCAGTAGTATTCCAATCTTCTGGCAGACTTCCATGACCACTCAATGCTCGTCTCATTTCTTCTCTAAACTCCTTCTGATGTTCAACCTCTTTTAGTTTCCATCACTTATTCTTCAGCTCCACTATTTCACGCTTCCTCTTTTTCACTTTCAAGCTCATCCTGCACACGACCACTCGATGTTGTCTAGCTACACTCTCCCCTGCCATCACTTTACAGTCTCCAATCTCCTTCAGGTTACCCTTCTGCAGAGTATGGAGTCCACCTGTGTAGATCTTCCTCCACTCTTAAACGTCACCCTGTGCTGCTCTTTCTTCTCGAAGTATGTATTGACTGTTGCCAAATTCATCCTCTTTGAAAAATCAACCACTATTTTCCCTTCCACATTTCTCTCTCTTACACCATATCTGCCCATCACGTCCTCATCTCCTCTGTTTCCCTCGCCAGCATGTCCATTGAAATCTGCTCCTATCAGCACGCGCTCCTCCTTCGGTATACTTTCTACCACTTCATCCATCTTTTCCCAGAAAGACTCTTTCTCTTCATTCTCACATCCAACCTGTGGGGCGTACGCACACACAACATTGATTACCACTCCTTGAATCTCCAACTTCATGTCTATCACTCTGACACCCTCTTCACATCAATCACACTGTTGACCAACTCTCCCCTCAAAACAATACCAACACCATTTCTCTTTCCATCCACTCCATAATAAAACAACTTGCATCCATCTCCAATGTTCTTGGCCTTGCTTCCTTTCCACCTCGTCTCCTGCACACACAAAAAGTCCAACTTCCTTCTTTCCATCGTACCTGCTAACTCTCTCGCTCTGCCAGTCAGTGTTCCCACATTCAGTGTTCCTACCCTCAATTCTAAGCTCCTTCCCTTCCATCTTTCATGCTCTCTCCTAACACGCCTCCCCCCTCTCTTTCTCCTTCTCCGTTTTGGCGCAACAGTAGCACACTTTCCACCGGCACCCTGTTGACCAACAGTACCGGAGGCGGTCGTCGTTGTTAACCCGGGCCCTGACCGATCCAGTATGGTATTTCTCTTTTCATTCCGCATGTTAGATTTGACACAGTTTTACACCGGATGCCACCCCCCAGTGGCTGGATTATATATATATTTAGTCAGTGCCTAAAATCAGAGCTCAGCTGAGAGAAAAGAATTTGCTTGGGGAACCTCCCATCATTGAGCCTGTTTATGTGGCCGGCCCAACGAAGATTTCTCAGAATAAGGATATCATAGAGGCTGGGCAATTTGGTTTGTTGCAAAATCTTCTGATTGGACACAAAGTGCCACCACTTGATGTTTAGAATCTGGCGCAGATGATTCATTACGTATGCACTAAGTTTATGAGTAGCAGCTTTGTAGACAGTCCATGACTCAGCTCCATAAAGCAAGGTAGAGAGAACAGTAGCAGAGTATAAGACACATTTGGTTTGCAGTGTAAGCTCACTATTTCGCCAAACTCTGTCTCTTAAGGGGTGTTCACACGGCAACTTTTACTCCGGTGTAGCACCGGGGCTGCCCCGGTAGAGCGTTCACACGGTACAAAGTTATACTGGTGTAGCCCCTGAAAGCTGCTTAAACCGGTGCAAATCTAACCCTGCTCGGGAGGTGGTTTAAGAAATTTACTCCAGAGTAAATGCTAGTTTGCGGGGCAGCACCAATATAAAATGGGACGTCTGAACGCTACAGGGGTAGACTCGCTACGCGTGACGAGAGTTGATTACATACGGGCATTGCATAATTTGCATCCTGGTATTTTGCGCTTCCAAAATGGCGAATATCAACAACAACAGAACTGCGTGTCTTCCAGTGTTGCCAGATTGGGCGGTTTTAAGTGCATTTTGGTGGATTTGAACATATTTTGGGCTGGAAAACGTTAGCAGTATCTGGCAACACTGGTGTCTTCATCCACGTTGTTTTCCCGGCGCTTGGTCATGCCATGACAACCGGGAAAAGGAAGTACATTTTCACGCATGCACATATTTCATTTCCGCATTATTACTATCGTATAGCACGGTCGCAAAAACTGCCGTGTGAATGCAAGTGGGGCTGCACCGGTGCTAACACGCTTCTCTCTAGTAAGCAGGTTTGTGACGTGTGAACGCTCCACAAAATTTACACTGGTGTAAGATATATCGCAACAAAATACATCGGTGCAGCATCGATGCAAATATGTGCCGTGTGAACACCCCTTTAGTCTGCCAAAGACTTTCGAAGCTTTCGACATCCTTGAGGCTAACTCAGCATCAAGCTTGTTGTTGTTGGTAACTATCAACCCCAGGTATTTAAATTCATTCACCTTGGTAAGGTTAGTACCGTCAATCTGGATGTTACCTCCCTCTACATGTGATCCAGGGGCTGGTTGGTATACTAACTCAGTCTTAGTGATGTTGATTTGGAGAACAAAAGCTTTGGCCGATCTTGCGAACCTGGTTGTAATTTCTTGAGCTTCATTGTGGTGATGTGCCACAAAGGCTGTCATCAGCATACATAAGTTCTCTAATAAGCACAAGCTTGGTTTTCGATGAGTTGATGAGCAAAATATCTCCAAGAGCACAAAATCCCCCTGAATAGAATAATAATAATAGTACAGCACCATGAATGAACCATTGAACTGTGTCATGTTGTGTTTTTCACCTCAATAAATCACTGCATTTCTTGTGACAGTGAGACCAATAATGAGAGACGCATCACAGTTATGATACATATTTATTCCTTTCTTTGACGCTGCATGCCATGCGCCAGAAACAACAACACCAGCACATTTATTATGGTGAGACTCTGCTGGGTGCCTGGGGGACAGCAGCAAACCGGCACTTTCACTTTACATCACTACTGTAGAGTTAACATCCAATATTACACTCCATACGTCACACAACTATCTGGTTTCATCTCTCACATCCACACAGCAGCATTAGGACTAATCCCCATGCACCTGTTCCTGATTAGAGCTCAATCACAGTGCAGACATTTATATAAGGACTCTGAGTAACACACAGGCTTTGTGAAAGCCTTGTATTTTGTGTCACTTTTCTGGTTTTGACCCTGTTTGTATTTTTGGACTGTGAGTATCGTATCCCTCTGATATCCTGTCTGTGTCTCACTCCACCACTGCCTGGTTTTCCACTCGGCCTTCGTTTCCGTTTTGGATCTGTTTGCTCGCGTGTTTTCAATAAAACTCTTCCTGCGATTACATCCGTCTATCGCCCCTTACACAACACAAACTGTCATCTGTCCAACAAGTGAGTGGACTAATAAAACTGTTATAACTAGTTTTATATGAAACTGTCATGAATATCTTCTGTAAAATGTGTTAGTAAATAATCCCACATTATTTTTTAAAAAACAAATTAAAAGTAAGTGCTGGATAAAAACCCATCTGTCTTATGGAAATAAAGAGACAGATTTCGTTGTCCAGTGGTCAGGTGTTTCTGAGAGACGTTGCCTGACACTTACAGTCAGCTTCCCTGTGGTGGGGGATGTTCATCTTTCATACAGACGTCATACAGTCACAAAAGCCATCAAAAATCGGGTCGATGCTTTTCTATATTCACTTCAGTATGGAGCGCCACTTTGCGCATGGGGAACTTCACTATCACACACGACTTATGCTGTAGCTCAGTGTTTCTCAACCAGGGGCTCTGTGGGATTGTTTCTCAGTATATATAAATGTATGCATATGTGGCATTTTTGTTAAATATTTCTCAATATATTTCAACTATGGGCGGCACGGTGGTGTAGTGGTTAGCGCTGTCGCCTCACAGCAAGAAGGTCCTGGGTTCGAGCCCCGTGGCCGGCGAGGGCCTTTCTGTGCGGAGTTTGCATGTTCTCCCCGTGTCCGCGTGGGTTTCCTCCGGGTGCTCCGGTTTCCCCCACAGTCCAAAGACATGCAGGTTAGGTTAACTGGTGACTCTAAATTGAGCGTAGGTGTGAATGTGAGTGTGAATGGTTGTCTGTGTCTATGTGTCAGCCCTGTGATGACCTGGCGACTTGTCCAGGGTGAACCCCGCCTTTCGCCCGTAGTCAGCTGGGATAGGATCCAGCTCGCCCGCGACCCTGTAGAACAGGATAAAGCGGCTACAGATAATGAGATGAGATGAGATGAGATGAGATGAGATAAGATATTTCAAGTACATTTTTGTGGCCCATTAAGTTTCAGAAAAGCTGTAGAGGAGGAAACCCACACAGATACGAGGAGAACATGCAAACTCCACACAGAAAGATAGCCATGAGGTTTGAACCCCTTCTTGCTGTGAGACAACAGTGATAACCACTGGGCCACCACCCATAAATCTAAATATAAGCCTGAAATACCTCATCATGTAGACGTGGTAAATTAAAACCACTGAATCATGATGAGTAAAAGATATTTATAAAGTACAAAAGGACTCTTAACATCCCATAATACCACAGTCTCTCTCTCTCTCTCTCTCTCTCTCTCTCTCCACACACACACACACACACACACATACACACACCCACACACACACACACAAAAGCATGTGGAGATTCTGAGTCAGTCTTTAGTTTGATGGTGATCAGAGAAACAGACAGGGAGTGAGACGGCTGTTTGTGTTTGTGTAGGTGCTGAGCTCCTCCTGGTGCTCACAGTGTGTACCTGCCTCATGCTCAGGAGCGTACTGATCTGCATGGCCTCTCCTTATCCTGCCTGAGTTCATGGTTCACTGTAAAGGTACTTTTTTAAGGAAATTAAAGTTTTGTACATTTACTATAACTTGCGTTATTGAAAATAAAATATACAACTTCACTGATTTTATAACAGTCACAGTGCAAAAATAGTCGAACTTCAGTACCGAATGTGTCGCTTTTGAGTAATTCAGTTTTGAGAATGAATCAGAATAAAGCAGCTGCCTGATGAAAGTCTACAGTTCAGGTGTCAAAGTCAAACAAAACTCAAAAATAAAGACTGTACCCTGACAACAAACCCCACCCCCACCCCCGCACATCCATCCATCCATCCATCCATCCATCCATCCATCCATCATCTGTAGCCACTTATCCTGTCGTACAGGGTCACAGGCAAGCTGGAGCCTATCCCAGCTGACTATGGGCAAGAGGCCCCCTGCACATTTAAATTTAAAATAAAACTTTATAGCAGCAATTTATCCATTTTAAAAGTTATATTGCCAAAAATAGACTTACCTGGCTGCAGCCATTTGTGCTGAAACCAGATCTCCAACTGGGACAGAACCGATCACTAGAAGTCCGTTTCCCTTCATTACACAGAGCCGTCAACGGCTTCAAATTATTATTTTTTTTAAATCCCCAGGCACCTTTGCTCTCTCTTTCTGTGTGTGTGTGTGTGTGTGTGTGTGTGTTCACTGCTTCAGTGATCAGGTTTATTTTTACACCCAAACGCTTGACACTCAGCATCTTCAGGGCTGTTTACAACAGTTTAGAGGTGATGTATCCACCAGGTCTCAGCCTCGGTAAGTCACGTAGCATGTAAGTGACGTCACAATCTCAGATTCTCTGACATCATTTATACTCAGAGTGCGTTATTTGAACCTCAGAGAGTTTCAGATGCAGTATACAGGCACAAATAAGTACAAGTGAACACTCAAACATGTCTTGTGTGGGTATTATCTGTCCATGTAAAGGAGTTTGGGGTTTTGCTTGTCTTTAATGTTTAATCAGCAGCAGTTATGTGTGAGACTGCAGCCACAGATGAGCATCCCTGAGCCAATTTATCAGCTTTCTTCAGTTTTAAAATGTTCCAGTGTGATAATGATCTGCAGATGATTCGAGCCAGAACCTGTGGAGATCTCAGCATTCCACAGCTCAACATCCAACCTGCAGACACCTCCAGGTCAGCTGGGAGCAGGTTCAGTAATCTCGACCAACTCAGCAGATCTTATGATGTTTAACAGCGTGAAAGCTCTGTATTAAACTGAAGATACCACTTCAGTGTTCAGTTGTGATCACCTGCTGTGTAAAATATGTTTGAGTGCTGCTTCAGCCTGTAGCTAACACTCAGGATAATGTGGAAGGTCTATCTTGGACACATAGTTAAGTATGTAGCTAGAAAACATGTGTGAATTAACACAATCTAGCTAGGTAGCTAATGAGCCTAGCATGCTAAAGACACCCCACCCCCCACATGCACACATTTGGCTTTTTATATTACTTTTCTTTATATGCAGTTGATAATGGGGGAGAAATGTTTACTTCAACATGGTTTACATAATTGTTCAAAAATGTGATAGTTTCGACTTGCCTTTATGTTCTTTCAATGAATACATATATGTTATTTACCAGCTGGGAGGTCCGTATCGTGAAATACCGTGACCGAGGTCTTGAAAGTACTGACCGAGGTATTTCACCATACGGACCGACCTTAAGCTGGTAAATAATATATTTATTTTTTTTCTTTACCAAATTCTAATAGAAAACGAGAGCGCCCGAAAGGGAAAACCGAGCCGAGCCGCCATTTTGAATCCTCATTCACGGCTGTAATGCAAATGGCTTCCTCCTCAGTATACAAGTGCACTTCCATGGCAGGAAAAAAACTACAGTTTGCCCCCTATGTCGTCCCCTATTTATACAAAATTGAGTCATTGAGGATTCAGCCATGTTTTTGCTCGGCGTTAGCAACAGTTAGAGGTTTTTAGCTTTCTCCTGAAATGTTTTCTTTTATTTCTTCTTCCTCAGGGGAGTAAAACTCGCTTTCGCTGTGAACACTGTCATTATCGCTATCCATGCTGTACAATTAATGCTATTCTCCTGAGAAATGCTGGCAAAAATGTATAAGATTTTTGATAATCTTATAAATAAATCTTATTTAAAAAAAAGATAAATGTTGACAAAAAATGCTACTATGTTTGTTGTTGTTGTGAACGAGCGAGTCACCAGAGGTCCGTAACCGGGGTCCGTATCGTAGGATACGGACCTGCTCACCAGCCAATCAGAGTGCAGGATTTGATGGAAACTGGACTGCGAAAAAAATAGTAGTAGTTATTACCCATGAACCTGATTTCCTCTGAATGGTACCTTTGTTTAACACGGGTCTAGAAGGCCCAGTGGAGAGTTGAGTGGACACGTGAGATATATGTTTTCACTGCGTTCTGTCAGAATGACGTAAATCGCTCCCCATGTCTCCTCAGCGATGTAGACTCGGCCCCAGCGGAAGTCTCCGGCAAGGAGTGCTGATTGCAAGATCCTGTACAATTGAAACTCTCAGGTGAGTGGGGGAGGGGATTCCCCACCGAGGCTGCACGCAGTGTGTTAGCGTGAGCATGTAGCCTACGGGAAATGAATAGTGTGTTGGATTAGCACTAAGGCCATGTTTTGGAAAATCGAAAATGTTGTCTTGGGCCCCTCTGGTTGTCACCAATCCATGTGCAAAGTATGGAGTCATGTGCGTCCAACCATGTCGATTTGCACAGGTGAACAGACAGACAGAGAGACAGACAGACTTCCTTTAGCAGTATTGATATTTTATCTTGACTTATGAATGATCCCATTATTTTGATCCTGATAATTGTTCTGTCTGATAGATGATTAAAGAAATCCCAAAGGCTGTCTGTTGTCTGTCTGTGGCAGTGTGGAAACTATACAAAGCTGGTGTACACGTTCTTTAAGTTTATTTGATTTGTCACATCATTTTTTGGTGACAGGAGAGGAATACAGGGTGCAGCCCCACTTGATTTTCAACCCCTTTGATTTGGCATAGTTTTTTTTTTGTGTGTGTTTTTATATACACTGGATGTCCTTCCTGACGCAACCCTCCCCAGTTGATCCAGGCTTGGGATGGGCACCAAGTATGCAGTGACCTGTACAACCCCAGTGGGAGGTATTTTACTGAATCTGCATGTCTGTGGGGGAAACCGGAGCACCCAGAGGAAACCCATGCACACACAGGGAGAACGTGCAAACTCCACACAGAAAGGCCCCCGTCAGCCACTGGGCTTGAACCCAGAACCTTCTTGCTGTGAGGTGACAGTGCTAACCGCTACACCACCGTGCCACTGTATCAATATACTCGCACTCAATTTAAACTAAAATCACATCGTTAAAACAGAGAGTCACGCCCATTTTGTCAGTCTGTGCAAGTGGGTGTGACGTGTAGAATAGATGATCTACATTATCAGATGTGCTTAGCCTGAGGGAAACGAGAATAACTCCTGGCCAAACGAGAACAATAGCATCTCTCTTTTTATTGCATCCTTCACTGCCATTTCTGCCTCAGGCTCTGGTCCTCCTTTCATTTTGGCTCCTGAGGCTCATTTACTCCGTTCATTTTTCTTTCTGAATTTGAGCCGTTGAGCTCGAGCTCTCACATTCAATATCAAACACGTCTAGACTTCGGCTTTGATCCAGTCTGGGACATTTCCATTGAAAATCTGACACAGTCCCAGTGTTCATTCCAGATATCAAGCTCAGATTTTCAACAAAAACAGACAAGACCATGAGACACATTTTCTGTGTTTTTTTTCTTTCGCTCTTGCAAACCATCATAAAACACTCTCGGGGCTCCACACACGTGTAAAAATGATCACACGCTATCAATACTCGCAGGTGAAATGTCTGTCCACAAGCTTTGACTTGACTGTTTGTACAGTTCATTGCTGCACATGCAGCCGTTTTTCTTGTAATTTTCTCGTCCAGTTTTGTGTAGCTTCCAGTAGCCTAAATGGCCGTCCCGCTCCGGGATGGGAGTGGTAAGATGGCAACCAGATGGCTTCACTCTGACGAGTCTATGAATTCTCCAGATTTTATAGAGAGCTCAGTGGTGAAATCCATCCATCCATTATCTGTAGCCGCTTATCCTGCGTAGGGTCGCAGGGTGGTGAAATCCAGTCCGGTGTAAATACACTGAACTGCACTCTGTAATACTCCTGGTTTCACCAGCAGGAGGCGACACAGCTCGTCTCCCACACACTCCTCTCACTCAGCTGGGTACCTGGTCCCATCACACCCAGTGTCCTGATGGGACTGCATGTGTCTCAGAGAGGACAGAGCTGTATCTCAGTCAACACCACACCTGCAGTCGGAGTGTTGAGTCTGTGTGCTTCAGTCCTCACGTCTGAACCGAGTCACGTCACTGGGGTTTAATACACTGAAATAAATCTTCCAACATTTCTGCTCCATCACAGAGACATACTGAGAAACTCCTGAGCAGAAATATTCTGTCAGAGAGGAATATACAGCTCTATTTATTCACATTATAACATCGTGTATATTAAATATACTGTTAAACGTATTTATCTCTGTGCTACTGCAGTACTGATATAGATCAGATTGTCTTATTGATTTGTTATAAACTCTGAAATGATGACTGAAAGTCTGTACAATGTGACGAGTGTAGTCATGATGGAAGGAATAATTCAGACTGCAGGCTGCATTTATTTATAGCTTATTATTTAGACAGTGAATTTTCTGTCGTGCTGCAGAACAGATGAGATGCTGCAGATTTTCATGTCCCAATCTGTTCTCAGTTCACTCAGCGTCACATCACCCTTTGGGCTGGATTTATTTTACCTGTAGTTCAGGTTACTGTTCCGTTCACTCGAAGAAGCACAATTCCACTCAGAGAAATGCCAGGTTTTAAAGCATTAAAAAAGATGTTATTAATCATGCTTAAATGTATATGCACAGCATAAAGAAAAATGTCATATTCATGAGATTACAGGGGGCTATAATACATATTTTATATATCATACACTCAGTAGATGCACCTACTATAGACACAATAACACATGAACTGTATGAATAATTCATCATGATTTTAATTTATTCTGTAAATAGGTAAAACAGAAATAATTTGCATATTGTGAAATATTTTTAAACACATTGTCAGTGTGGGGCGGCACGGTGGTGTAGTGGTTAGTGCCGTCGCCTCACAGCAAGAAGGTCCTGGGTTCGAGCCCCGTGGCCGGCGAGGGCCTTTCTGTGTGGAGTTTGCATGTTCTCCCCGTGTCCGCGTGGGTTTCCTCCGGGTGCTCCGGTTTCCCCCACAGTCCAAAGACATGCAGGTTAGGTTAACTGGTGACTCTAAATTGAGCGTAGGTGTGAATGTGAGTGTGAATGGTTGTCTGTGTCTATGTGTCAGCCCTGTGATGACCTGGCGACTTGTCCAGGGTGTACCCCGCCTTTCACCCGTAGTCAGCTGGGATAGGATCCAGCTCGCCTGCGACCCTGTAGAACAGGATAAAGCGGCTAGAGATAATGAGATGAGATGAGATTGTCAGTGTATTATACAGTTTGGCTATTGAGTGATAATTTATTGTTAGACACATTAATAATAATGAATGAATGAATGAATGAATGAACCCTTTATTATCACTGTTACCAGTGAACTTGACCATCAACCTGTCCTTACAGAGGGGGAACAGGACAGGAAGACAGGGATAAAAGAAAAAGAAACACAGTAGTAACATGAGGAAAGATGAGGAAAAAAGACCCCCCCCCACTATGCTTCTATCAGGAGTACAGTGTGGGAGCACTATTATTATTATTATTATTATTATTATTATTATTCCTACCTCACCCGGGGCAGAGTCCACCAGGTGGTGAGGTATTGTTATCGGTCGGATTTCTTTGTTTTTTTGTTAACGATATTATGGGAAAACGGCTGGCTCAATCTTCATGAAACTTTCAGGATAGATGCTTATTGGTCTCAAATAGAGCCTCCAACATTTTGAGGGTCATCCGATCAAGGTCACCAAAAAGGTCAAAATCATTTTTGTTGTGTCTACTGCCTCTCTTGCCCCTTTTCCACCAAAGCAGTTCCAGGGCTGGTTCGGGGCCAGTGCTTAGTTTGGAACCAGGTTTTCTGTTTCCACTGACAAAGAAGTGGCTCTGGGGCCAGAAAAACCGGTTCCAGGCTAGCACCAACTCTCTGCTGGGCCAGCGGAAAGAACTGCTTACATCAGTGGAGGGGCGGAGTTGTTAAGACCAACAACAATAACAAGACCGCGAAAGGTCACCATTTTTAAGCGACGAGAAGCAGCAGCTGTACAAACGCGAAGTCATCCATTATTATTATTATTGTTGTTGTTGTTGCTGCTGCTTCTTCCGTGTTGTTTTTGCTTCGATATTCGCGCCAAGGTTTATGCAAATGTAGCGACGTAACTGACGTATACAGCGACATAATGACGTGGCTCCGCTTAGCACCGCGAGTGATGGAAAAGCAAACTGGTTCTCAGCTGGCTCGCAAGTTGAACGAGTTGTGAACCAGCACCAGCACTGACCCAGCCCTGGAACTGATTTGGTGGAAAAGGGGTAACAGAGATGATAACCACTACGTCATCGTGCTGTAAGAGTGTAACAGTCGCGCACTGCGCATGCACATACACGTGTTCCTATTAAAATGGCCAGTGAGTGTATATAATTCGGTTCACCATTCGAAATAAATGGATTAAAGAAATCACTTTCAGACATGTTTATGCTTATTCCAGAGTGAAAGTGCGTTCCACTGAGCTCTAGCGCCGGGCCATTTCCGGGAAATAAGAGTTTGGGTCGTGGCGACAGCGTGTGTGTGTCAGCCTCGGCTCGGACGTTTAGTTTGGAAAACTGTAAGAGGGAAGAGTAGAATAATATAAAGTACAGACACTTGGTATATTTTACTTCTGTGATTTTTAAATTGTTCATTTTTGTGGCTCCTGCCTCATAGAGTAAATATATATGCTGTATTTACTGTATGGACACGGGATCAGAAAACTATTTTATTTATAAGCCACATGGACCCAGAGGGGACCCATTTTTTCCATAATATCTTCTGTCATATTCATCATAATATGCTACCAGGCAAGGATTGTTTTGACTGGCAACATTTGTTATTATTATTATTATTATTATTATTATTATTATTATTATTATTGATGTATTTTAAAGTGGCTTTGTCATTAATTGCTCCTTTGTTTTATTAAATTAGTGCACACTGTACACTGATCTCCCATCAGCACTAGATGAAAGGGGCAATGTTATTATTAAAGCTGTACTGCCTTTCAGATTTTTCAAGTGTAGGTCATAAAAAGAATTTTCCCGACACGCAATTATTTTTGTTTAGTGACTGAAATCTACTGAATTCGAATCACAGACTTCCAATTTTATCATTTTTTTTTCTAAATAAAACAATTAATGAATTTCAGGGCACATGACCCTAAATTCTCTGCTATTTTTTCCTGCTTCCCCATGACCCAATTCAAGATACTATGTCATGCATCACGTGGTGGGCTTTCCCCGTTCACGCAAGGCATTGTGGGATACAAATCTGAAACAGGAGAGAAAAATGGAGGACGTGAGTGTGCGAATGAAATGTGAAAGAGCGACTACAGTAACGGAAAGCGAGAAGAAAAGACATTATGTTCTATACGAAGGAAAGGAAACGCAGGACCAAACTAATAAATATGGGCGCTCAGCGAGCACCTCGGTGTGATCAGCTGTTCGTTTAGCGACAGAATGATGGAACTGTCAGTGCACGCTCAAAGGGAAACCTGTAGATGGCAGTAATGCAACACTGTGGATGCCAGCTGCTGTAAAACCCAAAAGAAGAAGAAGAAGGTAAACCTGCGCATGCGCACACGGACTTCCTCTGTCTGCTTGACTGCACCAAGCGAGCGATTTCATGCACATTATTTGCTTTAAAGGCCTAGAAAAATACATTTTTTTGCACTAAAACAGAATAGCAGTTAAATTCAGTGAGGTTTATTGAGTCCCTGGACAGAGGCAACTATTCTCTAAACCACATGGTAGCGGATATATTCGCAGACAAAAGCCGAGTAAATTTAGCCCTTTCAGAACCACCCGGAAGTAGCAGACGGGAGCTGCGTGACGTCACTGGTGTGCGTCGGCCATGAACAACAACATGAACGACCAAAGCGAGCAGGAATTTAGTGGGGGAGAAACTTTAAGTTTTAGTAGTTTTTCATCAGTTCAAGTTGATGACAATTTACTGACAGAGGAAGAAGAAGTGGCCAGCGATAGAGAAGAACAGAGAGATATTGAACCGTACCAATTCGAGCCAGAATTGTCGAATGATGGCGGGGTCAGTGACATTGACAATGATGAACATTTGATCTGATCCACAGCTTCAACCGGCCTTTCAACGCTCATAACACGTGTTATGTTGCAAGTTTCTGTCAAAATGAATGTAATCTAGCAGAGAGTCGGACAGAAGCTACACTGTGCGGACGTCAGTGGAAACACCGCTGGTAAAACCACTCACACTCATGACGTCACACGAAAGCCAGCTAATAACGGCGACGTTGGTGCCTGGATTCCCTTGGTGGGAAATTTAAACTCGACAAATTCTGAATGTTCCCGACATTTATGGTGTAGGTTTCTATTATAAGTTTTCATTGTCGGGACTTGTACTATTATTATCCAAGGAGGAAGGGGGTACATTTCTCTCGGCCTTTAATCCCCTCAAATTAAATAAGCTCCCAGCCACAGAATGGCCTGACATTTTGTGAGATATTACAGAAATAAACATATATCACAATGAGCACATTTCAGAGGGAACTAAATTTCACCAATTTTATGAAATCAAAAGGCCGTCTCGCTTTAATCTCATGTGTTGTTTTTTTTTTAAAGTGTTAATCTCCTGAGACATTTATGAGGCATTATAATGTATTTCAGTGGAGAAGGTGCAAAGTGTGCTAAATGCTGTAAATATAAAAGTATAATCACAGCAGGACTCTGATAAAGACATCACGATCTGGAGCTGCACACCTTCAGTTCATGGCCATCTGTTTAACATTATTATTATTATTATAGGGAATATTTTATACCCTTTTTTATTTTTTATACATGAAGAATCACTTCATGCTGTGTGTGTGTGTGTGTGTGTGTGTGTGTGTGTGTGTGTGTGTGTGTGTGTGTGTGTGTTTTCTATGTACAGTCTTATGTATGTATAAAAGATATACTGTAAAGCAAAGATGCCTTTAAAAATTAAATTTAGCAGTAAATAGTAATAAACTAAACAATCAGTATTTGGTGTGAAACCCTTCGAGCTGTAGCGGTTGAGTTTCACTGAGCATGTTGGAGAAGCTGAAGTTCCTCTGAAGACTCTGACTGTTGGAAACACGTCTGTTTTTGAAGGTAAAACCAGAGAGCCAGCATTATGGGTTTTTTTCTTCTGAAAAGTGACCTATTACATAATGTTACTTTCTTTACTGACATGTTTTCTGTAATTTTTTTTGTTTGTTTAAAAAGTAATGTTTGAAAATCTATTTTATTAAGTGGCTCAAAGATTCAGAAGTCATAAAATGAACACCACACACAAAACATGTATTAAAAATATTAGGGTCCCTAGACTTTTGCACAGTACTGTAGATATATTGGCTTGTGCAGGGGTTAAATTGGGATTGGTTATGTGGGGGGGCTCTGTCTCGTACCCGCCCCTGCCCCCGCCGCCCTGCCCCAATATACTTTTTGGAAAATAACCCTCTAATTTGATAACCATATCATATTGCACAGAGATATACACCTTATCTGTGTGTTGTAGGCCTATGTGTGTCTTGTAGTGCCCCCCTACACATTATGGCAGTTTGAATGTAGATTGGTTGGCCAATGTAACAGATTGTACAGGTTGTTGTACATTGGTTTGAAGGAAATGATTAGTGGGGGGTCTGGGGGTCCTCCCCCAGAAGCTTTTTATTATCATACATGTTATTTGCTGAATTCTGGCGCATTTTAATAAGTTGTTAGCTGACTTTACAGAGGTAGGTTGAGCAATATCATGTTAAATCTTGTCACATGCCTACAGGTGAAAAATGTGAAGGAGAAATGTTCAGTGAGAAAATTTGAAGGCTTGCACAATCTTAAACCAAAACAGTTGATTTATTTTGGAGGATAAATGTTAAATATGCCAAAACACTGTCAGTCAAATTGTCAATCAAATATATTCATGCAGTGAATGCAACCAAATACAAACAACACTATAACATTGGAAGCATTTATTATTATTGTTATTATTATGTATTCAATTATTTATTTGGCATGTGGTGCTTTTTGTATTGTCTAGAACATACATAAGATGAGCATATTATAGCAGCAAAATAGAAGCACAATCATTTGAATGCAGCAAAAGTTTTGCTGCATTCCTATTTTGCTGCTATAATATGCTCATCTTATGTATGTTCTAGACAATACAAAAAGCACCACATGCCAAATAAATAATTGAATACATAGGACTATGGAAACTGAACTCGCCAAATGCACAGATAGTTCGTTCAAGCACCTCTGATGGATTAGGATCGTATGCAGGTAAAAGGGGAGACGGTGTACGGAGAAAATTATAAACAAGTCACAACGCTGAAACACAAGCCCAAAAACCCGCAAACCACGACTTCTGATTTTTTTTTAAAGCGAGCTCACAAAAAAAGAAACCCCAAAGTCGCTTATAAAAAGCGGAATTGGCAACCCACGCAGTGTTCCAGAAACCAGAATCTCTGATCGCAAAAGTTCTGTTCTAAATAGCTTTGACAGGTCGTCTTGTTATCAGGAAAACTATGATCTATCTCATAAAAGTCATGGGTTTATTGATTAATAAAACGATATTTAATTATTCAGAACTGAAAATCGTGAAAAGGGTTTGTTGCTTTTGATGTGTGCGTGATCATATGCCATCCGCTCCGAGCTTATGTGCCGGGGCTCAGCCCCGGACAGCCCCGGCCCAATTTAACCCCTGGGCTTGTGTATATTGCGAATTTTGAATATTGGATTTTTAATGAATAAATATGCATGAACATCAGGAATGCTTTGAAATTAGCAAAACACATGATCATAATATTACCTCATTTTCTTCTTGACACACGATTCTCAGATGATGAACCCTCCACCATGCAGGACTCTGTGCAAACTGCAGTGTGTTGTGGACAATGACAGGACACTCGGCCACTGTAGACCATCCTAATGAAGCAGAGGGATAGGTTCTGCTGTCACAGAGCTGCTCAAAGGACAGACTGAGGAAATCCCCAGAGATATCTTTAGGTACGATACAACTATCTGTCATCTACAGAAGTTCTCTGATGACTCTGCTATTGTGGGATATATCTCAGATGGCGATGACAGCGAGTACAGAGAACTGACAAGGAACTTTGTGGACTGGTGCCAACGGAACTCCCTCCAGATCAATACAAGTAAAACCAAGGAACTGGTGGTGGATTTCCGCAGGACGAGGTTCTCTTCACCTACCCCAGTGAACATTCAGGGAAAGGACATTGAGATCATTAGGAGCTACAAGTACCTGGGTGTTCATCTGAACAATAAACTGCACTGGACTGATCACACACACGCCCTGTACAAGAAAGGCCAGAGCAGACTCCACCTGCTGAGGAGACTCAGGGCCTTTGGAGTTCAGGGTCCACTTCTGAACTCTTTTTATGACTCTGTGGTGGCATCAGCCATATTCTATGGAGTTGTCTGTTGGGGAAGCAGCATCACACCAGCAGAGAGGAAAAAACTGAACAAGCTGATTAGATTAGATTAGATTAGATTAGATTAGATTAGATTAGATTAGATTAGATTAGATTAGATTAGAAACTTTATTGTCTGTTCTTCAGTAAAAAAACAGAAATTTGTCTTAGACACGGCTTCAACAGAAATTAAAAACACACAAACACATTCACACACAACAACAAATAGTGCAACCTATTTTGTGCTGTTTAGAACAGTTATTGCAAGTTATTAGGAAGGCAGGATGTGTCCTGGGCTGTGCACTGGACTCAGTGGATGTAGTGGGGGAGAGGAGGACGCTGGCCAAGTAGTCATCCTTAATGGCGAACACCTCCCATCCACTGCAGGAGACAGTAGCAGCACTGGGCAGCTCCTTCAGCGACCGGCTCCTCCATCTGCGGTGTGTTAAGGAGAGATACAGCAGCTCCTTCCTCCCTACTGCTGTGAGACTGTACAACCGGCACCTCACCAAGCACAGCACCAGACGCTCCTCACAATAATCAACAGTACTGTCCACATCACTTCTACATCCACAGAGACCCCTCCGAATGTATACTGTGTGCACTGACTATCAGCATCAGTACTTTACAGCGAACTGCTCGCTACACACTGATAAAATGGCTCCTGTGCAATATACCGACTCACTTGTGCAATACTACCTGTGTAATACTTACACGTGCAATTCCACCTGTGTAATACACTTACGTTAACTGTATATCTGCAAACCTGTTAATTTATGTAAATGTGTTAATTTTATCTTTAAATTTGTAGCTTATATCTTTTTATATATACCTTTTTTTGTATACTTAGTACTTTTTGCACTACTCCTTCACTGCCTTATCTTTTTTCTTTCTGTATTTTGCTGCCCTTTTGCTGCTGCAACAATGTAAATTTCCCCTTGTGGGATAATGAAAGGCTGTCTTGTCTTGTCTTGTCTTGTCTTGTCAGTGAGTCCAGGGGAAGTTGAGGACTGGGCCTGATGACCTGCTCTCTGTTTCTGCTCTGTTTCACTGGTGATATTAGCCCTGCTCACTGTCATGTGATTTACTGTCATTGCACAATCATTTTGCACTGTTGAATTATTTATCTACTGCATTAGCAATCTCCAAATGTCCAGGGCCATGTAGTCCAAAGTCTTTAGTGTACTTTGTTTAAGAAGAAGAAGAAACCTTTATTTGTCACATGCACACTTCAAGCACAGTGAAATTCATCCTCTGCATTTAACCCATCTGAAGCAGTGAACACACACACACACACACACACACACAGTCAGAGCAGTGGGCAGCCACACCAGAGCGCCCGGGGAGCAGTCAGGGGTTCGGTACCTCGCTCAAGGGCACCTCAGCCCAAGGCCGCCTCACGATTTTTTTTTTTTAGCTTTTGTATGTTTATGTATAGTGCAGTTACTTTATACAGGTTAATTTTTATCATGTGTGTCATACCAAGCTACTGGATGCCTAAATTTCATTCAGGATCAATAAAGTATCTGTCTGTCTGTCTGTCTGTCTGTCTGTCTGTCTGAAAGGGCAACATGCTCTGAGAGATACACTTCATGAACTCTAAAATAAAATAATCCCAGTATATATTTTTATGGAATTATGTTACTTGAATCCAGATGACATAAGAAATATTATTAAATTAATTTAACACCACTTACTGCAGGGCACTGTTTCAGGGTTAAGAAGAATGATTTTCTCCTAAATTGCAAAAGCTAAACAGTTTTAATGTTCCACAATAACAGTCATGTTGTTTTTATTATCGCTAAACTGTAACTGGGCGGATATGGAAATATAGGGGCGGGACTAGATACGTTATTAATTTTTTATTGATGCGCAATAACCTGACTCCGCCCATTCTCGCCTGTTTGAGCAGCCTGTCGAGGTGAAATGGCTCCTCCCTCCTCATTGTAATAGAACTTTATGGAAGTGTATTAGCCCCGCCCCTGGACTGACTGCGTTCCTACTCCATTTTCCCGGGGCGGACGCACTCCGAGCGGCTGCGCGCTAATCGCACACAGCTTCGAGAGAATTATTAAATACATCCCGTTTTCGTTTGTTTTCCAGTTTCGTACAGAAATAAGGAACGTTCGGGTTTTTTTCCCCCTGAGATGGTAGATTATCACGCAGCGAATAATCCAGCCCAGTATTCTGGGCAGCAGAGCTACATGGAGCAGGAGAACGACTGGGACCGAGACCTGCTGCTCGACCCGGCCTGGGAGAAGCAGCAGAGGAAGGTGAGCGGAAATCCGGAGCAGGAATTTAGGAAACTTCGGGGATTGGGTTTGGGCCTGTGCGTCTCAGGAACGTGTATTAGAAAAGCGTTAAATGAGAGCAGGATGGTAGTTTCTCTGTTTTTATTTGGACAGATTTAAACGTTCAGCCTGTTTAAGGTAATTTTAGGTTGAAGGTTGTGTGAGAGCCTTTTTTCTTTCTTCTTCTTGGTGTGTCGTAAGCTAACAGGCTAGCAGGAAAAGTTGTGCAAAACAGGCCGTTTGTGGTTGGTTCTTCTCTGGTTTAAAACGAGTTATCACAGTTTAACGTTTTATACCGGGCCAACCCGCTTTAATGTGGAATTGTGGAATGCTAACGTTTGAAATGTGTGGAAATTGTTTAAAAAAACTCAGCTGTTGTGTTGAGGCGCAGCTCCATCTGTTCGGCTCTTCGTGGCCAGTGCGCTACATTATTCACTCTTAACATAAATCATTAGTATTGTCAGGGACCGTGTGGCCGCTTGGGCTGTTTCCGAACCTTTTGAGCTGTTCTACAGTAATGCTGTGGGGTTTATAAGCAGGAGCAGTTTGGTGTGTGACATTTAAAGCGTTTAGTGAATGTTGAGTCAGTAAGCCGGGAGTGATCTGTGACCCGGGCCGAGTGTAAGGTCCGTCTTCGGCTAACTAATAACAGAGTCGGTGTCCTACAGGTGTCCGCTGTTGTAATGAAGGTTCTCTGCGGGTTATACACGGACTGAGTGGTTATGAGCCCCCGGCTGAACTCTTTAATATCGCGATTTGAATCGGTATCGGCTCAAATTCCCGAGTTTCGTGAAAAGTGAAATGTCAATACTGTAGTCTTTAGAAAGACGAAACTAAACATGGCAGTATCTCAGTGGGTTTTATTCCACCACAGGAATCCACATGTGGCCAGAATTCCTCTCAGAAGAATCGAAGGGAAAGGCGTTCGAGCTCCGCTAGCCGCTTAGCTAATGTTAGCCAGTGTTCTGAGGAGAGCGAAATGGTTTAAATTCCTTTAACCAGTGTGACGACATACCGAACATTCACCTACAAAATGGCCGTTTTAACTTTCTCTGAACCCTCCCGAGTGTCCAGATGTGAGGCGCAGTGAGCGGAGTCTCTCCTCAGGAGGAGGCCGGAGCAGTGAGGAGGCCGACAGGAGCTCAATCATTAACAGTAAAACTTAACTCGGGCGTCGTGCGATCTGATTGGTCCAGACGCTCAGCGGGTGTGATGTGATTGGTCCAGAGTCTGTTCCACACACGGGGACTGGAGGGAACTTTTTATTCTTTACTGCACCCGGAACACCTTTCTTTCTTTCTTTCTTTCTTTCTTGTGAGTGTGTGAGAGATGCTCAAGGGTGTGTGAAGAGATTTCTCATGTGGTTACATCTCAATCATACTGAAATCACGTCATACAGAAGTTATTTTTATAGTTTGCTGAGAATTGTTAAAGTGCTGTGTGTGAAGTTGCTGTGAGGTGATGGAGAGACTTTACACCGATCAGGAGATTACCTTTAACACTGCATACATCTCTCCAAGTATGTATAAATACTAAAATTAATTTCTGTAATAAATATTACATGTTAAGCACAAAAGCAGATGCTGTGATTGTGACGTTGATCTGGATGTCACTGCTCTTCACTGTAATTGGGCCATGAAATCGCATTGTAAGCTGTGTGTGCATGCGTACACACACACACACCACATGCTGATTTTGGGCAGGGTTTAGTATGAATAGTATGTACAGAATGTCATTCTTCATGGTTGAGGCTGTGTCCCAAACCTCTGTCACAGTCGATAATAACTTACACACCATTTTGCAGTTGTTTGTTTGTTTGTTTGGGACAGAACCACGCGGTCCATGATGATCACTGTAGATGGGCATATTGGTCCTGTCTTGCGCTTTAATGTTTGTCTTGTTAATGTCAGTCCTATGTTTGTCTGTCTTTACATGGGATAGAGAGAAACGTAATTTCAATTTCCTTGTATGACGTGTGCATATGAAGAAACTGACAATAAAGCTGACTTGAACTTGATTTGAATATCAGGTGAAAGTTCAAATTCAGTCCAAATTGCTTGAAACTGCACTCACTGAATTCAGAGTCGAATGCAGAACAACAGACTTTTTACAGAATTAAAATGTTTATCCGTTCTTGAGATCTTACAAATCAAAGATTGAAAAAACAGCTTAATTTTTAGAAAACTGCCATAATATTCTGTATGAGGATCACATGGTCCAAAATGGGCCTCATTAACCAATGAGATCAAATGATTTTTCTTAATTTTTTTCTATTTTACAAGATATTTACATGGAAATTGGCAGCACATATATGGGTGTATACTGAATACAAATTTTAAAAATTAGTAAAAAAAACAATTATGCAAATAGTATTAATTATGCTAATTAGGTAAATCAGTATACTCAGTTTCATCAAATGGCTTTATTTGTGCAGTATAAAGCTGATCTTGACTCTCATTTATACATCACAAAGAAGTCAATGTTAATTATAAAATCTGCATAAATAAGCACTAAATATCATTCACATCTACCATTCTCTATCAAAATAAAGTAATAAAAGATTATTTCTAATCCCTTGTTCATGCTCTATAGGCCTTTGTATTTCTCAGTAGGGCCTACTAGTGTTTTTATATGAAAGAGAATATATATATATATATATATATATATATATATATATATATATATATATATATATATATTTATTGTGTGTGTATGTTTACCAGCTGGGAGGTCCGTATCGTGAAATACCGTGATGAGGTCTTGAAAGTACTGAATGAGGCCCTCTGGGCCGAGGTCCGTATTCAAGGCCGAGGTCGCAGTATTTCACCATATGGACCGACCTTAAGCTGGTAAATAATATATATATTTTTTCTTTACCAAATTCTAACAGAAAACGAGAGCGCCCGAAAGGGAAAACCGAGCCGCCATTTTGAATCCTCATTCATGGCTGTAATGCAAATGGCTTCCTCCTCGGTATACAAGTGCACTTCCATCACAGGAAAAAAAACCCTACAGTTTGCCGCCTATGTCGTCCCCTATTTATACAAAATTGAGTCATTGAGGATTCAGCCATGTTTTTGCTCAGCGTTAGCAACAGTTAGAGGTTTTTAGCTTTCTCCTGAAATGTTTTCTTTTATTTCTTCTTCCTCAGGGGAGTAAAACTCGCTTTCGCTGTGAAGACTGTCATTATCGCCATCCATGATGTAAAATAATGCTATTCTCCTGAGAAATGCTGGCAAACATAAGATTTTTGATATTCTTATCAATAAATCTTATTTAAAAAAAAAAAAAGAGATGTTGACAAAAAAATGCTATTATGTTTGTTGTGAATGAGCGAGTCGCCAGAGGTACGTAACTGGGGTCCGTCCTGCTCGCCAGCCAATCGGAGCGCAGGATTTGATGGAGACTGGACCGCGAAAAAATTATTTCGGTTAATATTCACAGCTTTCAAAGCTAGCCTCGAAAAAGTGTGTGAGCAACATCCCATAAACAATTCACGTTAACTCAACTGAAATTGACACTTGCGTTTCTGGACCCCCCCCCCCCCCCCCCCAAATCTCATTCTGACTACTAAGAGCTCAATATTTTTCATCAAAACAACTCATTATATTCTAAAATATTTATTTACAGGAATCAGTTTCATTTGAAAAAATAAGTGGGTAAAGCTATGAAAACTCACTTCAAAGTCTCCCGTGAATCATAACATCAAAACTAGCAGAGGGAAATTTTGCTGAATCCTTCATCAGAAACAGTGAGAGCAAGAGAACATCCCTATAAAACTGATCTGATTGATATTGACGAGTGATCCAGTGGGAAACTGATCAGGACAGACAGAGCCTGACCACTTTCCCGTGACTCCGAAAGAAAAGCGCCAGCAGTTTCCCAACGTCCCACGAGCAGAGTTTTAACTCTGTTGAACCTGCTGTTACTCTCAAAGTACTGAATAGATCTTAACCAGATACATTTCTTTGGAAAGCAGAGATTATAAGCTTTTTAATGACCATATTCACAATAGAAAATATGCAAGAGTTAAGCAATGACTCATTTGGAAACTTTGAGCGTCTGCATGCACAATTTTCACACCACGGCCAGCGAGCGTCTGATACGCCGACTGCAGAACTGAAGTGTAGTAAACCCCTTCCTCTGTGTGTGTGCACGCACGTACACTCATGTGAGCTCAGACATGTTGTCTCATGTTTGCTGAAAGTATTTCTGAGAACTCTTCACACTCCTATAAAAAAAAAAAAACAAGGCGTGTAAGGTTTAGTGTGTGAAATGGTTCAGGTTTGTCTTCAGCAATTAGGCTCTGTGTAGCTGTGGTGAGTAAGTGCGGTGTTCTCCACGGGTGCTTTTAAAGTGGCGCACTGCCACGCTATAATTCTGGCCCGCTGCCCTTCCTTTGGCCAAAAAAAAAAAGTAACTTCATCAGTGTACACCAAATAAATCATAAAGTATTTGCTTTTTTATAATTTTGTAACTATTTAACACGCAGAAGACCATTAAACGAATGCATATGGGGCGACCTGAAGTGGCCACGCGATTGCAGTAGAAAACCATCCGGCTGGCTGTGTACAGATTGTGACCCAGAGCTGTGCAGATTGAGGTCTATCCCTGCATTACACTACACGGCACCACATTACACCATACTGACGCACAGTAACGCTGGACGCTGCAGCTCGCCAGCAGCTAAATAACTTTGCGGGTGTTTGTAGCGTTATTGTGCAACGGTTATGCTGATCTTTTGCCTTTTCTGACCATACACAGTTACAGTAATCATATAACAGCACACACACTAGTTAAGTTCAGGTCTTTTATTTTACGTATCTGTGATTGTGTAGGCGAGAGCCGCATTTTCCCGTTGCTTCCCTGTGGTTGTTTACTGCAGGACTTGCGGGTTCCTGGGTCAAAGGACCCGAACGACGGAGGCTGGGGTTGCTTTGTAGTGCCAGTCTCGGGCATGCGCACCAGCTCGTGCATTGATTGATTGGAGTGGTTTCACCCAATTAACATTGTGCGTTGTAAAACATTTATGCATTTATTGTAATAGTGTATTTTGTTTATGCATGGAAGTTCACTTTTCACACACAGAAAAAAAAAAATTCAGGGATGCGCATCAGTCTCAGCTGAAATGTTAAATGAGTCTCACATTGACAGATATGTACATTAAGTTGTTTTTTTGTGTAAAATGATTTTAACAATGATTTAGCATTTCCTATCCATTTATTGGCCAGTTTCACTGTCAAAAAAGCCCAAAGTCCACCAGAGACACGCGGATAGTTACTGAGATGGACAGACCAAGACTGATGAGTGTTACATGTGTGGTCTTCCTGGTGTGTGTGTGTGTGTGTGTATTGATGTGCTGATACCAGAGTAGTTTCCCACGGTGCTTTGCATGTCGTGATGAACAAACCGCAGGCCAGTCAAACCTCTAACCAACATTTAACATGCAAACTCCTGTGAGCAGCATTCACACTGTCCACGTTATTCACACCCTCGCTCTCCCTGACTGCTGAAGGAGCCGACACCTCAATGTAACACAGCTGAAGGGTGTGTGTGTGGGTGGTTACGTCTGGGCACTATATTATTGTATATATAGTGATCTTTTTATCTTGAATATGACTGACGGACTGAGGATGGACAGATGATGTCATAAGTGTGAGTAAGAGGAAGGTGTGGGAGGGAGGGGGGTATGAAGTCACTGGTAGTGTTTTATTATACCGGTCATTACTGCACCTCCGAGAGGGAGGAGAAGGGAGACGTGCTGTTTGTGCTGATGCGCACACTTTAAAAGTGCATGTGTGAGAGACAGTGAGGACGTTTACTGTGACTGTTCACCATGTGGTCTAATCACACACGGGTTATTATGGGACTGGCAGGTAGGCAGACAAGTAAGTATAGTTACACTGACCATGAGACAGACAGGAAAATAGAACGTTGGATCAACAGAGTGACAGACAGGTGGCTGGACGGACAGATTACGACATTGTTTGAGATTGTTGCCATGGCAACAGTCTTATGTCTTTGCTTGTCTGACAGCTGTCTAACCCTTGTCTGAAAACGGGCACTCAGAGTAGTGCACTAGATGGTGAGCTCCAGAGTGTGATGGGCTTTTGCGAGATGTTTTGACACATCGCTCATGTTTTCTTACATGTGAAAAACTTGTTGTACTTGTGGCGGTGAGCGCCGTCCTGTCAGCATCAACTGTAGTGAAGTGCAACCTCATTTGTGAAGGTTTAGTTCTCTCTATCGTCACTAAGGTGTGTGTGTGTGTGTGTGTGTGTGTGTGTGTGTTGGGTAAATGTGTATTGAGTAGAGTGTCTGAGGAATGCAGTGTGTCCAACAGGCCTGTAAAACTCTGACCTTTGACTCCTGTAAAATGGATGTTCTCTGTGAAGGAAGTGTATGGTTCTGTGTTTCACATCGTGCTCTCTCTCTCTCTCTCACACACACACACACACACACACACACACACACACACACACACACACACACACACACACACAGAGGATTTAAGATAAAGCAGAAGGCTGATATGATGTACCTGTTTGTGGCTCATGTACACACAGTGAGAGCGAGTGTGAGTGCATAACTGCGAGTGTGTATTCTACACATCTGTTCTGTTGGAGTTATTAAAATGGTGTCCAGAACAGGAAACTTGTGTATCTGCGTATCAGACGGAGGGGAGCGTACGCACTGTAACAATGTTCCGTAGCCTCTTCCTGTTGAGGTTGGAGTGGGGAGTGGGGTTGGTGTTGCTTGAAAGCTACTGAAGAGCCTTCTCATGGTGCCTGAGGGTTGCAGGGTGGGTGGTGCTATTGGCAGATGATTCCTTTTTTGGTGATGGAAGCGCATCACCAGCGTGCTCTGTCATGCTGCGCTACACTTGAGGCTGTAATTCTTGACCTCTAACCAGGAAAAGACAAAGACCATGCCCTCTGACTTGGAATTCCTTCTCTGGTGCTCGGGTCTGTCTTCTAAACTCCGAGTTCAGGGAGTGACATCAAATCAATAGCGTCAGCAGGAAACGCAGCAGTGCTGCTCCTGTTTATGGTGGGGTTTACATTAGACCGTATCAGCGGATCATCAGATTAACGTTTTTAAAACGATTAGTGTGCACACAGCAACGCCAATACACGATTCGCGTGCGCACAGCAACGCCAATACACAGATGCGCTCGGCTCCGCAGGCATCCTGCGCTCCAAATCACTCCGCCCTGAACAGCGAGTGCCCTCTGGAGGGTGCGCACTCCGGCCCTGCGCAGCTCACAGAGTGCGCGAGTGAAGTGCACGAGCAGTGATTCGGGACTGAGCCGCTGTGTGTGTGATCCCAGCGCAGATCACTTACCACTTGCAAGTGGAAGGATGGCAAGCCTAAAGACAATCATAACTACACAATGGGCAGTATTTGCATCAGTATTTGCAGTATTTTCATACTTTTATACTCTTTTTAATGAAAGGTGATACAAGGCGAAAGTCCGCGCCGTTTTTCAGCAGTCGCGTCACATGACCAACGCCAGCGAATCAGGAAGGTGGATGTCAGTGACGTTGTCCAATGACGACGCCAGCTAGAGCTCAGCACAGCATATCCGCGTATTCTCAATGTTTACACAGCACCGGACCAGACACGATCTGGATTGAATACGTGGACCCTGGCGGATTCCCGTTTCCCGGCGTTTTAATGTAAACGGACAGTGCATCCGCGAAGGAAACGAGACAGATACGGTCTAATGTAAACTTGGCCTAAATGAGCTACATGACCATGTGTCAGTCTTGACAAGTCACTGTTCAGGGGAGAGTGGGGGCAGGGCGGGGAACGACGTCAGCCTGTGATTGAAAACTGAACATGTTTGTAATGAATTGTGTGTTAATACACACGCAGTTCTTTATTTGAAGTGGGTTTGGGATCCAGCCCAAACAACCATGACTCAGGGTTACTCAGGAGTGGAACAGCACAAATATTTCTCTAGAGAAACGGAAGTGTGTGTGTGTGTGTGTGTTGTGGTCTGTTAATGCTGCTTGAAATGAGGAAGTTTGTGGTCACTATGGCTAGTCATTTCCTCATTGTCCTGTGTCGGCGTATTAGACTGCACTCTATATGATTCAGAGCGCCGTGTGTCAGCGTGTGTATATGCAGCTGCATAGGGAAACTACAATATCATGTGTGTTTGTTCTATATGGAGAAATATCAGTGTTGTAATATCAGAGCTTTCAGGAAATCCTGACTGTCATTAGTTGTTTTGAATCAATCCACAGATGGGCGTGGTGATGGTGGAATGGGTGGAGTCAGCTGTGTCCATCTCATCTCATTATCTGTAGCTGCTTTATCCTGTTCTACAGGGTCGCAGGCGAGCTGGATCCTATCCCAGCTGACTACGGGCGAAAGGCGGGGTTCACCCTGGACAAGTCGCCAGGTCATCACAGGGCTGACACATAGACACAGACAACCATTCACACTCACATTCACACCTACGCTCAATTTAGCCCATGTTTACATTAGACCGTATCAGCGGATCATCAGATTAACGTTTTTAAAACGATTAGTGTGCACACAGCAACACCAATACACGATTCGCGTGCACACAGCAACACCAATACACGGATACGCTCGGCTCCGCAGGCATCCTGCGCTCCAAATCACTCCGCCCTGAACAGCGAGTGCCCTCTGGAGGGTGCGTACTCCGGCCCTGCGCAGCTCACAGAGCGCGCGAGTGAAGTGAACAAGCTGTGATTCGGGACTGAGCCGCTGTGTGTGTGATCCCAGCGCAGATCACTTACCACTTGCAAGTGGAAGGATGGCAAGCCTAAAGACAATCATAACTACACAATGGGCAGTATTTGCATCAGTATTTGCAGTATTTTCATACTTTTATACTCTTTTTAATGAAAGGTGATACAAGGCGGAAGTCCGCGCCGTTTTTCAGCAGTCGCGTCACATGACCAACGCCAGCGAATCAGGAAGGTGGATGTCACAGTGACATTGTCCAATGAGACGCCAGCTAGAGCTCAGCACAGCGTATCCGCGTATTCTCAATGTTTACACAGCACCGGAGCTGACACGATCTGGATTGAATACGTGGACCCTGGCGGATTCCCGTTTCCCGGCGTTTCCAGGCGGTTTAATGTAAACGGACAGTGCATCCGCGAAGAAAACGAGACAGATACGGTCTAACGTAAACGTAGCCTTAGAGTCACCAGTTAACCTAACCTGCATGTCTTTGGACTGTGGGGGAAACCGGAGCACCCGGAGGAAACCCACGCAGACACGGGGAGAACATGCAAACTCCACACAGAAAGGCCCTCGCCGGCCACGGGGCTCGAACCCGGACCTTCTTGCTGTGAGGCGACGGTGCTAACCACTACACCACCGTGCTGCCTGCACCTGTGTCCACTGTGAGGATAGAACAGACACAATGATGTGTAAAGTGCTGAGAGAAAGGAACCTCGTGTGGTTTAATTATGAACACAGTGAATTGAGTTTAACTTGTGAGAGAGAGAGGGAGAGACCGACATCGACACACTTCAGTATGTCTAGTATTTAAATCCACCGTTGTCCCTCGCTGAATGACGAGGCTTACGGAGTTGCTGTGGTTTACATCACAACACTGTTTTATCTGGTGTGTGTTAGAGAGTAAAGTGAGATCCTGCAGGAATAAACTGGACATTATAATAAGGTACAGTCGTTATAAAGACTCCCACTGTTTATAATTAGACTTGATTACTGTTCTGCAAATTTGTTATAGAGTAACATGATTGTCTCACTGTGTGAAAAGTGAAATGCGGGGAAACTTGCTGGTGTTCAGAACAGTTTTGCAGTCGAGTCACTAAACCTTGGGTTTGAGTCCAGTCTCGAGTCCCCAGTGTTCAAGTCCAAGTCATTAAAAAAAATTGAGGGGAGTCCACTATTGATCTGAGTCAAGTCAGATCAGAACGACACGCCAACCGCACCATTTGTTGGTGGCTGTTTGAGTGCCATGAACATTAGTTTGCTCCTGAATGACGTATGAACAGGTGAATGCACTTCTCTTTGTCAGGGAGTGTGAAGTATTCTGTCAGAGATGGTTGGGAGACGGATGGAAGTGCAGAAGGTGCGATTATTAATACAAGTGAAGACAGGTAAACAATCCAGGGGTGGGTTTCCCGAAAACCTCTAAAGGCCAAGAGTGTCTCTAATTAATTACCTCCTAAGATCTATCAAGTTAACGTGGTTTTCCTGAACATCACTGTAGCCCAGGTAGTCCTTTAGTTTGCTCTGAATTTACGAGAGACCTGGAATACTCGTTCACAACAAAGAGCGACTCGCTCACGGCCGAATACACGGACTGCGCTGCGCCTCCGAGGGACTCGGTCGCCGGGGGAGACTGAGGTTGAATCTGCTGCCGGTCTTCAGTTATTTTTCTTGTACATTGCAAGTACATAGTTACTTATTAAATAAATATACGAAAAACATTATGAATCTATTTCAAGATGGTCTGGAATCACGTATGGATATCGCAATGTCACGCTATCACAACATTTTAATCAAATTTAACTCCATAAGGTGAGTGATTATCGACTTCTCATAAATGAGACAAATTTCTGCACCTCTAACACTGTGTGCGAGAGAGAGAGAGGTTTTGATGTGTGTGTGCCCAAGGAAGTTGAACTGATGTAAATAAATAACTTTTTGTTCGTTCCCCAAGATGTGTGCAATATTTACTTTCACAATTGGGTTAGTTTCTTACATAACTTCCCTTTAATTCTACCTTTGGAATGCTAACCATTGAGGCACTGGGGTTTTTTCCATTCCCCTTATGTCACTTACGGTATTTCTATTCTGTTAGATGCTGTTTTTTAGGCATTTATTTCTTGCAGTCCTTGTTACCTACTTTTTCCCCCTCCAGCTGTATTATTATTTTAACTTGTACTGTATTGTATATTGTACTGTTATAGAGCAACTTCTGGCACAAGAATTTCCCTCAGGATTAGTGAGCTTTTTTTCTTTTATTTATATATAAATAAAAATAAGGTTGTCAATTCAACCTCCTTAGGTACACACAGATTAACGCGAGAGTCTGCTTGGCACTCGTGCAGTCCGGAGCGCACCCGACAGTCTGTCTGATGCACGTGCCAAGGTGCGCAGGTCTGACACCTCCACAAAATTCATACAAAAATTAATGTAGCTATAAATATCTTATGCCAAATTATTATGGCATGTTACAAAATAAAGAGAAAAATCTGAGTTGTCGTTTCCAATTTACAAGTCCGAATGCAGTTAATGCACGAGTCCGAGTCACGAGTCCTTAAAACTAGGGCACGAGTCGGACTCTAGTACGACAAGCCTGGTCCAGAAACTCACCTGGTCTGTTTACATGGAGATTTACACACTGTTTCTTCAGTTTCTGTCTCCAGCTATTTTA
Source organism: Neoarius graeffei (assembly GCF_027579695.1). NCBI lineage: Eukaryota > Metazoa > Chordata > Actinopteri > Siluriformes > Ariidae > Neoarius > Neoarius graeffei. Next base: position 60,448,706 of record NC_083591.1, on the reverse strand, counting down.
AGGATGATCACAGACGACACTGAGCAGTTCCAGAGCATGCGCTCCTCTACAGAAGATGGAAAGCTCTGGATGTGACGGAGAATTTTTTGCTTACACTTTATCTGTGTTTTGAATGGTATTACAATTAATCTGAATCTAATTAAAACTTACAGGAGAATGTCCCAGCATCATCAAACCATTTCTGTGTGCAGTCGGACACGCCTCCCAGCCAACCAATCAGTGTCTTTCTGCATGCCGTGGTTACCCATGATCCCCCGCTGTACATCATGACTCAAAAGCCCCTTAATGCAGAACTATAAACCTGACCTCACACACAGTGCTCTCTCGTTCACACACTGCTGTCTTGCGCAGAGTGATTGTCACCTCTCACAGGTAATTGTGTGTGTGTGTGTGTGTGTTGCTGTAGTGTTTCAGTATGCCCATGTCCTATTGCTCTGATTGTACGGAATCACATGACATCGGGCACTTACTTTGTGCTGTGTTCTTTACCCATAATGCACTGGTGAGTAAACACAGCTACACATGCGCTCACACACGCCTAACAGTGTTTATTTAATCTCCATGAATCATTCACGGTCACTGCTAACAGCTAAGGACACTTAAAAGTGCACACTGCAACCTGCTGTTAGTGCCACATGCCTTCATTGGTCACTAGAGCTGTGTGTGTCAGAACTGAGATTGGTGTGATGCACACCACCTTTCATTTTAAAGAAAATTCTGTTAGTTGCCTCACTTTTAATCTCTCACACGCACCAACACAAACAAACCTGACTGGAACATAACTTGGAAGTGTGTGTGTGTGTGTGTGTGTGTTGTCCCTTATCTTCTCTTCAGGAAGTGACAGAGAGAGACGGCGCCTGGGTTCTCTCTCACTCTCTGGCTATTCCACTGTTGGGGGGGGGGGGCACATTCCACTGCCACACACACACACACACACACACACACACACACACACACACAGTGGATATAACTGTTATTTCAGGGTGGGTGTAGGTTGAAAGGTGTGCCCTTTGATCACATGCTTTTTGAAGTGCACGCGCACGCATGTGTGTTTTGTTGCGTGATGGTTGCTGAACTTGTTACCTTATAAGGAAAAAGTGTGTGAGCAACAGAAAGGAAGTGGCAGTTAGTGACAATGTGGAGGAGTAAACCGGACTGACTCGCTCAGGCGCGCACACGCTAACTGTGTCTCTCCTTTTCTGAGTGGAACACACACATTTAAATGAGTGTCTCTGATCAGTGTTGTGTAAGTTAGTGAAATACAGGGAGCTGATTTGGCTGCAGTGTGTGTGTGTGTGTGGGGGGGGAGTCAGGGTGTGTGTGCTGGGTTTTTTTTTTTTGGGGGGGGGGGTCTGATGCCCCTAATTTACTCACAGCTTGCAATCACTATCATGTGGATGTGTGTAGGGCTGCAACTAACGATTATTTTGATAATCGATTAATCTATCGATTTATTTTTTCGATTAATCGATTATTAATCGGATAAAAAGGAAAAAAGCAAAATTTGATTTCCAGCATTTTATTTAATTAACCAAACTGTCTTTGTTCAAAAGTTGTTTCCAACTCATGAAAAAATTAAATGTATGCTACATTGAGTACAAAAAAAAAAAAATATTTTGTAGCAGCTGAATTAATGTAAAGAAAATAAAAATCACATAAAACAAAATCTTTTTTTATATAGTGCAACCACCATTTCTTTATATTGTTTTGTCAAACAAAATCCTATTGATGTCTTGAATTTTAAGATGGTGAACAGTTTAAATAACTGTAATGAAAAACAAATGAACATTGGGTAATGCTGTCATGTGCTGACAATAATCGGGAAGCTGCGCACATTTGTGCAGCCTGAGCGGCAGGACTGCGCAAATGTGCACAGCTTCCCGATTTAAACTGTTTTTTCCTCATCCTTATACTTCCTGTTTCATGGACTGTAACGGATTTGCTTATTTAGTTTCGCGTTAAACTGTCCCTGAATAATTGCATAAAATAATCCAAAAACTTCACAAAGTCATGTTATCCACCTGTGTCTCTGACTTAATTTCAGCTAATTATCGTCAAATATATCTACAGTTTCCGGCAGATTTGGGTCCGTTTTGACGGACAAACGCACGATTTCAGGCCAATTTAAAAATAAACTTAATGGACAGAAATGCTCTCTGTCTGTTTTCTCCAGTTTTGTTGATGGATAAGTAATACGTTAACTTACCGTGAATCTCCTTCACCCATGGCTCCAACGTGCTTCCTCTTCAGGTGCTCATTCAGCGATGTTGTGCTTCCGTGCCACGCGAGATCAACTCTGCACATTTTGCACCTAACGCTGTTCTTTGAAGGCGTTAATGTAAAGTGCTCCCATACTTTTGATGACTTGGGTTGGACATTTTTCTCTCTACTAACGTTAGCCTCCTCCGCCATTTTTCAAACGCTTCTTCCAGGTGAGCTACACAAAGCACGGCATTGGTTCGCTTCTCCTGCTTCTTCTTTTACGGCGGTCGGTATCCAGCTTAATGGTGCTTTACTGCCCCCACATTAGGGAGTAGCAACTGCACTTATGTGTATGATAATGTAGACCCAACTAATCGACTATTAAATTAGTTGCCAACTATTTTAATAATCGATTTTAATCGATTTAATCGATTAGTTGTTGCAGCCCTAGATGTGTGTAAACTATACAGTAAACTCTACAATGATTGGTTGAGGCTGTTCATCAGGCCACACCCACTAGAAACAAACCTGCAGCTCTTCAACACAACAGGATCTGATGGTACTGGTGGGTGGGGTTAGCAGCACTGTCACACGCTGGACAAGCAATTCAGTGTATAACCTTGAACACGAATGAACACAGAGCGTTTCAGAAATCTGGTCATGTCTCTGAGCTTGTGTGTAATGATGTGCTCGCTTTGACCCCATACTGGTTTCGTTAGAACCCTGGGTTCCATTAGTTCCTGCTTTGCCTGGTTCAGTGTTTGTTCTGGAATGTGGTGTAAAATGACCATGTGCTAATCTGTATAGTAACCTCAGTAACCCCTTTGTCTGACCTCAGGAGAACCCGGTTCTGCTTTCTAGGGTCTTTCGATTGGCTTCTTTCTGGTGTTATCAAAGGACATTCTCCTCACCATGGAACTTGTCCACCTTACTGTAATCTACACCTGCGCACTAGGGTGTGTCGGTTGCCCCCTAAAAATGAAGTGTTCCTCCGATCATGATGCATTTTTGTTTTTATGTTCCTTTTGGTAAGAGAAAACACACTGGGTGAAATATTTTGACAAAATTCAAAAGTTTACTGGTGGCACCAGGAGCTCAAAGTTATGGAAAAAGCTGCTATTTTATGACTTTTATGACAAAGTTTCAATCTCTTTTCATGAAACATTATGGCACCTTATAGAGTATACCAAATATCTTATGCCGCTTTTCCACTACAAACGCGGCTGAGTCGGGCTGAGCCGTGCCGTGCTGAGTCGAGCTGAGCGGGGCTGTTGGAGTTGCATTTCGACTACAACCGCGCTGAACCGTGCTGGCTGGAAGTGGGTGAACACATTGGGTGGAGTTACCAAAAGTGGGTGGACGTCACGTGATGTCGTTAAGCAGCGCAAACAGTGACCTCAGTGATCTTTTAAGCGGTAGTCTCACGACCTGGATAGTAAACAATAAACATGGAGGACATGGAGTCGTTAGTGTTGCTGGTCTTGGTGCTGTGGCTTGTTGTCACCGACAACGCCAACAGATACTGGCAAGAGCGTATAGATGAGGCGAGGCGCATAAGGCTTCATAATTCTCGTAATTCGTAATTCTTCTCCTTCCGGGTTTGCGGTGTTTACAGATCCCAGCGCGCTCGCGGGGCGTGTGTGGGCATGTGAGGACACTCCTCCTCACCAATCAGTGCACAGGGGAGTGTCTGCTCACGCCCCCAACTTCACTCGGCACGGCTTGGCTCGCTTCAGCCCCACTCCAAAACGGTGCGAGTTTTAGGGGCTAAGCAGGGCTGAAGCGAGCTGAGTCGTGCTGGTTTTTGGTAGTCGAAACGCGAGCCGTGTCGGGCTGAAGTGAGCTGAAAAAGGGTAGTGGAAAAGGGCCATTAGATACTGTAGACAGTATGTCTAGAATGTCTAAAAATATTTGGAGGTTTATTTTAGGGTGTCACTAGCATTATCTATGTGTTATAACCCTGGTTTTAAGCTTGCTGCCTATGCATATGCTAGCCCCTATACATAGTTTTCACATGACGTCACAGAGTCGGGGATTCCCTAGTGGCAGCCATCTTGCGGGTCAAGCTTACCGTACGGGTCACTGAGCACACATTGTAACACGCGAGTACAAATTCTTCAAAAGAACCCAAGCAGGCTATTTAAAGCTAGCAGTGGTGCACACCTGTTGTATTCACGGCTGTCGTAATAGGTCAGATGATGACGTCAAGTGGCGCTTTTATGGAATTCCCACTGTATGGGAGCACGAAGGCGAGCAAACAAACAAACTCGGCATACAAAGGAGAAATCTATGGCTTGCGAGAATCAACCGCAAGGATTATCAGCCTTCCAAACACAGCAAAGTCTGCTCCGATTATTTTATAAGTGGTAAGTTGTTTAAATAAACAATTGTGTTTGTTTGTTTTTGGAAACCAAAACATCGTCTAAACAATCTCTGGAGAATGCCTAACTGGAACCGCTGAGTGTACGTTTACATTGTAATATACACTTAATATCGCTCGGTACAAGGCTGCAAACGTATGATTATTACTGGCCTATAAATTGTCATATTTATCATAACAAACACAATGTAACAAACCTACATACCAGTTAATTGTATTACAACGTTTATACTGATATGGTACTGTAATACCACTAATGGATGTAAAATTTGTCTTAAATCAACTCGATATTATACTCACACATACGCACATATTTATATGCAGTGTTGAGAGCTCTAAAATTCCAATGTTTCCATACCTTGGCTGTAATTAGGACACGACGGTCACTTGTTTTTATATGGTGGACTTCACGGACCCAGCCACAGACAAAATAATCGTATGACTCCAGCGACTTGTATGCTTTGAGGTCGTCAAGTGTGTAGGCGCTTTTACTATTCATGAAATAGTGAACTATCAGGGTACGATATGGATGGCAGCCCTGCATAAGTCACTTGAAAATGCATCTTTGTCCACTTCGTAGGGGTCAATTCCCCCAATCAAGGCCAGTTTGGCTGCATACCGTTGTCATGAGATGTCGTCCAATGTATCCATATACTTCCGTTTGCTTGATTTTGCCGACATTGATCTTTATTTTAGAAAACTGACTATATATAACTTTATAAATTCATCCGAGATAACGTAGCCGGTAATGGCGATGGTCCGTTTTGTTTGCCCCACAAGATGGCGGCTGGAGGGTGTTCCCCAGAATGCCGTGACGTCAGTGAAAACTATCTATTCAATGCAAATGTTCTTAACATGATCTCTGGGTCACAAGAAATCAATAAATGGAGTTCAACATTGTGATTCAAACCTTACGCGAAAACATAAAATAAACGTATGGTTTTTTTGTTTGTTTGTTTTTTTTTGGCAAAAAATGAACCTCATGGTGCCACCGTTAGACTTTTGAATAAGGTCAAAAAATTGTACAGGATGTCTTTATTGGTGAAAAGGAACACCCAAACACAAATGCATCAGATTTTATGAAAGTGAGGGCAACTGATGCACCCTACTGCGCACTAGTAGTTATACCACGACGACCAGTGTGTGTGTTTTTTTTCCCCGTCCTATCAGAGTTCGGGTGTGATCAACATGTGTGAAATTAAGTCTGCCTCAGTGAAACATTCAGTGTGAGGATGTGAGAAGAAACTTAATGCTGCCATGTTATTCAGCTTATTGTTGCATCTTTCAAAAAAAAAAAAAAAAATCACACGCATGCAGGGTCACACGTCCACGAACCTGTGGCGCTTTGAGGTGACCATGTTCAGTGTGCATCACGATGCATTAGATTATTGGTCAGATGTTCCAGGAGTCTTCTCTTGCTCACTCACTGTCAGTTAAATTCTATTTTATAGCACTTTAAATAATGGACATTGTCACAAAGCAGCTTTACAGAAATATAAATCAGATATAGATTTTAAACATGTGAATTAATAAATTTATCCCTAATGATCAAGCCTGTGGTGATGGCGGTGGAAAAACTGACATGACATGAAGAAACCCTGAGAGGAACCAGACTCTAAATGGAATCCGTCCCCATCTGGGTGCTAACGCAGCACGATTATAAATAATTCACTTCTATAACTGTGTTCTGTAGAGTCACGGGAAATTCATTATAGTTTAACAGGAATTCTGTTTTGTTGAAGTTATAAACTGTTCGTTGATGGAGACTTGAGTGTAACCTCTTTAGGGTTCTGATGACTGTGTGGGAGGGAGTGGGTTTCAGAATAATCATGCTGTGTGTGTGTGTGTGTGTGTGTGTGTGTGTGTGTGTGTGTGTGTGTGTGTGTGTTAATAACCATGTGGTTGTCTGAGTCACTGTGAACTCTGGAGTGAGTGTTAAACCACTTGCACGTGTGTGTACACACACACGACCCCCAGCACACGGATTCACCACAGCACCGAGTATGAGACCTCTACAGACAGGAAGTGTTCTGCTGTGCTCTTTCATTTCTCTGCTTCTTTAGAACTTCACACTCTGATCATCTAAATGTTCTAGAGGTCACTTTAGACTAGAATCAGGTTCGAGCACTGGCCTTGCTCTTTACAGTGGAGAACCTGCACACTGTCTTCTGCACATCTAACAGAGATATATATGTGTGTGTGTGTGTTCTGGAGCAGGATTGTGTTCACTTCCTGTGGAACGTCCTGCTTTGACACAACCTCACCTCTGAAACAGGAAGTGCAAGTCACCTAACGGAGAGGTGAAGGTTAGGGTGTGAACAGGAAATGCAGCGGTGACGAGTCATTTCAGCGGTTAAAGTTTAAGTAAGACGCAGCTGGATTAGTGTAGTGTAAGGAACTTTAAGGTACAGGTGTGTGTGTGTGTGTTTATCTGCAGATGTTCAGAGTGCTGTATTAAAGTCTGCTGATGCAGTTATTCATCTGAACTCTGTAGAGACTGGCTTTTTTTTTTTATTTTTTTTTTTATTTTAAAACAAAGCAATGCACAGAGCTTCACCACACTCGGCTTGGGGACTTGTAGAGCTGGCATCATTAGTGGGATTAGTTTCCTCTGAGGATTCTGTTCTCTTCTACTGCAGATGATCTCTGTAGGGATATTCTGCTGCAGGCACATGGTGGCCAGTGGAAAGTTTAATAATGGCCCCTGAATCAAGGTACATGTGTGCACGTTATTAAGTCCCATCTTAAATTCCTCAGTGGCTGTTGCTTGTCGTAAGCGTGTTGGTAGGTGGCTCCACTCAGCTGCAGAAATGAGGTTTTGTAACAGTCCTTTTTAGTGATGCTGTGAGAGATGTGACCATATCCTTGTCATTTACCTTCTTGACTCTCTCTCGCTCTTTGTTAATTCAATAAGCTTTATTGTTATAACTGTACATGTACAGTTTTACCAGAGTATTACTGAAAAGATGAAACAAAGGATGAAATGTTGATCTGAACATTGAACGTCCATAAAGAAACGTGTAGATGAACAGATTAATACAAGCAGTGATTTTATCTTAAAGTAAAATGGAATTATTAAGCTGCATAAATAAGAGGATGGAAGACAAAGGTGTGTGTGTGTGTGTGTGTGTGTGTGTGTGTGTGTGTGTGTGTGTAGTAATGTCTCTTGACCTGATTTGTAGATGATCAGGATAAACTGGTGTCTGTGTGAGTGATGACGCTAACTCCATGTGGAACTGAATATCACTGTAGTGGTGTGTGTGTGTGTGTGTGTGTGTGTGGCCAATGAGGGTGAAACTGGAGCCTTTCACAATTACACAATGACAGGAAGCTGCATAAATACATCAACAAATGACACGCTGCATTCCACAGAGAGACAGGAAGTCTAAACACACACACCTTTCCTCTCCTCACTAACATGGCTGTAGGACAGTGTGTGTGCGCGTGCACACTACACATACACACACTACACATACAACACATTCCAGTATTTCACCTAAAATCACAACTCTGTAAAACTGACATCCAGGTATGGTGTGGATGGAACCGTGACTTTGAGCTCGTAGGCTTTCTCAGGGACTGTAGCTGTGCATGCCCCACCTCCAGGAAATGATATGCATATTAATTAGGTTAATATGAATAGTTAATGAAGAAGCACCTACAGAATCAGTGTGAAGAATATAAAATTTTATACATGGATCAGGGGGTACTGACTGGTAGTGTGTGTGTCTTTTACTCCAAGTGTGCGCGCACAGAGCTATATAAAGTATGCTGGGTAGTTGAAAAGTTTGTTACCTGGCAGGTGCAGCCACTCCCTGTCATGTCGACACATGTGCTTTCAGCAGCGTGTGTGTGAGACACAGAAAGAGAGAGAGAGAATGTGCTCAAAAGACTGACATTGTGTGTGAGAGGGCACATGCCTGTGTAGGGTGTGGCCACTCTGTAATACGTGACATTAGGAACTGATTTGATCACCGTTTAACCCAGTTTACAGTGTAATGTTTCAGTTGGGGTGTGTGTGTGGGTTTTTTTTTTTTAAGGACGGGCTTCATTTTGCTATAGTAGTTAAGACTAAAGCCTAGCGCACACAGGTGACTTCTCATCGCAAGTGTATTGTGATTTTCGGACGCGAGTTTCCGCTCTCGGGTAGCTGCGTGTGCGCGTTATCTGTGACCAGTGGGTGATTTGGGGAGGGGAATGCAAATCATGGAAATCACATGACTACTTTGTGGGCGGGCATTGGCTTAGCCTTTGGAGGTGATTGCTTTATCACAAAGATGCACACACGGCAATGTCTCTGCAACAAGGCAGTGACTGGCGCAAATGGCTTATTTTTTTAAAATGACCTGTATTCTTGTGTAAAATTGTTTGTTGTGAGTTTTCCATCCCACTGTCCATACCGTATCCTTACACTGCAGTACGTTACGTATCGTATGAAGTAGACGACTATAATCTTGGTAAAATCTCACACAAGGCTCTTTCAGACTGGAGGAACTTTTTCCTGGTTCTGAGACCTGTATGAAGTTCCCTGTCTGCACTGCAGGAACTGAGGATGATCGTTGTTCTTAGAACGTTGTTACCCCTTTTTGACCAACAGGGAACAGGTTCTTGAACTGGTTCTGTTCAGGATTTATTGATTCTTGGTGCCAGGTTGTGATCCAGCCCACATTTTCACCAGTTTTGAGCAGACCTGTTGTAATCGAGGAGGTCATGAACGGAGGGTGTGGCCTATACAGGAGTAAACGGTAAGAGCAAGACAGCAGAGCGCATTGATTATCTGAGATTTTTTTCTGTTATTGCATATTTTTCATTCCGTTTTTACTGAAGACGTCTCCTTTTCTGTTGCAGTCTCCATTGCTGCACTCTGCTTCCTTTCCAAACTAATGACGCACCCACTGTCACGGGTCGTGTGGGGAAAAACCTGCTATATTTCGCTTTGAGCAAACTTTTCAAGTTCTGAGTCAACTTATTTTTGGTTAAACTCTCTGAACAGTTAAATTGTGTGTGAATCAGAACAGCCTGTTCCCTGTTGGACAAAAAGGGGTATGTGAGGGACTTTTTAGCTACTACTTCAGCGTAGGTTCTCTCCCAGCTCAAGAGGAACTTTGAGTGATGTGATTTGTCGAACGTGAGCCAATGCGTCACCAGCAACTGGGATTTTTAAAACTCAGTGTAATGAGTTAGCTGCGTAAACAGCTCTTAATGTTTAGCATTCAAAAAAAAAAAAAAAATGGGGGGAGGACAAATTCACCAGTGGTGAAGTCAAGACTTAATAACGTGTATCTGTGACCGAGGAAACACGGTGGCGTTTTGGCAAAACATAAAATGTCTAAGCAAAATATAAAAATCTTCATGAGCATTTTCTGCTAATGTCACACTAGCAAGCCACCTCACATCATTTCAGTGTTCCCATCAGTGGTGCGAATGCAAACAGAAAGCCCTTGAAGGTATGTAGTTCTTGGAGATCTTCAGTGGGTAGTTCCTTTCCATGAGTCCCTAGAACTGTTTGATCCAAAAGCTCCTATAGCTGCCCAGGTCATGCACTTTTTAGACACTCCCTTACTGACTCCTTTACTGTACAGCCCTGTGTTTAACAAGAGAAAAATGTATTCGTTTTTACTTTGTTCTCTTTCCACTCCAAAGGGAGAAATGCATTTAGTTCTTTGTGTTTTTATTTCTCGAGAAAGGAGAGAATGTCGAATGTGCAGTGAACATCTGAATAGAACGCAGACTTCACCACCAAACATTAAAGTGGCACCAAACTCTGCATTGCGTTTTGTCCTGTAGATACTGATGATATAGGTCTCAATACCGTGTGTGTGTGAGACAGTGTTCTGCAGTGCGAGTTCATCAGAAAGGTGCCGTTTGCTCTACACGTTATTACTTTTAATAACTTTAAAAAAAAAAAGCGCGTCTTTATTAAACGTGTAAATGGAATTGATGGACAAATAACACTGTACACGTGTGTGTCTGTCACTGGTGGGTGCTTGTTGAACTAGACTGAAGGGACTCATTCACAAAACTCAATGAACTCTTTGTGTGTGTGTGTGTGTGTGTGTGTGTGTGTGTGTGTGTGTGTGTGTGTGTGTGTGTGTGTAAAAGGCCATGTAATATTTTCCTACCACGCTGTAACATCTGGTCTTTTTTTTTTCCATCCACTTTCCTCTGAATTCCCACAATGCACTGCTACACAAGGTCAGTGTTCGTGATGGAGAATTCCCATAATGCACTTGAGGGGAAGTGTGCTCATGTGTGTAATGATGAGGAGGACATTTGATAAACACTCACTTGGTTACCAAGAATAGTGCACTACATTGTGTGGAATAGGAAGCAATGATGCATTTAGGACACATCAGCTGTTTCTCTTTGTGGATTCGGTTTCATTAGTTGTACCTCCTCCCCGTGTCTGAGGTCACTTCCTGCTCAGCCTGTAGTTCCTCCGCATGTCTGATGTTTCTTCCTGTGTTGCAGACGTTCACAGCGTGGTGTAACTCTCACCTGCGTAAAGCTGGGACTCAGATCGAGAACATCGAGGAGGACTTCAGAGATGGCCTGAAACTCATGCTATTGCTCGAGGTCATCTCAGGTGAGGCTGAAGCTTTGCCCACTCGCTGTTTAATCTCCCAGCTTGCAGTGCTGTTGGATACTCCTCCCAGGGCCTCAGCTGACCAATTAGAGCTAAGTGTTCACTGAGCAGTGTCTAATAGCAATGTGATGTTACATGATTGTGTGTGTTGTTCATGATGTGACGTGTTGTAGCTTAATGTGTTGAATTAGCAGAATGTATTTGATGTTTTGGGAAAGTTAAGTGTGTGTGTGTGTGTGTGTGTGTGTAGGTGAGAGGTTACCCAAACCTGAGCGAGGGAAGATGAGAGTCCACAAGATCAACAATGTCAACAAAGCGCTTGACTTCATTGCCAGCAAAGGAGTCAAACTCGTGTCTATTGGAGCAGAGGGTAAACACACACACACACACACACACACACACACACACACACACCATGTGAGTAGGACATACTAAGTGCTTGTGTGGTGGTGTTGTGCATTGCACTCTGTGGAATGATGGCTCAGAGGATGGAGGCTATAAATCCCACCCCCTCACTGCTCTCTGCTTCTTTATGATTGGCTGAAATAAAATAGTTGACTTCTCTACAATGTGCTGGCAAAATATTCAGCCTCCTCTGTCTCATTCTGAGCATCACATACGTGCACACACTCGCTCTGTCGTCCTCTCTGAGAGCAATAGCTTCGCTCATGCTGGTGTGACAGTCTGGTTATCACAACACATACATGAGCTTTTAAATGTTTATTTTTACCTGCTGCTTTAATTCACCGGTGTTGTAGCTGCATTATTGTGCAAACTCACTTAACCGTAACCAGGAAAACGCACACACTCGGTCTCTGACACCCACACTAAACACAACAGCAGCTCCACTCCTCTTACAGTGCAGTAAGATGTTTAAACTGTGTGTGTGGTGTAGAAATTGTTGATGGAAATGTAAAGATGACCCTCGGTATGATCTGGACCATCATCCTCCGCTTCGCCATCCAGGACATCTCAGTAGAGGGTAAGACGCACACATACATACATTTTATTATATATAATCTATCACACACACACACACACACACACACACACACACACACACACACACACACACACACACTCTTCTCATTCCTTATCTGACTTTTCCATGGGAATCAATTACTCACCCCCCCCACCCCCCAAAAAAGCTATATCCTCGGGGGAAGCAGTGAGTGGAAAGCCGCTGCAGTGAAAACAATCCCCATGTACGTTGTGGATAAATTAGTGACAGGCTAGCTGCAACAGGAGCATGCTAACAGTGCTAATAAAATGTTAGCATGTCAGTGCTGGGCCCCTCTCACTCTGACTTGATCCTTAAACAGAACTGGTTTAATCCAGTTTACACTCTACAGCCCTGGGAAAGTGAAGTGTGCATTTCACCATGACCTCTAATGTGTGCATGTTGCTATGAGTTTTTATGTAGTCCATATTAATCCTGTAGTTTTTGGAGTGTGATGGTCGTGTCCATACTTTTGACCTTAGTGTTTTTCATTGCTGTCATTAGTGTAAACATGTCTGTCTGTCTGTCTGTCTGTCTGTCTGTCTGTCTCTCACACAGAGACCTCGGCTAAAGAAGGCTTGTTGTTGTGGTGTCAGAGGAAAACGGCTCCGTACAAAAATGTCAACGTGCAGAACTTCCACATCAGGTACTGCTTTATTCCCCTACACCATGCACCCTGTTTTTATAGTCTGTGAATGCTCACGCTAGTCCTTTCCACAGAGCCGATCAGTGCACTGTGGGATTTCAGATGTGAATATAAACCCGCTGGAATACTTCCCCCTCATCATGTGTAATGACTTGGTGTGCACTTATCTCAGTTGGTTACACATGACATGTAAAATCTCTACAGCAGTAGAGTTGATGGAATATTGTTAATTTTATTTTTTTAATTAAGCTTCTGATGGTCAGTGACACAGATTTAATGCAATGAACTGTGACGCTCACAAATCTCTAGTATTCTGTGTGGAACACTGCCCCCTGCTGACCACTGCTGGAACATGTTATTTTTATTATTATTGTTCAAAGTGTTTGTCATATGCACAGTAAGGACATGTTCTCTTGCACAATGAAATTCTTAGCTAGCTGTCCACCATGAATGACAATTACGAGTAAATAAATTGGCAGAAGAAATGATACAAAGTAAAGGCAATGTAGTGCAAAATAAAAGCCAAAAAAACCCAGTATAGTACAAAATAGGCAGTATAATACAAAAATAAGGCAATGATCGGACGTAGCAGAAAAAAAGGGCAGTAATGTGCAAACAAATGTAAACAGTCAAGGACAGTTTACAGGGAGGTAGCCCATGGCTATAGATTCCTGTCAGCTGTTCAGGAGTCTGATGATGATGGGAAAGGGAGTTCTTTAGTCATTATTATTATTATTATTATTAACCCCCCCCATCTCTCCCTCTAGCTGGAAGGATGGTTTGGCCTTTAATGCTCTCATCCACAGACACAGACCTGAACTGATCAACTATGACAAATTGCGCAAGGTGACACACAACATGCAGACTAACACACAAGCACAGATGGAGAGAGACACACAAAACACAATGGAAATGCTGTAGTGAGGTGTGTGTGTGTGTGTGTGTGTGTAGGATGATCCTGTTACCAATCTGAACAATGCCTTTGAAGTGGCTGAGAAATACCTGGACATTCCCAAGATGCTGGATGCAGAAGGTATGAACTCTTCGTTCTGTATGTGTGCATGTTTAATATGTGGTGTGTGCGCGCGCGCATGTGTGTGTGTGTGTGTGTGTGTGTGTGTGTGTGTAAAACATGTGTTTCCCCACAGACATAGTGAACACAGCTCGTCCTGATGAGAAAGCTATAATGACCTATGTGTCCAGTTTCTACCATGCCTTTTCTGGAGCACAGAAGGTACCGCCCCTGACCTTTGACCCCTAAGACCGCTCGTGACCCTTATGCTCTTTCCAGCATGGCTTTCTTTCATGTGGACGTGCTCTTTCTCACTCCTGGGGTCACAATGGTGATTTTAACAGGGCTTTTACTTTTACATGGTGTGGGGCGGGGCTGCTGCAGCTCAGGAGCCAATAAAATCCCTCACTGTCAGCTGATCTCCTAAACACCTGCATACTGAACACACTGCCTTCAGGTTGCTTTGCTTCACCGCATCTCTCTTCATCCCCTCCCCCATTTTTTTTTTCCTCCCCCCTTCCTCTCTTTCTCTTTCCTCCCCCCTTCTCTCTCTGTGCTGTGCTGTAGATATCGTTGGTACTCTCAGGCCGGATGAGAAGGCTATAATGACGTATGTCTCCTGCTTCTATCACGCCTTTTCTGGTGCTCAGAAGGTGAGGATCTCTTCCTGCCTGACCTTTGACCTTTGATCCATTAGAGGTAAAGGTCAGGCCTTTGGGCTTTCACTGCAGCTGGGCTTTCACTCACTTTGCTCTTAGTTTCCTCTGAGTTTTCTGTAGGATATTATGGATTAAACGGTTTCCCAAAGTAATGGCACCCTTCCACCTATGGAGTGCCCTTTAAATGGGTGCCAATACTTTGTGTTTTATAATAGTAAGCTAAAGACTCCTTGGTAGTCCACCCTGTTCCATGAGTGAGGGGAGACAGCCGTGATGTAATATCTGTGGGAAACTCAGTACGTTGTTGTTCCTGAGGCCCAGTGTGCATCAAGCCTGCTTCTGAAACATTATAAAAAACTATATATTAGTGTAACACTGAGTAGCGATGAACTCTGGCGTTTGGGACCGAACCAGAGGAAAGACGGAGTATAACGAGTATGGTGTGGAGTAACAGGGAGTGTTGAATGCGTTAATTGTGTTAACGGGGTTTGCTTGGGCTTGATGCACTGTTTGGAGCCCTCATTGTGTTTTATTGTTATTTATTTTATGGAAATGTTCTTTATTCCAGTGCTTAATATGAGCTCCTGAAGAGGTCAGCCCCTCGTGGTACACAAACCCAGAATGCATTTTGGTGTTTTGCTTTTTTTAAAAAAAAAAGCATGCAGTTTGTAAGGCTTTAAGCACACATCGTTCTGAGTTTAGCATCTCACTCCTTTACTAATGCTAATAGTGTTAGCATGCAGCATCGCTTACTGTTACTTTAGAAATTGAAGTGTTTGGGTTGTTCAGGAACTGTGTTCAGTAGGCATGTGCTGATATTCCACTCCGTGTGTAACACTGGCTTGTTTAATGGCTAAATAGCTCACTGTGTTCACGGAGACTTTATCCAGGGTGTAACAGCAGTTATATCGGGATCGCACTACTTTTCCTTTGAGCAGGTTTTGAAGGAAGCCGTAGCCCACAGCAGCTTGGGTTAAGAACCTGAAACGCCTTCATTCAAATAAAAGTCCAAAATAAGGGCCTTTAGAAGGCACTCGAGTTTCAACTCCTGATTGGAATATGAGCAGCGAGTATTGCAATCTCTCTGATTATCAGCACATGCCTAAGTGTTGAACACTGTGCACACACCTTAAACCACCTAAGTGACATCACCTTCCCAGATAAACCCCAGCTAACTAACACACAGTGTGTTTTATAGCAAGTGGGCAGTTAGTAAGTGTACACACTAGAGCAGATGTACCTGTGGGTCAGGTGTGTTGGCCATCCTCACCGCAGGTTACTGGTGCATGTGTGTGAGAGATGAAGAATGACAGTCATGTGCTTCACACACCACTAAAGGTTCTGCTCTCTGATAGGCCGAGACAGCAGCCAATCGCATCTGCAAAGTTCTTGCTGTCAATCAGGAGAACGAGCACCTGATGGAGGACTACGAGAAACTCGCCAGCGATGTGAGTTGAGGGTGTGTGGATGGGTATTTTGATATCATAAATCACAGGCCTGTGGTGTTCCTCACTGCGCACGTGTGTGTGTGTAGTTGTTGGAGTGGATTAGGAGGACGATCCCGTGGTTGGAGAACAGAGCTCCAGAGAAGACTATGGTGGAGATGCAGCAGAAGCTGGAGGACTTCAGAGATTATCGCAGAGTTCACAAACCTCCTAAAGTGCAGGAGAAATGTCAGCTAGAGATCAACTTCAACACACTGCAGACCAAACTGAGGCTCAGCAACCGGCCGGCCTTCATGCCCTCTGAGGGACGCATGGTGTCTGTGAGTCACACGGGCTGTACACACCTCACTACACGGGCTGTACACTGTGTAACTGATGTTTGTGTGGTCAGGATATTAACGGGGCTTGGCATAATCTGGAGGGGGCGGAGAAAGGCTACGAAGAGTGGCTACTGAACGAAATCCGCCGACTGGAGAGACTCGACCACCTCGCTGAGAAATTCCGCCAGAAAGCAGCTATACATGAGAGCTGGACTGATGGTACACGCACACAAGAGCTGGACTGATGGTGTACACCAGAGTTAGAAACTCACACAGGGTCCTTTTATTTTGAGTAAAGCAAATGTGTGTGTGTGTGTGTGTGTCTCTCTCTCTCTCTGTCTCTCTCTAGGTAAAGAGGCCATGTTGAATCAGAAGGACTATGAGACAGCTTCACTGTCTGAGATTAAAGCTCTGCTGAAGAAGCACGAGGCATTTGAAAGTGACCTCGCTGCTCACCAGGATCGCGTGGAGCAGATTGCTGCCATCGCCCAGGAGCTCAAGTACGTACGCGCACTTCCCCCATGACCGCCTCACACGCTCGTGGAGCTCTGAGAGACACAATAAACAGTGAGAGAGAGGAACATCTGCCGTTCATGGCTGTGTGTTTTTCAGTGAGCTGGACTACTATGACTCTCCGAGTGTGAATGCTCGCTGTCAGAAGATCTGTGAGCAGTGGGATGTGTTGGGAGCGCTAACGCAGAACCGTAGAGAGTCACTTGAGGTGTGTATACACGCCACGCTGCAGTCCGATAGGTGCTAATATTAATTCAAACCCTATTAAACAGCGGATTCTACACCACACCTGCAGGGGGCGCTGAAATGCAGCTTTACACACACACGAACCATTAGGCCCCTTGTTTGATGTTTCGGTTCTCGAACCTGCTGAAGGTCGTGATTTACCCCGATCGAAAAATGAGTTCCGATGGTTTTTATTTCAATGACTAACGCGCTTGAATCTCTAAAAAGATCAATAAATAACATGACTGAAAAGTTAGGATTGATGTTTGCTACGAGCCATATTTGTTGCTTGGTTCACATGCTCTCAGAAGTGTGGCATCAGATTTTATGACGTTTGAACCAATTTGCATTAACAGCTGAAGTTTATTTCCTGTGGGGCAAACGCGTATGTGGAGTAGCTACCGGAAACCTCCATGAAGTTCACGTGGTTTTTCTATGCGTTCTTCCACGATGGATACGGTAACAGTAAATGTACAAACGACAGCAAAAGCGTTCACATCATAAAGGGAAGTGAGATATTCGTGAACCTTGTATTGCAAACAAAAAATGTAGATGGTAGACGTCGAAAGTGTAAACGGGGAACGAGCACTGAACTCTGAGCAGGAGTGTGTGTTCGTAACGGAGTTCTTGATGAAATGTTTTGAGGTGGTGTTAAGAGGAGCCTGTTGATTGTGAGCAGTCGGAAGATGCAGGGGATGTTACTGAAGGCACAGCAGTGCTACACGCACCTTCCTCAGGAATCTAATCTCACAATCGGACACGGCTAAGAGTTGTTGATCAGATCATTTCAAGTTAAGACTGTACAAATATAAACCGTTCTAAATCCCCTGAAGTGAACATGAAGGCAGGGTGAGTTTATCTCATGGAAAACGTTTCACAGTTAAAGGATTTGATATTAAAAATTTAAGTAGGTTTTTTTTTCTCTCTTTTCCCACCTCTTGGAATATTATGCAAGTTTGATAAATGTGTGGTTCTTATCAAGAAGCTAACGTTCACGGTCCTTATTCACACGTTCTTGTTTTCCGAAAATTTAAATCATTTTTTCAGGTAGCATGTAAGATTTCTTATGAACTAAAATAGTAGCATTTAAACTTTTTATTTATTTATTTTTAAACCTGTGTATCACAAACTCAAATATTAACAAATTCTGTAAGTGAAATAACTCAAGAATGTGCGTGTGTAGAGGACAGAGAAGCAGCTGGAGTCGATTGATGAGCTGTATCTGGAGTACGCGAAGCGAGCAGCTCCGTTTAATAACTGGATGGAAGGAGCGATGGAAGACCTGCAGGACATGTTCATAGTGCATAACATCGAGGAGATACAGGTACCACCTGTCGGTCACTGTGTGAGACTTCTGTGCTATCTTTGTTTAGGGTCTTCTTATGGCCCATGAGCAGTTTAAGGTGACTCTCTCTCTCTCTCTCTCTCTCTCTCTTTCTGCATGTAGGGTCTGATCACAGCCCATGAGCAGTTTAAGGCGACTCTCCCAGAGGCGAATAAGGAGCGGGAGGCCATTCAGGCCATTCAGGCTGAGGTGCAGAAAATTGCAC
The DNA here is from genome assembly GCF_027579695.1 of Neoarius graeffei. NCBI lineage: Eukaryota > Metazoa > Chordata > Actinopteri > Siluriformes > Ariidae > Neoarius > Neoarius graeffei. The sequence goes on along the minus strand of NC_083591.1, from coordinate 60,430,168 downwards.
AGTATAACGGCATCAAACTGAGTGGCACCAACCCCTACACCACCATCACCCCCAGCAGCATTGACAGCAAGTGGGGCAAGGTGTGTACACGCACACGTACGTGCGTGCAGGTTTCAACAGAATAATAGCTAGTGGAGTGTGTGTGCACGCGTGAGTACATCAATGCTGTGTGTGTGTGTGTGTGTGTGTGTGTGCAGGTGCAGCAGCTGGTTCCTCAGCGTGATGAAGCCCTGCAGGAGGAACTCAGCCGCCAGCAGTCTAATGATCATCTGAGACGCCAGTTTGCCGACCAGGCCAACGTGGTGGGACCCTGGATCCAGAACAAGATGGAGGTACACACACACACACACACACCCTCCCATCATATTTTATATTTTTATGTTAAACTTTGTATACAAGTAAATTATGGTTTACATAACGTCCATTTTTGTCATGGAGAGTCATAAGCATTTTGCTGTTTGTGTGAGCGAGAGAGAGACAAATAAAATAACTCCTCCATATTTCCACTTCACTTGGAGTTTACACTATAGTCACCTGGTGTAAAGTGTGTGAAGACCCCCCCCCCCAAAGGAAAACTGATTGTTTCAGCAGGGGTTTGTTCCAGTTTCCAGAGATGGATGGAGTATTAGACACAGCTGAGCATCAGTTAAAAACAGGTCATGATAAAGACACTCCATCACTGAGTATTATCACACTTGTGAACGTGTGTGTTTTGTGCAGGAGATTGGGCGGATATCAATCGAGATGAACGGGACTCTGGAGGATCAGCTCACTCACCTGCGTCAGTATGAACAGAGCATCATCGAGTACAAACCCAACATCGAACAGCTGGAGGGAAATCATCAGCTCATCCAGGAGGCGCTCATCTTCGACAACAAGTACACCGCTTACACTATGGAGGTACTCTCTCTCTCTCTCGTCCTTTTTATCTTTGTTGGGGACATTCATTGATGCGATGCATTTCCTGTCCCCTTCCCAAAAACCTCATTCTAACCCGAACCCTAAAGCGGAGTCCGAACCCTCAAACAGCTCTTTGAGGAAGTGAGGAGCAGAAAAAATGTCTTCACTGTTTTTAATAAAAAACAAAAAAACATTCTGGTTCTCAATATATAGAGCAAGTGCACACATGTGCATGTTCACACCTTTTCTACAAATAACAGCTCTTCCTGAAGGTTGTGTCATGGATTTATAATGGATTTCTCTCTGTGTCTCTCAGCACCTGCGTGTGGGATGGGAGCAGCTCCTCACCACCATCGCTCGCACCATTAATGAGATTGAGAACCAGATTCTGACCCGCGACGCTAAAGGCATCAGTCAGGAGCAGCTCCATGAGTACAGAGCCTCCTTCAACCATTTCGACAAGGTCACACACACACACACACACACACACACACCTGCAGTACACACAGGCCGTGTTCAAGTGTTGTAACTCTAAACAATCCTGAGGCAGGTGTGAGCTAAAGCGCACTGCTTACCTGGTCCAGGTGTGGAAGGACCGTGTGTGCGAGAGAGAGAATGGGATTAAGGGATTATTCTAAGAGTACCAGAAACATGTGAAGGTGTTTTAATTGGTCCTGTCGAGTCACATGATCACTTGCTCACCTGTTCTTCAGGTCATTTCAGTCACCTTAAGTTTTTCACACATTTGGTCAGGTTTTACAGTCTAACAGAAATGAATTGTGTAAGTTTGTGAAATATTCAGCGTGCCGGCGGTGTTACCAACAGTCTGAGGAATTGCCGCCGCCCCCCAAATTAAACAACAATCCTTTTTTCCTTTAAAGTTAAACTCCATTGTTGCTCAGTAAGAGTGTTTGCTCAGGACTGGTCATGTTTTTGTTTATATTTTGATTTAAAATATTATAAAATGGCAAATAGATTGGAAAATACACTACCGTTCAAAAGTTTGGGGTCACCCAGACAATTGTGTGTTTCCCATGAAAAGTCACACTTTTATTTCCCACCATAAGTTGTAAAATGAATAGAAAATCTAGTCGAGACATTTTTCTGGCCATTTTGAGCATTTAATCGACCCCACAAATGTGATGCTCCAGAAACTCAATCTGCTCAAAGGAAGGTCAGTTTTATAGCTTCTCTAAAGAGCTCAACTGTTTTCAGCTGTGCTAACATGATTGTACAAGGGTTTTCTAATCATCCATTAGCCTTCTGAGGCAATGAGCAAACCCATTGTACCATTAGAACACTGGAGTGAGAGTTGCTGGAAATGGGCCTCTATACACCTATGGAGATATTGCACCAAAAACCACACATTTGCAGCTAGAATAGTCATTTACCACATTAGCAATGTATAGAGTGGATTTCTGATTAGTTTAAAGCGATCTTCATTGAAAAGAACAGTGCTTTTCTTTCAAAAATAAGGACATTTCAAAGTGACCCCAAACTTTTGAACGGTAGTGTAAATAATAAAATGACTGAAAGTTTTTAGACTTTAATCTGAAATAATTTAAAGGGGAACTGAAGTCATTTTTAAACTTGCTTTATTTCTTAATTAACGTGTTATTCAATAATGTTTTCAGTTTTAGTAACCTTATATCGTGACTCGTATTGGCAACTAATTGCAATTAAATTTTATACTTATCGGCCTCTTCGGTTTTTAGCCGTGTTGAATTTGGCTCGTTTGGTCCACGGCAGGCGTCTCTTATCTGCTCGAACTTCACGAGACTTGTGTGAGACTTCGAAATGTGAAGTGTTAGCCAGGCGTCAGTGCCACCATTTTGAAAACTTTTCCAAACAAGACCTTACACAAAAACCGAGATTACGTGACATTACAGTTTTTTGTTTGTCCCCCCCCCCCCCCCCCCCAAACTTTCCTGATTGCTATCAAAACAAAGAGAACTTCCAGCTTGATTACATCAGCAGTCGAAAGAGGGCGCGCGCGTTTTTTGACGACGTTGGCAGATGTTGGTCACTTTGATTTCCGCTGTATGCTTTACTTCCGTCCTACGATGTCCCGCACAGGTCTCTGCGCATCTCGTTTATAGCCGTTGTTTTGACATATGGACTGATGTATTACAGAGCAAATTTCACACACTCAGAACTTGCTATAGCAGCGACAAAATAGCGATCAAAACTGCGTTCCTATATTTAATACGACTAGAGAAATAGAATTTTGATAAATTTGCCTTCGGTTCTCCTTTAAACTGTTGGTCCATCTTCTATTACCCATCATCCCTTTTGGTTTGGTTTGACATCCATCTTGTTTGTCTCCATCCCATGCATGCTGTGATGTGACCTCCATCTGCATTGGTTCTGTGCTTCACGCGTTGTGATTGGTTGTCCTGGTGTGATGTGTCGTGTGATTGGCCGACTGCAGGACCACAGCGGTGCTTTAATGGCCGAAGAGTTCAAGGCGTGTTTGATCAGTCTTGGTTACGACGTGGAGAATGATAAGCAGGTAACGAGCACAAGGAGAGGACGTGCTGCTGCTCACCGCTGAAGGAGTGTACATGTGTTCTTATGCATTTATTTGCACCTTCAGCTGCTTGCAGCACCACCCACCCCACACTAGCCCCCTACCCCGCTCGCTACACCCCTCCTCCACCTGTTACACTGCCCCCTGTTGGCCATCTTGGCACTGATGCCTTTCTTAATGCTGCTGTTCTGTTCTCTCTGTTTTTGTCTAACCCTGCCACACCTGTCTGTCCTTCTCCATCTGTCCTGCCTGGCTCCTTCCTGTTTGTCTCCTCTTCTGTCTCACACTCTGGCTGCATCCCTTCATTTTCTCCCTCTTCACCTTCATCCCTCGCTTTCCCACCGTACAGAAGCGTACGGGGATCATGGACTCGGATGATTTCCGCGCGCTGCTCATTTCCACCGGCAACAGCCTGGTACTGCCTTATCAACCTTCTCACTCTCTATAAATGTCTCACTCTCGCTCTTTCTCTCTCATATGCTGATGTGCTGAATGCTCTCAATACTTGTTTAATTTTTTGCCTGTAATTCGACACTTTTCTGTCTTAAGTGATTTTTAAATGAGCTTCAGTTGCTCTGATGATAACTAGTCACATGACTGAGCGCGTGTGTAGGGACGCACTGATATCACTGGTGTTCATTTTCTGGGAACCGATGCCTTTAATGTTAGTGTGAAAGTTTGTGAAATAAAATGTCAGGCACCTGATCCCTGACTGGTTGTACACTCATCAGCCCATAATTATCTCTGACTGATCACATGCAGATGCCAGTACTGATGTGAAACAGATGTTCTGTATGAAATCGGTGCGTCCCTACGGATCTAAATGTTTTAACGTAGCATCCATTGTGTTAGTGTTAACCACAGACGTTTGGATTAGGTTGACCTTTTGACCCCTGTTGCCAGGGTGATGCTGAGTTTGCCCGCATCATGGGCAGTGTGGACCCCAACAATACCGGGGCCGTGACTTTCCAGGCCTTCATTGATTTCATGTCCCGGGAAACGACAGACACTGACACGGCAGATCAGGTCATCGCCTCCTTCAAGATCCTCGCTGGAGACAAGGTGTGTGTGTGTGTGTGTGTGTGTGTACTTCAACTGTTTTGGTCCATAGCACTGGTGTGACTTTTTTTTTTTATATATATATAAAGCATGTGACATCACACTGTACTGTGTGTGAGAGAGACTTTAAATTATAGATTTATGTATCTGTTAATTAAGATGGTGTTTGATGTTAAATTTTGATTTGGATCACAACCAGTAATCTGTTGAGAGATTGAGGGTGAAGTCATTCAGAGCTTTAAACCCTGATGTTGCAGACTGAACTATTTTTGTGTGTGTGTGTACAGAACTACATCACTGCGGAGGAGTTGAGGCGTGAGCTGCCCCCTGATCAGGCCGAGTACTGTATCTCTCGCATGGCACCCTACAAAGGGAGCGACGCTGTGCCTGGCGCTCTCGACTACATGTCCTTCTCCACTGCTCTCTACGGAGAGAGCGACCTCTAAAAGGGCCCTAGATCTGGCACGCTCCTCCACCTCTCCACTCCTCCATCTCCACTTCCTGTCCATCTGTCTTGCTCCAAGGAGAGGAGGAGTTTTACAGGACTTAAAGCACATCTGAGGGGCGGGGCCAGGTGTGTGTGTGTGCGCGTGTGTGTGTGGAGAGAAACAGGAAGTGACGGTTGTTCTGCAGGTAGAGAGAGATGGCTCAATCCCAATTCTTACAAACTCCTTTTCTTACAAGCTTTGCTCACTTCTTTGTAGTCCTCGAAGATAAATGGATAAAATTATTTCCTTTATAATTTAGTATTAATTTGAGATTTCTCACCAGCAGAGGTGTGTGTGTGTGTGTGGGGGTAAATCAGGACAGTAATTAATAAGAATTTGAAGTAGTTGAGCATGAACATTGGTGCTGTAGCAAATTCTGGTTTCAGCCTCGTGTCTCACTCTCGGAGAGAGAGGTGCGCGCACACACACACACACACACACACACACACACACACACCGAGTGCACATTTATTCTAACTTTACATGCTGTTTTTTTGGGTCCAGGTGAGCAGGCGGGGCTTAGAGACTGTAGGCCAATAGGAGAAAAGAAACTGGTTTAGGCTGATTGAGAGACGGGACATAATGGGCGTGTGTGCGCGAGAGCTCCACTCTGTTTATCATGTTGATTTGCTCGCTGTTGTGTGTTTCTGTGCTGTACATACTCATTGTGTTTCCACATATCACACACAGAGTAATAAACCTTGTCACAGCATCTTTACAGAAATTACATCATTAAATAAACATTGCGCTTGGCCAGGCATGTGCCGATCCATGGTAATCTTTCATATCATGATATTTGTATGTTTTTAATCACGGTTTCTGAGGACATCGCAAGTTTGTATTTAAAGAAAAAAGATTATATTCTTAAACTCCTTCAGCAGGTTTTTCACACTGGTGTGGCGTACAGAATCCTCAGGCTGTTCGTTATTCACAGAGGAATGTGTGCTTTAAATGCATCAAAATAAGGGACAGACTTTATTCCCTGAGCATGCTCCCTACTTAGGCAGCCTACAGACCCTCCCTTATTCAGGAGTAGACTGCCTAGTTAGTGAACAAGTGTTTTTCAAATTGCCCATGAGGAGAATCTTGTAAATATGGCGATTAATATTTCACAGCTGATGATCGGCACATGCCTATGCTGTCATACTGTAGGTGTGGCTGTTGGGGGCGGAGCTACATGTGATAAATTAATGCTAAAGCACAAGGCCCATGTCGTGTGCATTTCTCCTCTAGTCCACTCCTCCAGGACCGAAACGTGGTCCTGATGTCCCTCGGAGATGATTTCCTGTGAGGTGGGGGGAGGGGTGGGGGAGTGGAGTCTTGAACATTCCATTATGTCTTAATGATTAAATTGCTGTCTAATGATCTATGCAAATCATTTATTATTATTATTATTATTTACAGTGATGGGGTGACTATAACTGTACTGGTGAAATAAACGGTGAATAAACAAGTGGCAGAGGAACGCGTGTGTGTGTGTGTGTGTGTGTGTGTGTGTGTGTGTGTGTGTGTTAGAATAACTGTGGGTGTGCATGTTTTTCCCGTTCACGCTGCAGCCTGAGACTCAAATACTGTAATCAACGTCGCTTTATCACAGTTCTGTTTAAAATATTACTGAGCTGTAGAGTGAATTCTGAACATTTTTAAAAATTCTAATAAAATATAAAGAGGACAGAAAAAACCCTGAGAACAGTCTGACTGAATGAAAGACACTGAAAACACACATGTATGTGTCTGATATAATCACACACTAATGCATCTCTCACAATTACAATATCATGGAAAAGTGTTTTTTTTTTTTTTTTTTTTGTAATTTAATTCAAAAAGGTAAACTTTCTATATTCATTACATGTAAGGTGGTGATTTTTATTTTTTATTTTGATGATGGCTTATAGCTCATAAAAATCAGAAATCCAGGATCTCAAATTAGAATGTTTCCTAAGATCAATCAAAAAAGGGTTTACAATACAGCAGTGTCCCATTTCTGAAAAGCCTGTTCATTTATACACTCGGTACTTGGTTGGGGCTCCTTTACCATGAATTACTGTATCGGTGGGGCGTGGCAGGGAGATGATCAGCCTGTGGCACTGCTGAGGTGTTCTTGAAGTCCAGGTTGCTTTGATAGCAGCCTTCAGCTTGTCTATTTTTGGGTTGGATGTTTCTAATCTTCCTCTTGACAATAGCCCACAGATTCTCTCTGAGGTTCAGGTCCAGCGAGTTGGCTGCCGATCAAGCGCAGTAATATCAGGGTCAGCAAACCATTTCCTGCTGGATAAGGAAATTAGCATCTCCATAAAGCTTGTCGGGGCGGCACGGTGGTGTAGTGGTTAGCGCTGTCGCCTCACAGCAAGAAGGTCCGGGTTCGAGCCCCGTGGCCGGCGAGGGCCTTTCTGTGTGGAGTTTGCATGTTCTCCCCGTGTCCGCGTGGGTTTCCTCCGGGTGCTCCGGTTTCCCCCACAGTCCAAAGACATGCAGGTTAGGTTAACTGGTGACTCTAAATTGAGCGTAGGTGTGAATGTGAGTGTGAATGGTTGTCTGTGTCTATGTGTCAGCCCTGTGATGACCTGGCGACTTGTCCAGGGTGAACCCCGCCTTTCGCCCGTAGTCAGCTGGGATAGGCTCCAGCTCGCCTGCGACCCTGTAGAACAGGATAAAGCGGCTACAGATAATGAGATGAGATGAAGCTTGTCAGCAGCTTGAAGCATGAAGTGCTCTAAAATCTCCTGGTAGATGCTGCGTTGACTTTGGACTTGATAAAATACAGTGGACCAAAACCAGCAGATGACATGGCAATGCAAATCATCACAGACTGCAGAAACTTCACACTGGACTTCAAACCCCTTGGATTCAAAATGTACTTTCATCTGAAAAGAGGACTGTGGCCCGTTGAGCAACAGTCCAATTCTTTCTCTCCTTAGCCCGGGTAAGATGCTTCTGACCGTGTCTCTGGTTCAGGAGGAGTTTGATATGAGGAGTGGGACAGTTGTGTAGTCCCTTTCCTGAAGATGTCTGTGTGGTAGCGGCTCTTGATGCACTGACGCCTGCCTCAGTCCACTCCTTGTGAAGCTCTCCCAAGTTCTTGAATTGACTTTTCTTGACTATTCTCTCGAGGCTGGACTCAGCCTTGTTGCTTGTGCACCTTTTCCACCAGCCTTTTCAGCAATAACCTCCTGTGGATTATCCTCCTGTGGATTATCCTCCTTGTGAAGGGAGCCCATCGCCTTGGACAACTGTCAAGTTTTACTCAAACTCTAGATGAACTACTCCTATTTAGATTTATTCATTTTGCACTGTTGGCCATTATCAATTAAAATAAAACCCAAACATTTTAGTTTGTGTGCAAAAAATCTAGAATTTAAATTTTCACTTTTTTGAACTTTAATTCCAGTGTAGGTTACTGTGGGGTGTGTGTGTGTGTGTGTGTGTGTGTGTGTGTGTGTGAGAGAGACCACTAGAGGGTGATGGTGTTCTGTGCTCCAGGAGCTTTTCTTTTCCTTCGTGCCTGACTGATGTGTGATTACTGAGCTGGACCTCATCTTCTACCCAGAATGCAGAGTAGGATGGATCTCAGCCACACACGGGAACAGCGACGCCCACCCTGACCATATCCTGTGACTGTGTCCTGAATCACAAACTGCAGTGTGGGGGTTGGGGCAGATCCACTGATTACATCACTCATTTCACACGGTGCGAGCAGAGTTCTCAGCTGTGTGTGTGTGAGAGAGAGAGAGAGGTCAGAGCTCAGATGTTTCCTCGAACAGCAGCGAGACAGCCGATGTCTCACTCGGGTCATCTGTCCTCCCCATTACTGGTGTGTGTGGAATGTAAAATGAGCTGAACTGCAGAGTTCCTCAGGAACGACACACTGCTCCGAGAGAGCGACACACAGAATGCGCCTTTCGGTCAGTGTGACGCAGTCTGTTCCAGTAGGTCACCATTTTAAATATTTGGCCATAAAGAAAACAACTCGTGCTGCGTATTGTATCGCGTCTCCAGCTGAAGGCAGAAGTTTACACACTTCAGCCAAAACCATTTAAACTCAGTTTTTCAATTTCTTTACATTTTAATTCCCGAAATCATTCCCTGTCTTGAGTCAGTTCGAATAATTCTATTTTAATAAGGTGAAAAGTCCAGAATAAGAGTGTGACTGACTACAGTGGTGCTTGAAAGTTTGTGAACCCTTTAGAATTTTCTATATTTCTGCATAAATATGACCTAAAACATCATCAGATTTTCACACAAGTCCTAAAAGTAGATAAAGAGAACCCAGTTAAACAAATGAGACAAAAATATTATACTTGGTCATTTATTTATTGAGGAAAATGATCCAATATTACATATCTGTGAGTGGCAAAAGTATGTGACCCTCTAGGATTAGCAGTTAATTTGAAGGTGAAATTAGAGTCAGGTGTTTTCAATCAATGGGATGACAATCAGGTGTGAGTGGGCACCCTGTTTTATTTAAAGAACAGGGATCTATCAAAGTCTGATCTTCACAACACATGTTTGTGGAAGTGTATCATGGCACAAACAAAGGAGATTTCTGAAGATTTTCCTCAATAAATAAATGACCAAGTATAATATTTTTGTCTCATTTGTTTAACTGGGTTCTCTTTATCTACTTTTAGGACTTGTGTGAAAATCTGATGATGTTTTGGGTCATATTTATGCAGAAATATAGAAAATTCTAAAGGGTTCACAAACTTTTTTTTTTTCAAGCACTACTGTGGTTTCAGCTTTTCTTTCTTTCATCGCATTCCATTTTGGTCAGAAATTTACATACACGTTGGAATTTGGTCGTATTTGCCTTTAAATTGTTTAATTTGGGTCAGATGTGGCCTTCCACAAGCACGGTGCTGAGGTTCAGCCTGTTCCTCCAGACAGAACCGGTGTCACGGAGTCGGGTGTGTCGGCCTGCTTGCTCCCACACGCTTTCAGTCCTGCCCACCAAGTTTCTGTTGGACTGACTTGAGCCCTGAGGTATTTTTGGGATTGTTGTGCCTGAACTTTGCGTTCCTGGCTAATGTCTTGATGTAGCTTCAGTACATCTGTGTCATTTTCTGTGTCGGTACCAGCACAGCATCTCCACAATGTGATGCTACGGCCACCGTGCTTCAGTCTCACCCTTTTTCCTCCAAACAAAACCTGTGGTCATTTTGGCCAAGCAGTTAAATTTTGTTTCATCAGACCAGAGGACATTTCTCCACAAAGTAAGCTCTTTGTCTTCATGTGCACTTGTATTCTGGTGCTTTTATGGCAGTTTTGGAGCAGTAGCTTCTTCCTTGCTGAGCAGCTTTTCAGGTTCTGTAGATCTTGGACTCCTTGTGGGTCTCGATACTCGTCTACCCATTTCCTCCTGCGTCTTCACAAGGTCCTTTGCTGCTGTTCTGAGATTGATTTACACTTCTGGCAGAAAAGTATATTCATCTCTAGGAGACAGAACGCATCTTCCTGAGCAGTATGATGGCTAGGTGGCCTCATGGTGTTTTATACTTGCATACTGTTGTTTGTACAGATGAATGTTGTACCTTCAGGTGTTTTTGGAAACTGCTCCCAAGGCTGCATCATTGAATTTCGCCGTTTTGAAGTCGTCAAGGGTGACCTACGCGAATCGTGTAGATCCGAAGAGATTTTTTTTGGGGGGTGGTCAGGGTCGGGAGTTTTTTTTTTTTTTTAAATTATCATATGATTGACTTAATACGCAAACTGAGCACTTCAGAAATCGGCCCTTTAAATGACACTTGGACGGTCAGCAAATCCTCCTGGCTGCTTCGCTGCCGAGAACCAATCATATGCCAAACTGCGTTCCATTATTCCAATCATGCGCACACTCTTCACGTGTACTTGGAGTGCATGGAGAGAGCCTGTGGTTGAATTGCAAAGCTGTGAGAATGAGAAGCAGGACATATCCACCTGGGACAAGGCAGACCAGAGCGTAACTTACACATTTACCTGCATTTACCAGCGGATTGAATTTGGTGAGTAATGGTTTCAATTGTTTTCATATTTTGTGCGGTATAACAAAGTTACTGCCATTCGCTACAGCTTGCGTTGAACACTGCCAGAGCTAGCCGAAGCTCTGGTGAAAATAATAGCTCCTGTTTGCCAGATATTAAGTTAGCGTAAAGCTTGTGTAGTTAACGGTAACATAAAAGAAGAAACACAAACTTCTTTCTAATATCTCTGTAATTGGTATTTCAGGGACGTGTGAGGATAATATTCACGTGAGGGGCTGAAAAGGCTGAAGGTGAAGTGGTAAACTCTAAAACTTGTTAGCCTATGCTTTGGCCCATGCTTGAAGCCTTTTGTGACAAAATAAAAACTTGTGAACCCTGGTCTTTTTTACACTCCACTGTTTTACACGGTTATTTATTGATTCATTAAAACATAATGGTTTTGAGCCATCTAAAATAGCGAAAGCGGGCGTCTCGCGTTTACTGCCCGGGCTCCATCCATTGACAAGACGGGGGTCAATTTTTTTCAGCGCGAAATTAGAGAGAAGACAACAGGGAAGAGTGTGTCACGAAAGGCTTGCCGTGTGTTTAGACCAAAAGCCACTGAAGCTGTTGTGTAAATCGTTATGTTGATATTATTTTTAGTCGCTGCTGTAGCTTTTGTCGCCATTCTAAGTCAGCTAGCCTACTGCTGGCCATTAAAGCTTTAGGAGTTTCTGGTGTGAACACAGACCGTGAGCCAGGGCCTCAAAATATGGAAACCGTTACCGAAAAAGTGGAAAAGGCTACCATACCTTTTCTGAAAGCTTGGATTCTCAGCTTTTCAGTGATGTATGGTGGCCGTCTGACAGGAGCAGCTGTTTTGAGTTATCACACATAATGTAAACTAAGGTTGAGAAAATATTGCGTATAAATCAAGCAGAACACTGTATTCATTTTGTAATGTAAATTCCATGAAAGTTGGGACCTGATATAAATTATATGTGGTGGACATGTATTAAGGACCCTTTGAAATATCTCAATGCTGAATAACAGCTTTTTCTAAAAATGTTTTACCTCAGACTTTCAACTCGACATGTCAACAAATTAGAATCGTACACTACTGTTTCTGTCTTTGAAAAAACGCCATGTCTGTTATCAGACTGAAAATCCCCCTCCAAATCAGATAATATGGGTAAATGGTACATTTTCTGAATCCTCAGGGTCGTGCCAGTATTTCAGTGTTTGGATTTTGTTTTTTCTGGTGCTCCCTGGTGCCACAGAATGATGACTTGGGCAGAAATGGAAGGAAAATGTGTGTGATTAAAAAGTTTGAAGAGCTCCAGGGTTGGCTGTACTCATCTAAAATGCTCACAAAAGGATTTAAATGAAAGCTCAGAGTCTCCCCTTTAAAATGATGCCAAACATAACAAAAAATATTCCAATATGTCCAATATAGATTTCGGCAATATCAGTGTTCTGCTTGATTTATACACAATATTTTCTCAACCTTAGTTTACATTGTGTGATAAAACAGCTGCTCCTGTCAGACGGCCATCATACATCACTGAACAGCTGAGACTCCAAGCTTTCAGAAAAGCTATGGTAGCCTTTGCCACTTTTTCGGTAACGACCAACCCCTCTCGCTCATGGACTAACAGTAGAGAGTGGTTTACAGTTGATGCTGATGTACCACTTGCACTAATACAAACATTATCCTTAGAATGAGTGTGTTAGGGGAAGAGGACGCTGCAGCTGTTAAAGGTCCCATGGCATGAAATTTTCACTTTCTGAGGTTTTTTAACGTTAAAATGAGTTCCTCTGACCTTCTTAAGTCACCCCAGTGGCTAGAAATTTCATAATGTGTAAACCAAACTATGCCCAACATTTGAGAATGGCGCGTCAAAACGGCGCGTTGATAAGCTCTTCCCTTTACTATGTCAGCAAGGGAGATGATCCCCACGCCCCCCCTCTGGATTCCCACCCACTGTATGGATTGCCCGCCCAGCTCAAAAGTTGCTGTTTGTCCTACCAAGCCTACTGCGCATGCGCAGAACACATGACTACATTTTGTAGTGACGAGCCCATAGAAGACACAACATGGAAATTGCGCTGTACATGGATGTGACAACACAGAAAGGAGTCTGTTTTTACTGCCGACGGGAGAGCCCCTGAAGACGCAGTGGCTTAATTTTATTTACTTCAATAATACGCTGTCGAGTCTACCTAAGACGGTGTATGTTTGTCGGAAGCATTTTCCTGAGGAATGTTTCCACAACTTGGGACAGTACAGGGCAGGTTTTGCACATCAACTGTCACTGAAGCCTGGGTCCGTACCAAGCATCCCTGCCGCATCAGCCACAAACACCGAACAAGTAAGTGTAGAACTGTTCGTTTTGCCGTGTTTTAAAATCGGTGTGTTAGCCTAGCAATGGCTACATTAGCTGTGCAGCTAACCGCTTCCTGCAGTTAGCCAGGTACATGGGCTCGAGTTGTACCAATTTTTTTTTTTTTAGACAGGGCGGACAGACCAGGGCATTCGCCCGCCTGGCCATGCCCGATGAGGAGCGCTCTCGGCCAGCTTGGGAGGCAGACGGCAGTCCCTCCCCCCATGGCACGCCCCCACCGTCTACCCTTCCCCGCCTCCTGCTTCTCATTAGCAAAACAACGCACTGGGAAAAGCACTGAAATGGGGCTTTCTCCCAGGAGGCTATATCTACGTACCAAGGGTTCATTTCGAGAAAGGCTGCGGATATAACATCCGGAAACCTCCACGAGCCCGTTTAAAGCATCAACAAACCACCATGCCATGGGTCCTTTAAAAAGCTGGATGCAGGCATTAAATGCAGCTGGAAGTGGGCCTGGCTTAAGCTGGAGGGCGAGGTATCTGTGAAGGGACAAAAGGTGTCCTTTTCACATTGGGGATTTCTTTAAGAAAATTGACAGAGAGGGATGGGCCAGGTGTGTCCTCTGCCACAAGGATATAAATTATGGCCATGCAGATGTTCCAGCGGAGCGGCGTGAAATTTGGGGAGGTGGACAGAATCATGTGCCGAAATATAAATAATGCAGCAGCCACATACAAACAGAAACTGAAGGCAAAAGCAACAGAAAGACAGCTGCAGCACAGAAAATATGGCTGTCAAGAAAGTGGGAGTGCTCAGCAGGCAAAGAAGCAGGCTGCTGAAAGTGAGAAGCGGGCAAGGCTGAGGCATGTGGCCACTCGGCGTGAAGGGGCCATGGAGACTCTGGCAGCCCAGGCAAAAAGAGAGAGTGATCAGTTGGAATTGGATTTATTGGAATTGCATGTATTGTTCTCCAGTCTGGCAGGGCATACATTGATCTAAAGTCTTTATTTTTTTCAGTTTTTTTTCCTCTTTTATTATTGTTCATATGGTCTTGTACAAACAGTTTTGAACACCTCTCTGACTCATCTAACACATTTGGCTTCTGTGAAAGTAAACTTTGTTTCTAAATAAAACATGGCCAGCACAAGGGTGTGTGTGTGTGTGTGTGTGTGTGTGTGTGTGTGTGTGAGAGAGAGAGACTTGGAGTGTTTTTGGCGCCTCCTGCAGATCACTGAAACACAGTGTGGGTGGGCAGCTCAATACTGTATTTTGTTGGGTTGTACAGTGTACCAGAAGCATTTCCTCCGCACCACCAATGCCCGTCGCCCGACAATACCCCGCGCGTGCGCACCCTTCTCACCTTTTCAACCCCTGACCCATTTTCATGCCTGATCAAACATGTCCTTTTTTTTTTTCTTTTGATTTTCTTATGCTGTCAAACGAAGAGGTCAGCCTTAAAGTCCAGCCACAGCTCCACCTCCAAGTAGCCAGTTAATCAGAATTCAGTTACCTCAAGGCTTGACATGTTATGGAATTTTCCAAGCTGTTTAAAAGTACAGTTAACTTGGTGTATGTAAATTTCTGGCCCATTGATATCAATTAAACGTGAGTGTCTGTGCATATCTGTTGGAAAAATTAATCTCACACACGACGTCCTGAACAACTCACCAGCGTGAAACTGCTGCATGGTTGCAAAATAAATGTAATGATTTCAGCCTCAGCGCATGTAACCGTGTGTGTGTGTGTGTGTGTGTCCTGTTTGCAGTCTGTCAGACTTTACGTTCTTTCATTAATTGTAAAGCCACTGCTTTCTTTCATGCCGTCTGAAAGGTTCCACAGGGAGACCCTTTTTAGGAATTTATCTATCCTGTTTATTTATGGACACAATTGTTGTAATGGAGTTCTTGTAAAGAACTGAATTCTTTGTTTCTCTCCGTTCCTTTTGTACAGACAGATGAGTAGAACATTCAAGAGAACATGACATTATGACGCTTACTTCTGATGCTATAAAGCGAGCTTCGTTTCTGATTAAAGCTCCTCATTTGTTTTGTATCGAATCAAACATTTGTGTTTTTCTTGCAGCAGATCTAACAGCAGTGTGATGATTAATAATTCAGATCAGTTTAGTGTTTGATGTCCTGCAGCTTTAACCCACTGCTGGCTTTGATCTGAAATGTGGTTTTTCATGTGTTACAGTCGAACTCTGCCACACTGCGCTCTATTTATAGATTCATTAGTCATCAATAACTCATGAGACTGAACGGAGTCCCTGCTGATGGGGTGACTTAAGCAACATTTAGCCAATGACTCGATTTATAAACCCTCCAGCTGTGGCTCTGTTCATCTCCTTTAAAGCACACACTGAGGGAATGTTTCATCACCCTGAATCTCACACGTCTGTGTGTAAAGTCACTGATTCACTCACTAGTGAACGAAACACTTGCTCCTGCTCACGGTGCTGGTGGATCTCTCCGCATACAAGCAGGAAAACGGCCCAGTTACAGCGGCAGTCCATTCCAGGGCACCATGAAGAAAACCCCACACAGGGATGGCGCATCTTCATTAGTCTTTTGGAGGAGAGAGGAAACCAGAGAAACCTAGCCTCAGGATAGAAACCCAGAGCCAAGAATAACTTTCAGGAAACTAAACTTTTAAAATGGAGCATTTTGATTTGTTTGTGTTTTTGTATGAGATTCTTCATTTGTGATTTTACTAACAATTACCATTTTTAATTAATGAACACCACCTTGCACTTGTTAAACAGTCTTCAGGACGGAGTTGTTTACGGTTCTTTACAGTTTCTCAGGAACATGGTGGAACAAGCTGCAATGTTTTGTCTTATTAACTTGTTGAGAATGGAGTCTGCTGAGGGATCGAGTGTTTTATTGCTGCTGTAACGTTGCTGAGAAACACCAACAAACCTCTGTCAGGAAACTTACAGACACAGCACTGACACTGGAGACTCCTTCCTTAAACGTTACATAAACACGTTTCTTCTTCCAGAAGACTTCACCACATCTCCCATCATGTAACACTGACACAGTGCTTTAAGTGAGAGATGGTTCGAGGTGATCAGAGCTGCAGCTGCACTTTTAGTGGGAAATTGTGGATTAATAGTGTTTTATTTTGTGTTTTGAAGTGTTTATGCAGACGAATCATGAAATTTGACCTGATGGTTGGGGGGGGTTCCAGGTGTGTTTAAATAAAGCTGCAGCGTGAGTACCTGGCACCATGAGGAACGTTCTGCAGGTTCCTGTCATGGAACGCTGTAAAGATCCCAGGAACATGCCCAGGTTCAGCCTCTGGATTCAGGCACCAACACAGACATGACGAGCTTCTCACATTCAGGACTGATTCCTGCTCTGCTGGATCGGACCCCGACCTGACAGATTGACGCAGGAGACCTGAGTGAAGATTCCGAATCTCCTCCATCTGGGAAAACGGAGGAGCGCTGGACCATGACTGGCCTCGCCACGTTCCTCCTCTCCTGCTGATTCTTCCCCCTCTGTACAGAATTCAGACTTTTTCAACCTGCACCAGCTCCCTTTAGCCACCAGTGACAGGAAGTGAAGACACGCCATGTGAGGACTGGTCAGGATGTGAGACAGTCTGCAGTGTGTCATGTCTCTGTTTCAGGATGTGTGTGTGTGTGTGTGATTTCAGTCTGGTGCGAGTTTTATCAATTAATCATCATTAATACACCGTTACACGACTTTGTACCAATGAAAATTCGGCTCAGAGTTCCACAGAATCTCGAGGTCGCGACCCAGAAAACAGAATAAAAAACATCTGCAGTGAATCTGAGTGCTGATGAATAAATGGGGACAAGTCGAGTTTATTTGTGTTGTGTTTTTAACCACAGACATCATCGCAAAGCAGCTTCACAGAAAAATAAAGACTTTTAAACATGAGCTAATTTTCTCCCTACTTTAGTTAGTGTGGACAGATGTTGGTGTTTTTTACCGTCTCAGTTACGCTAACGTTGGTCTGGTGTTTGTCTCTCTGCAGGAGTGTTAAACTTTTTTTTTTATCAGAGAGAGGAATGTGGAGGAAGCTGAACTTTAGCTTATCTTCTCTCATAACCAGCACTAAATATTCGAGTTGCTCTGCCTGAACCACAGCAAACATCTGGCTCTAAATAGGTTGTATTCAGTCATGTGACTTTTGCTTGTGAGTTGACTTCTGGTGAATGAAGTGGTGATCAGACAAACCGATTCGGTTGCCATTATGTAAAGAGCGAGTGAAACCGTCTCTGACTATTTTCACAGTTTGGAGGCCAAAGCACGGTGAAGATCCCTTCAGAAAGTTACTCTGTGTGATGGGATTAGATT
Source organism: Neoarius graeffei (assembly GCF_027579695.1). NCBI lineage: Eukaryota > Metazoa > Chordata > Actinopteri > Siluriformes > Ariidae > Neoarius > Neoarius graeffei. The sequence goes on along the minus strand of NC_083591.1, from coordinate 60,412,579 downwards.
TTACACGCTAATTTCACTGGAACCTGACAGCAGTGACATTACTCAGCGTGGTTTTGCACACACACACACACACACAGTGTCCCAAACTGAGGCTGGAGTTGATTTCCTCAGTGCTTATTAATACAGGCTCCATGTGGGACAGCGTTCGAGTCGCTGTGGAGCTGCTGGAGTCCTGCAGCGAGTCTGAATTGTCCTGTTTGTCCTGAACAGTGAGACAGTCAGTGAGACAGTCAGTGAGACAGAGTTACAGTAGATTCACATTCTCTACATTTTTATATATATATTCATGGAGTGTAACTGTGTGTTCCAGATGGAGTCTCATGTTTATAAAAAGTGATGAAATGATTCTCCCTAAACTCCTCCATGAAGGCGTGAACACTGTCGATGCTCTGGGCTGCGTCCCAAATCGTGAAATAACAAACAAGTAGCAGTTAAAATTGCACTGATTCATAATAATAATAATAATAATGCAGCAGCTGTAGTTTTGTGTAGTTTGCTGTAAACAGGAGCAGGGGGCGTGTCTGAGGTGTAAATCAGTGGGGGGCGTGACCAAGTCGAACACACTTCTGTTTCTCTGTTGCACTTTTTCATGTCTTCATTTGACCCTGAAATCTGCTGCAGGTGAATAAACACTGATTTCCACAGAAGTGTGTGTGTGTGTGTGTGTGTGTGTGTGTGTGTGCGCTTTACAGACTGGAATGTTGAATTTTCTGCTCGCTCTGAGCTCCATGCTCCTCCAGGAATGTTCTGGATGGAGATCAGACGTGTTTCTCCCTCAGAGTGAAACTGCGCTGTGTTCAGCTCGTTAATGTCCTCATTACTCTGAAAGGGAGTTCAACTGAGCTAAAGAAAGAAGTGATGTGTGTTCAGTAAAGAGCAACTCAGCAGATATGAAGAATCTCTCATCATGAGGCGACTTTAATTACAACTTCAGTTAAACTGATGTTACTGTAAACAAAACAAAGAAATAAATGTAAAGCTGAACTCCAGCTGTGTGATTACACCTCGGCACATCAACTGGATTCATATTTTATATATTACTGTAATAACTGAATCATTTTGTAGATCACTAAAGCAAATATTTAAGAATAAAATTAATCAATTAATTATCATCAATTTCAGGGTGAAGTGGGAAACGTTTTCACCTCAAATCTCCAGAGTTCCAGTTTGATCCTGAGCTCAGAAATCTCCACTGTGTGTGTGTGTGTGTAGTGAGGGTGTAGTGTGTGTGTGTGTGTAGTGAGGGTGTAGTGTGTGTGTGTGTGTGTGTGTAGTGAGGGTGTAGTGTGTGTGTGTGTGTGTAGTGAGGGTGTAGTGTGTGTGTGTGTGTGTGTGTGTGTGTGTGAGAGAGAGAGATGTAGGTAGGATGTACATTTCTTCATACTTGGAGGTAAACAGCAGAGCAGTGACTCACCAGCTGCAGTTTGCTTTGAGGACGCTGGTTGGACCTGAAGCCGAGCTGCAGCTGGAACCTCAAGTCTGAATGAGCAGTTGATCAGAAGATCACACATACGATCACTGATCTCATAACCTTCCATGTCTCCTGGTCAGAGTGAGTGCCAGGCCTCGAGGCTACACGCAGCTGTGGGACATCACAGGGAGCTTCTCCAGCATGGAGACATCAGCATGAACTGGAGGAGCAACAAGCTGGCTGAGCTGCCTCTTTCACACACTGTTACACTCTCACACACTGTTACTCTTTTACACTCTTTCACACACTGTTACACTCTCACACACTGTTACTCTTTTACACTCTTTCACACACTGTTACACTCTCACACACTGTTACACTCTCACACACTGTTACACTCTTTCACACACTGTTACACTCTCACACACTGTTACACTCTCACACACTGTTACTCTTTTACACTCTTTCACACACTGTTACACTCTCACACTGTTACTCTTTTACACTCTTTCACACACTGTTACACTCTCACACTGTTACTCTTTTACACTTTCACACACTGTTACACTCTCACACTTACTCTTTTACACTCTTTCACACACTGTTACACTCTTTCACACTGTTACTCTTTTACACTCTTTCACACACTGTTACACTCTCACACTGTTACTCTTTTACACTCTTTCATACACTGTTACACTCTTTCACACACTGTTACACTCTCACACTGTTACTCTTTTACACTCTTTCACACACTGTTACACTCTTTCACACACTGTTACACTCACACTGTTACTCTTTTACACTCTTTCACACACTTACACTCTCACACTGTTACTCTTTTACACTCTTTCACACACTGTTACACTCACACTGTTACTCTTTTACACTCTTTCACACACTCTTACACTCTCACACACTGTTACACTCTTTCACACACTGTTACACTCTCACACTGTTACTCTTTTACACTCTTTCACACACACTCTCACACACTGTTACACTCTTTCACACTCTGTTACACTCTTTCACACTGTTACTCTTTTACACTCTTTCACACACTGTTACACTCTCACACACTGTTACACTCTTTCACACTCTGTTACACTCTTTCACGCTGTTACTCTTTTACACTCTCTCACACACTGTTACACTCTCACACTGTTACTCTTTTACACTCTTTCACACACTGTTACACTCTTTCACACTGTTACTCTTTTACACTCTTTCACACACTCTTACACACTGTTACACTCTTTCACACACTGTTACACTCTTTCACACTGTTACTCTTTTACACTCTTTCACACACTGTTACACTCTTTCACACTGTTACTCTTTTACACTCTTTCACACACTCTTACACACTGTTACACTCTTTCACACACTGTTACACTCTTTCACACTGTTACTCTTTTACACTCTTTCACACACTGTTACACTCTTTCACACTGTTACTCTTTTACACTCTTTCACACACTCTTACACACTGTTACACTCTTTCACACACTGTTACACTCTTTCACGCTGTTACTCTTTTACACTCTCTCACACACTGTTACACTCTTTCACACTGTTACTCTTTTACACTCTTTCACACACTCTTACACACTGTTACACTCTTTCACACACTGTTACACTCTTTCACACTGTTACTCTTTTACACTCTTTCACACACTGTTACACTCTTTCACACTGTTACTCTTTTACACTCTTTCACACACTGTTACACTCTCTCACAGTTACACTCTTTCACACTGTTACTCTTTTACACTCTTTCACACACTTACACTCTCACACTGTTACTCTTTTACACTCTTTCACACACTGTTACACTCTTTCACACTTACTCTTTTACACTCTTTCACACACTGTTACACTCTCACACAGTTACACTCTTTCACACACTGTTACACTCTCACACTGTTACTCTTTTACACTCTTTCACACACTGTTACACTCTCACACAGTTACACTCTTTCACACACTCTTACACTCTCACACACTGTTACACTCTTTCACACTCTGTTACACTCTTTCACACTGTTACTCTTTTACACTCTTTCACACACACTCTCACACACTGTTACACTCTTTCACACTCTGTTACACTCTTTCACGCTGTTACTCTTTTACACTCTCTCACACACTGTTACACTCTCACACACTATTACACTCTTTCACACACTGTTACACTCTTTCACACTCTGTTACACTCTTTCACACTGTTACTCTTTTACACTCTTTCACACACTGTTACACTCTCACACACTGTTACACTCTTTCACACACTGTTACACTCTTTCACACTGTTACTCTTTTACACTCTTTCACACATTGTTACACTCTTTCACACACTGTTACACTCTCACACTGTTACTCTTTTACACTCTTTCACACACTGTTACACTCTTTCACACACTGTTACACTCTCACACTGTTACACTCTTTCACACACTGTTACACTCTCACACTGTTACTCTTTTACACTCTTTCACACACTGTTACACTCTCACACTGTTACTCTTTTACACTCTTTCACACACTCTTACACTCTCTCACACTGTTACACTCTTTCACACTGTTACTCTTTTACACTCACACACTGTTACACTCTCACACTGTTACTCTTTTACACTCTTTCACACACTGTTACACTCTCACACTGTTACTCTTTTACACTCTTTCACACACTGTTACACTCTTTCACACACTGTTACACTCACACTGTTACTCTTTTACACTCTCTCACACACTGTTACACTCTCACACACTGTTACACTCTTTCACACACTGTTACACTCTTTCACACTCTGTTACACTCTTTCACACTGTTACTCTTACACTCTTTCACACACTGTTACACTCACACACTGTTACACTCTTTCACACACTGTTACACTCTTTCACACTGTTACTCTTTTACACTCTTTCACACACTGTTACACTCTCACACTGTTACTCTTTTACACTCTTTCACACATTGTTACACTCTTTCACACACTGTTACACTCTCACACTGTTACTCTTTTACACTCTTTCACACACTGTTACACTCTCACACTGTTACTCTTTTACACTCTTTCACACACTGTTACACTCTCTCACACTGTTACACTCTTTCACACACTGTTACACTCTCACACTGTTACTCTTTTACACTCTTTCACACACTCTTACACTCTCACACACTGTTACACTCTTTCACACTCTGTTACACTCTTTCACACTGTTACTCTTTTACACTTTCACACACTGTTACACTCTCACACACTGTTACACTCTTTCACACTCTGTTACACTCTTTCACGCTGTTACTCTTTTACACTCTCTCACACACTGTTACACTCTCACACACTATTACACTCTTTCACACACTGTTACACTCTTTCACACTGTTACTCTTTTACACTCTTTCACACACTGTTACACTCTTTCACACTGTTACTCTTTTACACTCTTTCACACACTGTTACACTCTCACACACTGTTACACTCTTTCACACACTGTTACACTCTCACACTGTTACTCTTTTACACTCTTTCACACACTCTTACACTCTCACACACTGTTACACTCTTTCACACTCTGTTACACTCTTTCACACTGTTACTCTTTTACACTTTCACACACTGTTACACTCTCACACACTGTTACACTCTTTCACACTCTGTTACACTCTTTCACGCTGTTACTCTTTTACACTCTTTCACACACTGTTACACTCTCACACACTGTTACACTCTTTCACACTCTGTTACACTCTTTCACACTGTTACTCTTTTACACTCTTTCACACACTGTTACACTCTTACACACTGTTACACTCTTTCACACACTGTTACACTCTCACACTGTTACTCTTTTACACTCTTTCACACACTCTTACACTCTTTCACACTCTGTTACACTCTTTCACACTGTTACTCTTTTACACTCTTTCACACACTGTTACACTCTCACACACTGTTACACTCTTTCACACTCTGTTACACTCTTTCACGCTGTTACTCTTTTACACTCTCTCACACACTGTTACTCTTTCACACACTGTTACACTCTTTCACACTTACTCTTACACTCTTTCACACACTGTTACACTCTTTCACACTGTTACTCTTTTACACTCTTTCACACACTGTTAGACCTTCACACTCTTACACTGTTACACTCTTTCACACTCTGTTACACTCTTTCACAGGCTGTTGCACTCTTTCATACACTTCAGTGTCTTTACAGTTCTAGCAGTAGCTGGACAGTCTGACATCATCACTCCAACATTAACAGCTGCAGATTTACCACCACCTAAAGCCACAGTCCCACCAAAAGGCGCACAAAAACAAGTCCCACATCTCCAGCACCGCCGGCATGACGCCGTCAGCAACATTGCTCGAGCACCACACCATGGATCCACACAGCGAGCAGAGAAGCTCCGCGACGCAGAGCGCTGATGTGTCCCAAACCGCCTGCACAGCCGCCGCAACACCACCGAGCAACATCACTCGGAACATCACACCAAGCGTTAAAGCACAGAGCGCTGGACAACCACGATGTAAATTGAGCAACAGGCTCACTGCAGTCCATAGTTGGGAGCGCAGGCATCACCCACAACGAACCAAGGCCTGGAGCGAACCGACGCCCAAAACTGGGTCTGGAGCTACACCACCACCGGCGGGCAAAACACTCAAACATCAAACTACACGAACACACAGGAAAGAAAAACCTTGAGTTTGTGACTTTGAGTTTGTGACTTCGTTATTACATTTTATGTATTAACCAATGGTTGAAACCAATGGTTTAGAACGTGTGAACATTCCACACACGTAACCATGTCAACCACTTGACTGGTGTCCGTTATTAGCAACACTTTAATCTAGCAAGCTGTATATGGCGCTCGCTCATTAAAAACTTCAATCCTAAAGCATTTATGGGTTGTATTGCTGCTTACCTCCTTCTCCAAAGGGGGGTTCAGTGGTTTGGTAGGGCGGAGGTCCCCCTGAGGCTGAATCTGTGCATATTTAGGGCACCCCATTAGTTATGAAACTGGTTATTAGCACTAGTTATTAGCACCAGCATAACGTAATATTTCATCTTGTTTATCACACAAGTCAGTTCAGTTATTAAAATGGAAAAAATGTCACTGTACAAACTGTAAAAGTGTTCTCTTGATAGGCTAATCCAACCACGTTCATACTGTTCATTTACCATTCGCTAATATTTTGAACACACATGTGAGCGATAGCGACCTTTCTTTGGGAAAAACTGAGTGACCAGTTGCCTGTCTCTCCGGTCCCTCTCAGCTTTCAGCTGCCTTTCTTTACGTTTTTGACAGCCAGTCTTCATATTTAGCGATCATAGACTGTACGCACTCCACTGCTGGCTGGCTGCTGCACCGCAACACAGCAGCAAGTAGCGTTGCACTGATCAGCACACAGATTTAACGCATCGCGCTTCTACCAGAACTGGACCGTACCATTTCGCAAAAGGGGGAGGGTTAAATGACAATATGTTGAAGAACTCAAGAAATAGACAACCTTGTTCAATTAGCTCATTTTACCAGATGGAATATTGCATTGTTGTTATTTCAAAAGTCTTATTAAAATCATTAAAAGCATATTATCAGCCCCTTAAAGGGCCCCATGGCAGTGCTGGGCCCCTAGAATTGTTCTAACCTTTCCCCCCCTGGCAGCGCCCATGGCTGGGACTGCGGAATAGAAGGCTGTGAGTCCGGAATAAAAGGCTGGGAGTCTGGAATAAAAGGCTGGGACTGCGGAATAAAAGGCTGGGACTGCGGAATAAAAGGCTGGGACTGCGGAATAAAAGGCTCGGATTCCGGAATAAAAGGCTGGAAGTGCGGTATAAAAGGCTGGTAGTGCGGAATAAAAGGCTGGGAGTCAGGAATAAAAGGCTGGGAGTCCGGAATAAAAGGCTGGGAGAGCGGAATAAAAGGCTGGGAGTCTGGAATAAAAGGCTGGGAGTCCGGAATTAAAGGCGGGGAGTGCGGAATAAAAGGCAGGGAGTCTGGAATAAAAGGCTGGGAGTCTGGAATAAAAGGCGGGGAGTGCGGAATAAAAGGCTGGGAGTCCGCAATTAAAGGCTGGGAGTCCGGAATAAAAGGCGGGGAGTCTGGAATAAAAGGCTGGGAGTGTGGAATAAAAGGCTGGGAGTCCGGAATAAAAGGCGGGGAGTCTGGAATAAAAGGCTGGGAGTCTGGAATTAAAGGCGGGGAGTGGGGAATAAAAGGCTGGGAGTCCGCAATTAAAGGCTGGGAGTCCGGAATAAAAGGTGTGGAGTGCGGAATAAAAGGCTGGGAGTCTGGAATAAAAGGCTGGGAGTCCGGAATTAAAGGCGGGGAGTCTGGAATAAAAGGCTGGGAGTGCGGAATAAAAGGCGGGGAGAGCGGAATAAAAGGCTGGGAGTGCGGAATAAAAGGCGGGGAGAGCGGAATAAAAGGCTGGGAGTCCGGAATAAAAGGCTGGGAGTCTGGAATAAAAGGTGGGGAGTGCGGAATAAAAGGCTGGGAGTCTGCAATTAAAGGCGGGGAGTCTGGAATAAAAGGCTGGGAGTCCAGAATTAAAGGCTGGGAGTCTGGAATAAAAGGCTGGGAGTCCAGAATTAAAGGCTGGGAGTCTGCAATTAAAGGCGGGGAGTCTGGAATAAAAGGCTGGGAGTCCAGAATTAAAGGCTGGGAGTCTGGAATAAAAGGCTGGGAGTCCAGAATTAAAGGCTGGGAGTCTGGAATAAAAGGCTGGGAGTCCGGAATAAAAGGCTGGGAGTCTGGAATAAAAGGCTGGGAGTCCAGAATTAAAGGCTGGGAGTCTGAAATAAAAGGCTGGGAGTCTGCAATTAAAGGCGGGGAGTCTGGAATAAAAGGCTGGGAGTCCAGAATTAAAGGCTGGGAGTCTGGAATAAAAGGCTGGGAGTCCAGAATTAAAGGCTGGGAGTCTGGAATAAAAGGCTGGGAGTCTGGAATAAAAGGCTGGGAGTCTGGAATAAAAGGCTGGGAGTCCAGAATTAAAGGCTGGGAGTCTGGAATAAAAGGCTGGGAGTCTGCAATTAAAGGCGGGGAGTCTGGAATAAAAGGCTGGGAGTCCAGAATTAAAGGCGGGGAGTCCGGAATAAAAGGCGGGGAGCGCGGAATAAAAGGCTGGGAGTCCAGAATAAAAGGTGGGGAGTGTGGAATAAAAGGTGGGGAGTGCGGAATAAAAGGCTGGGAGTCTGCAATTAAAGGCGGGGAGTCTGGAATAAAAGGCTGGGAGTCCAGAATTAAAGGCTGGGAGTCCGGAATAAAAGGTGGGAGTCCAGAATAAAAGGTGGGGAGTGCGGAATTAAAGGCGGGGAGTCTGGAATAAAAAGCGGGGAGCGCGGAATAAAAGGCTGGGAGTCTGGAATAAAAGGCTGGGAGTCTGGAATAAAAGGCTGGGAGTCCAGAATAAAAGGTGGGGAGTGCGGAATAAAAGGCTGGGAGTCTGCAATTAAAGGCGGGGAGTCCAGAATTAAAGGCTGGGAGTCCGGAATAAAAGGCAGGAGTCCAGAATAAAAGGTGGGGAGTGCGGAATTAAAGGCGGGGAGTCTGGAATAAAAGGCGGGGAGCGCGGAATAAAAGGCTGGGAGTCTGGAATAAAAGGCTGGGAGTCCGGAATTAAAGGCTGGGAGTCTGGAATAAAAGGCTGGGAGTCTGGAATAAAAGGCTGGGAGTCCAGAATTAAAGGCGGGGAGTCCAGAATTAAAGGCTGGGAGTCTGGAATAAAAGGCTGGGAGTCCAGAATTAAAGGCTGGGAGTCCGGAATAAAAGGCTGGGAGTCCGGAATAAAAGGCTGGGAGTCTGGAATAAAAGGCTGGGAGTCTGGAATAAAAGGCTGGGAGTCTGGAATAAAAGGCTGGGAGTCTGGAATAAAAGGCTGGGAGTGTGGAATAAAAGGCTGGGAGTCCGGAATTAAAGGCTGGGAGTCTGGAATAAAAGGCTGGGAGTCTGGAATAAAAGGCTGGGAGTCTGGAATAAAAGGCTGGGAGTCTGGAATAAAAGGCTGGGAGTGTGGAATAAAAGGCTGGGAGTCTGGAATAAAAGGCTGGGAGTCCGGAATTAAAGGCTGGGAGTCTGGAATAAAAGGCTGGGAGTCTGGAATAAAAGGCTGGGAGTCTGGAATAAAAGGCTGGGAGTGTGGAATAAAAGGCTGGGAGTCTGGAATAAAAGGCTGGGAGTCCGGAATTAAAGGCTGGGAGTCTGGAATAAAAGGCTGGGAGTCTGGAATAAAAGGCTGGGAGTCCGGAATTAAAGGCGGGGAGTCCAGAATTAAAGGCTGGGAGTCTGGAATAAAAGGCTGGGAGTCCAGAATTAAAGGCTGGGAGTCTGGAATAAAAGGCTGGGAGTCTGGAATAAAAGGCTGGGAGTCTGGAATAAAAGGCTGGGAGTCCAGAATTAAAGGCTGGGAGTCTGGAATAAAAGGCTGGGAGTCTGGAATAAAAGGCTGGGAGTCTGGAATAAAAGGCTGGGAGTGTGGAATAAAAGGCTGGGAGTCTGGAATAAAAGGCTGGGAGTCCGGAATTAAAGGCTGGGAGTCTGGAATAAAAGGCTGGGAGTCTGGAATAAAAGGCTGGGAGTCCAGAATTAAAGGCGGGGAGTCCAGAATTAAAGGCTGGGAGTCTGGAATAAAAGGCTGGGAGTCCAGAATTAAAGGCTGGGAGTCTGGAATAAAAGTCTGGGAGTCTGGAATAAAAGGCTGGGAGTCTGGAATAAAAGGCTGGGAGTCTGGAATTAAAGGCTGGGAGTCTGGAATAAAAGGCTGGGAGTCTGGAATAAAAGGCTGGGAGTCTGGAATAAAAGGCTGGGAGTCTGGAATAAAAGGCTGGGAGTCTGGAATTAAAGGCTGGGAGTCTGGAATAAAAGGCTGGGAGTCTGGAATAAAAGGCTGGGAGTCTGGAATAAAAGGCGGGGAGTCTGGAATAAAAGGCGGGGAGAGCGGGGATGTTCTGGGCCTGAACTGGGTCTGCTTTTTTCATGCACTCTGGTGTGTGTGCATGCGCGCGCATACGGTATGTCTGCTGTTCCGGATGGCCATATATGGTAAAAAGGGGGAATTTCTTATGATCTTTTGTCTTCTGACTGAGGCTCCGCTCACTGCCTTACTTGTCCATGGAGGGGCGTGGCTAATGAGCTGGAGGAGAGTTTGGTTCCTGTAAATCAGAGAATAAAACCCTGAACACTGCAGTTTACACTGCGTCAGAACTTCATACTCACCACTCTCTCACTCATCACCACTCTCTCTCACCCATCACCACTCTCTCTCACCCATCACCACTCTCTCTCACCCACCCCGTGTTCATCTCCAACCTGAACAGAGCAATGAGGATCTCAGTGCGGCTCTTTCTCCTGATCTTCTTCAGCTCAGTGTCTGGTAAGAGCGCACACACACACACACACACACACACACACACACACACACACACACACACACACACACACCACGAAGAATAGTTTACTGACTCAGTAAAGAACATGAACGTGTTATTTCAGTTCTGTAGTTGTTTATAACACTGCTGGAGTTAAAGGCAGTCACAGCAGCAGCTTTATATCTCTATAAATACACAAATACAGCTTCATTACGTCATGGGTTCATCATCAGATCTTCCTGAAGACTCTACTTTCAGTCAGTGTGTTCCAGATCTGTGATTAGGTTGGGCTAAAATCTGAAAATAAAAGTCTCTTAATATAAAGCATGTGGTATAAAAGCTGTACAAAATAAAAACCTGTTAATTACAGATAAATAATCCTATAAAAGTCAGGAGAGTATCAGCTGTAGCCCTGTGGCTCTTCTCTCAGCTTCTGTGTGTGTGTGAAGCTTCTCACTTCAGTTCTGCAGATGAAAGCTCACTCCAGACTCTGTGACGAGTTTCACTGAGAAAAAAAAGTTTTATTCCTGAAGCTCTTCGCAGTAAACACACAGTTTGATTACAATTAAACTCTTTAAACCATGTTAAAATAAAGACTAACAGGAAGAGTCACAGAGTCTCACACTGAAAATATTTATTTTATTTGATGTTATTTTATCTCCTGCCCTCAGGTGATGCCCCTCTGCCCCGAGCTCAGAATGTGACCTGGACATCACTGAACTTTAAAACCATCTTGACGTGGCGCTCCGTCTCTGAAAACACACACACTGTCGAGTTCTCCCAGTAAATCTGTTTATCTCTCTCCCTCAACACACACTGTTCGTTATTTAGCTTGTCAGTGGTTAGTCTCACCTCTTACACACACACACACACACACACACACACACACACACACACACACACAGTTATGAGTGTACAAAAATATCACTATTTCGATTCGTCATTTTTTTAAACTTTGCCCAGTTTGATATCAGTCTTTGAGGCCAATGTGCATTTTTTAGTGAAGAGTTTTCTAGGTTCATTTTGGCTCTGATTAAACATCGCAAGAGAATAAAATGAACAGGTTCTGACTTGTATTAAAGGAAATTACTACTTTTAGAGTTTCATTATTTTTTAAATTATTATTACTTCAGATGTTGCTCTCTCGGTTAACTTTTGCTATACAGTATTTCATTCCTACTGAATCAAATCAAATCAGCCCACCAGTACCGTTAACAAAGTTTGACTTTGACTATTCAGACCATACAACAAGCAGTGCATGGCTGAAAGAAATTACGTTTCACACATTATTATTAATAGTGTGTGTGTGTGTGTGTGTGTGTGTGTGTGTGTGTGTGTGTGTGTGTGTGTGTTCTCAGGGTGGGGAAAGACAGACAGAGGAATCCTTACTGCATCCAGATCTCTCACCCGGAGTGTGACCTCACAGGTTATCTCCATTACCTTAAAGCCACCTACACTGCAGATGTACTGACTGAGATCATGACCTTTGACCCCATGGAGCTTCCATCCACTCAGTCTGAAAGATTCTGCCCTTATAAAGACAGTCAGTGTGATTATTACACTCTTCCCCTCCGTCTGTGTGTGTGTGTGTGTGTGTGTGTGTGTAACTCATGGGTAATGTTAGGTGTGTGTGTGTGTTTCAGCTGTAATTGGAGCTCCACAGTTCAATGTAACATTGGATGAGAACGATACAATTGTGCTGCACATCACTGACCAGCAGACGGCGCTGTACAGAGACGGACGCCATCTCACTCTCCGAGACGTCTTTAAACACGACCTCAAATACAGCATCATGTACAACAAAGCAGGAAAAACAGGAAGGGTGTGTATCAGAGGGGTGTGTGTGTGGTACTGACTATAAAACATGGTGTAACATCTCTAAAAAGTGATGCCATCACAGCTCTAGCGCCCCTGCTGGCTGGCTGCAGTATAATTTTTAGCTCCGCCCATCCGCATGAGTTTAGTGAAAATGCAGGCTTTATTTCCTGTCACTTTTCTCTTTTTCCATCTACAGTGTCTAATTTAAACAGTTTTCCATATGCTGATATCTGCACATTTATTTTCTATCGTAAGAAGGCGTGGCTACACTTGATTGACAGGTTTTCCAGAAGAGGCAGCGGCTGCATCGCACTCTGTCTGTTCCTTACATGTACCTAATAATTTTAACTTTTCTGGACACATGCACTGATATGCAGTTAGTGATTTTTGTTAAAATACTGAAACACTGAGAGGTTTAATCAGAAAATCTCACGTGTTTCTGAGCCACAGACCTCGTTATCTCAGCATTAACGACATCCAGCCTGCTCTCCACATTTACACAAAGCCATTCATCAGTGAACACATTCAGTAATGCACTACCAACAACATTCAGATGGATTTTATACCCAGGTGTCCCAAATAATGAGTTTTGAACTCCCTCTGTACTGCAGCCGGGGTCTAATCCAGCATCTCCTCCTGAAACCACCTCTGATCTTCTGTGAAGGTCCGAGTGATGACTGTTCTTATCAGACACGTCCGTATGAATGCAATATCTCCAGCTGAATCTGTTTAAGCTCTCAGGATAGATGTAATTTCTACTGGAGAAAGGGGCGGGCCTACTTCACCTTGTATATCCACTGCACAGACTCGAGATGGAGAAAGTCTGGACTGTGCAGGCTACAAATCTGACAACATGCAGAAGGAATTTTGGCTTCATTTCTTTAAAATGTGTTCTGCAGTCAGTGGTGTGTAGTTATGGTGATGATGATTGTGTGTGTGTGCGTGTAGAAGCCGATTGTGATGTCTGACAGTGAGGAGGTGGTGATGAGGGATTTGGAGCAAGGACCCAGTTACTGTTTCAGAGTTTTAGTGTCCATTGCGTCTCGCAGCGTAAACAGGAAACTGGCCAAGTGGAGTTTACCCAAGTGTTCACCTGCACTGACCTCTAACCCCCTCACAGGTAAACACTGACCTCTCACCTGCTATCTATCTATCTATCTATCTATCTATCTATCTATCTATCTATCTATCTATCTATCTATCTATCTATCTATCTATCTATCGTGTGTGAGTGAGTGATGGAGGTGAAAATGCAGGACTGTGGAGGAAATACACAAACACACATTGCTTTTCTTCATGTCTCCATTGTGCCCCCTGCAGGCCACCCCCTCAAAAACATTATATATACACTAGGGTGGGCCCCAAAAACAAACTTCAACTTTTTAAAGGTGCTACTTCATTTTCTTGTTCCACTTGGGGAAAAAATCAATTGGGTAAAATTTCAAGTGATTTGAGTAATATTAACCACTGCCACATGAGCCCTGTTTTTTGCATGCCAGGTGGATGGCACATGTCATCTATGCAATCAAGATGTTTTTGTTTAGAAACCAGTTTCAGTTATCTACTGAGGAACTCTCTGGCCTGAAACGCTTCACAGCTTTCACTGGAGCACTGCATGTCAAGGCCTGGTTCAGTGCTCCATCTGCAATCGCTGCTCCAGCTGGTGATTTGTCATTCCTGAAGGGACTGGTCTCCTATCCTGATTCTGATATTGTGAAAGCCACCAGCAAGAAGTTTGCCAGACACCTCTGGTATCTGAGTGAGGACCTAGCCGGACTTGCCCTATTTGACAGCAGCATCACAGATGATGAAAAGCGTGGGATCGTGGCTGCTCTGAAAGACGAAGCAGATGATGATCATCAGCCACGTGCAACAGAGGCGAAGGAAGCCGTTGCAAACAAAACTGTGGCAGATTTTGTTACATCTAAAAAAAGGGTTAGGCATCTTGCCTCGGGTCACATTTTTGAGGCATTCAACATTGACACCGACTTCCTCATCAAGGACCCTTCAGAGTGGGAGGAGGACCCATCATTCCAGTCATCAAAGAAGGCCCTGCATGGTATTGCTGTGGTCAATGACTTTGCTGAGAGAGGAGTGGCACTAATCCAGGACTATAATCAAATCCTGACAAAAGATGAGCAGCAGCGGCAATACCTGTTGCAAGTAGTGGAATGGCATCGGCGTCAATTCCCGGAAGCCAAGAAATCGTAACAAAACGCCACCCATTATGACTGTTTGATCTAAACAAATATGTGAACAGTGGCACATAATATTGTTTTTATTTGTCTCCTGTTTGTCATTTTTCAATATGTATTGCTTAGGTGAACATGCACATTGCTTTTTGTTGGTTTTCGCAAATATGCTCAAATAATTTCAACCCGTGCGTGGCAGTGGTTAGAATAGTCGTATCAAAATAAAATTTTGCACAAATTGTTTTTTCAGCAAGCCGAACAACTTAGTGAGGAAGCACCTTAAGAAAGTCAAATTTTTATTTTTGGCATATATTTGAGGACCACCCTAATATACACACACAGAGCGCTGCACATCATGTCCACTGTTTATCATGAGTTCAGCTCTAAACAGGAAGTATTTGTGTGTGTGTGTGTGTGTGTGTGTAGAGTTTGACCCTGTGATGCTCGGCACTGCTCTCCTGGTCATCGTGACGTTTCTCGTCGTCATCAGCGTTTCGATCGTTTGCTGCTGCAGACGGAGAGGAAGAGAAAAGCAGACGGAGATTCAGGTCATTAAAGAGATTTAGATTGAAACATTAATCATCACGTCTTCATGTGAGAGCTGCGCTTTAGTTTCTGTGAAACATTAATATGATCAGATCTGATCTCTCACACACACTTCAGCTTTAATACTCCTCACAAACTCTATACATGATCAGATCCACGCTTCTGATTCTGACAGTGATGATTAAAATATTCAGATTTCATTTTTTATACGCTGATATTTTAATGTTTAATGTACATTAATGTTGTGTTACTTGTTTAGTTGTAAATATTGAAGTGTGATGAATAAACATGTATTCTACAGGAGTGTGTTTTTAAGTGAAAATGTGGGTTTATATCACATCATGGATTTATTTTATTTTATTTTTTAAATTTCATAAGTAACTTTGCTGATGTAATCACAGTTTAATAAATCATTTAACAGAGCAGTATTTCTATTTATGCAGTAATAAACAGTTTAGTAAATGATGTATGTATGTTATTTGTGTGTAAAATCTTGTTCATGGTCTTCCATCCATCCATTTTCTTCTGCTTGTCTGAAGTCGGGTGGCAGTGGCAGCAGGGTATTCCAGGCGTCCCTCTCCCCAGCAACGCTTTCCAGTTCCTCCTGGGGGATCCCAAGGCGCTCCTCACCCTGTCTGTAAGGCTGAGCCCAGCCACCCTGCGGAGAAAGCTCATTTCAGCCGCTTGTATCCGTGATCTCATCCTTTCGGTCACTACCCAAAGCTCATGACCATAGGTGAGGGTTAGAACATAGATTAACTGGCAAATCGAAAGCTTTGCCTTCTGGCTCAGCTCCCTCTTCACCATGACGGACCGGTACAATGACCGCGTTACTGCTGACGCCACCCCAATCCGCCTGTCTATCTCACACTCCATTTTACCATCACTTGTGAACAAGACCCTGAGATACTTTGAACTTCTTCGCTTGGGGCAGTAACTCAGTCCCAACCCGGAGGGAGCGCTCCACTGTTTTCCGGCAGAGCACCATGGCCTTAGACTTGGAGGTGCTGAGTCTCATCCCAGCCACTTCACTCTCAGCTGCAAACCGTCCCAGTGCTTGCTGAAGGTCATGTTCTGAAGAAGCCAACAGAACCACATCATGTGCAAAGAGCAGAGATGTAATCCTGAGGTTCCCAAACCGGACATCCTCCTCACCCCGGCTGTGCCTCAAGATCCCATCCACGAACATCACAAACAAGGTCGGCGACAAGGGGCAGCCTTGGCAGAGTCGAGCACCCACCGGGAACACGTTTGACTTTGTGCTGAGAATTCAGACACAGCTCACCCTTTGGTTGTACAAGGACTGGACGGCGCGTAGCAATGGCCCTGATACCCCATACTCCCACAGTGCCTCCACAAGGTCCCCCGGGGGACATGGTCATAAGCCTTTTCCAAATCTACAAAACACATGTAGACTGGCTGGTCATACTCCCATGACCCCCCCCCCCCCCCCCCCCCCCCCATCAACCCTGCCAGAGTAGAGAGCTGGTCCACCATTCCATGGCCAGGACGGAATTGTTCGTGGTCTTGTTGACGGAATAGTGATTGTTGCTCTGCCGTTAGCTTGATTATGGTACCCACGCACCATGGTGTTGTTTCACCAACTTTATACATCAACATTAATGCAGCTCTGGACTGAAATAAATGTTTCACTCAGATCTTGTCTCGAGTACAGGAGACTGGAACCGCTCTGTAAAATCTTCTCCAGTGTTCCACAGACTGTGTAAGGTCGGGACTCTCAGTGGTGGTTAATTCATTTTATAAAATGATTCCTCGTGCTCCCTGAACCACTCTCTGAGCCCTAATTTTATTCCATCAGGGAATTAAACCCCACTGATGTGACCCTGCTCATTCAGTACATTCAGGTCGTCAGCCGCCTTCATTTTATTGCCCCGTAACGTTGCCGAGTCTCGACCTGACCAACTGAACCAACCCCAGGTCATCACACTGCCTCCAGAGGCTTGGACAGTGGACACTATGCATAATGGGGCGGGGCTTCATGAGCTTCCCTTCTTACCCTGACACGCCCATCACTCAGGAACAGGGTCAGTCTGGACTCCTCAGACCACATGACCTTTCTCCATCACTCCAGAGTCCAGGCTTTATGCTCCCGAACAAACAAGCTTTTTCCCCTGATTAGTCTCACTAACGAGTGGGTTTCTGATGGACACACAGCAGTTTAGTCCCAATCCTGTGAGTTCTCATCCCACTGTGAGGGGAAATGATCTTAATTTCACTGTTAAACACAGCCCTGAGCTCTACTGTCTGTTTTTATGATTCGACTTCACCAGGTGATCACGCTCAGTCAGGAGGATTTTCTCACCACATTTCCTCTGTGAAGTTGACGGTTCTGTCCCATCCTCCTAGTTTTTTTTTTTTAAATAATAATAAACATGTTCAGAGATGATAAAAATAATATTAGTAACTAACATATTTCTTGGTCAATAAAATCGACACACTACAGTTTATAAAATAATACATTTAATATGAACATCCCATTGATGAATAAACATATTAAATAAATATATTTTATACACAGGTGGACATCAGCATTGCACCAGCCTTTACTGACATTTAACAACAAAAATATCTACATAGAAAACAAACATCCAAACACAAGTCAAGTTTATTTGTATCGCGCTTTTAACCATAGACATTGTCGCAAAGCAGCTTTACAGAATTTGAACAACTTAAAACATGAGCTAATTTTATCCCTAATCTATCCCCAATGATGAAGCCTGTGCCAGAGATGCCAACCTTTTGTGAAATCAATGTGTAGTGACACATGCATACGAGCGGAGCGCCCGCAGGGCGGGTAGTGAGTCCAGTTCAGCTGGGGGTTGGGGGGCGCTGTAAGCCCCCCAAGAAAATTTTGGAAATTGTTGCTTTTTTAGGGCCATTCTGAGTGAATACAGGTGACTAAAATGAACTGGGACTTGTGGGTTTTGGGGGGAGAAAATTGTTGATTTAGTTTTTTTTTTTAATTATCTGAAAAATAAAACCAAACCACAATCACTCATGATTTTCTCATAGAGTGATGCTCATAACTCACCACATTCACACAAAGTAAAGACTTCTCTGGTAATTTGTATACAATCAACTTTCAAACAGTGAATATTATTTTCTTAACTTTACTACACAAATGCAGATTACATACCATCAATATTTATAGATAACATACTGGAACACTCAATTAGCAATACTCAAATAGTTTACTAAACAAATGCAGATTACATGCCATCAATGTTTATAGAGAATATGCTGGAACACTCAATTAGCAATACTCAAATAGTTGTACTGGAACATGTCCATTTCCTTTTTATTCCCATGATTAATATCAAGTCACTTTGATTACTTTTAATTTTTATCAACTTCCTTTCACTTTTAATCTCATCAATATCAAGTCAGATTACTTATTCAGTTCTGATTGATTTACTTCAGAAGATGACCGTTTCAGTTCCAACAGTTTTTCTTTAGTAGCATGTTTTGCCTGTTGTAGCAATTTTGGGGATGGATTTTTGTTTGTAGTAAACAGAATCACAAGCGGGCGGCACGGTGGTGTAGTGGTTAGCGCTGTCGCCTCACAGCAAGAAGGTCCTGGGTTCGAGCCCCGTGGCC